>NC_045574.1:11055964-11377749 GCF_009819795.1 Aythya fuligula | reverse complement strand
TCAAGAGATTTGTATTGGAAATACTGTCAATCTGATTGCAAAGGAACAGATCCTGAAACAAAATGGAACTTCTTATTTCTTTCCTTTGTAGACAGCTTTGTTAGGGGGTGGGGAGGAGTAGAATACTTTGTATGCTGTCAGAAAATTAAATTGCAGCCTGTGCTCTTCATAGGCATCAGAAGTAATTTCTAATGTTGAAAGATGTACACTAATTTGTTATGTGTTTGAAAATGTCTCAAATATATCTAAGATATAAACCAGCAAGGGATGTGTGATTATCGTTTTAGTCAACATAGCCAAGGCATTTCTGTTTGTTATTTGACAAACTCTAGATTACTTTCCAAGGAAGGCTTCTGCTCATCACTTTTTAATTTGACTTTTACCATAAAACAAAACTGGCATTTTAGATTGTTTTGTAAATTGCTAATGACAAAATCATGGACTTAGTTACTACCCTTTATCTGAACTGGAAATATTTTTAGAAAGAACTGTTTGTCAACATTCCCCCTCCTCTTGGTGCCCATGAATAAATGGTTTCATTCTGTCCTCTGATACATGTAGAGTTTTTCCTTCCATGTATTTTTCCCTTGAGCCATGTCTTATGGCTTGGTCCATAAGATTTCCCTACTCAACTGGTGGTCTGTTTGCTCACAGTTCTCATCTTTCTGTATCTCTTCATTGTAAAAAAAAAAAAGAATTCTCACCGTGTAGAATTTTCTATTTGAAGTGGGATAGCAACATTCCTTATTAATGTCTGTTCTCTCTGTCCCAACATGGCTTGCCTCTGGCTGAAGTTCTTACATGTCTCCAAGGATATTACTAATCCACTTTGGAAGAGAATGGATATTGTATTTTACAGAGGTCTTAAGTCTTTTAAACTAATTTTGTCCCAAAATGCCTTCCACTCCAATTTCCTGTATTTTTCCTGAAAGGAAATAGTTTTGTTTTTGAATGTCAAAATGAAAAACTATATATAAAAATCTATATTGAGATTAACAGTGAAGTTCTTACTTCTTGTTGAATGAAACAAGATTTTGGGGTGGAGGGTAATCCTGGAATTTTTTAGTATGATTAGTAGTAGGATTATTTTTTTCCACTTGGAAGAGAGAGATGAGAAGATATAACATTTTGTATAGTACTTCAAAGTTAGCAAAATTACAGCAAGTACTGAAGAATTAATCCATCTGGGTTTTTTAGCCTTGGTCTGGTTACCTAACCCTATTTTCCATTATCAAGTTATATACTTGTAACATGATACTACTTCCTTCAAACCAGTCTAAGACCTCTTCACTGCATATGTTTTCAAAGTATACATTTTTTCATGTGTTTTCTAGTATAACTAAGGTTATCCCTGGTTGAAAGCCACTTTTTCACATGTATGGAAACTGTATAGACTGGTTCTTTAGCACTGAAGGAGAGTATTCCAGCTGCTTCCTTCAAGGTCCACCTGACACTGGTTTACCTGCTATATCATAGAAAGAAATGCCTTAGAGGAAACAAAAAAAATACATCACTTTTCAGTTGTGAAACTACAGTGATTTGTATTGGCTAATGCTCTGTTTCCGAAAGTGTTGTATGAATCTGCCCTTTCAATCTTGGAATATTAAACTTGCCTTATTTTGAGGCAACTGATGCCCAAATTCTTCTTGTTTAGATGCACATATGTATCAGTGCACTGACAAGTGCAAAGACTGTGTGGAGAAGAGAAGTGTTCAGACTGTTTATGCTTTCTTATTTCCAGCCACTGAACAGGCAGGTCAGGGAAAGACAGACTATTAGATGCACAAGTTCTTGGTTTTCCTTCCCCACTATGGTATAACTGTGTAGGGGTTCCCATAATTTGGTATGAACCTTGGGTGACTCATGTTTCCATTGTCTCCTCTACAAGAATGAGAATGAAGTAGTGCTGAAAATAGAGCACTGAAATCTTAAGTGTGCTGGAGTCAATACCTAAAGTTCATCCTCATTTCAGTGTGATCAGGATTTCATAACATCTTAGGGGAACATTTTGACTGTTATATACTGGTATATGTTCTGCAATGTTCTTTGTACCTGAGCCTAGATCTATTGGCTGGTCTTAAAGTAATCTAGGAAACTTAGGCAGCTGATGTTAAAAGCTAGTCTCAAATGGATGTACTGCTTATGTATTTAAAAAAAGAAAAAAAAAAAAAAAAAAAAGCTTTGTAATACATAAAATGCTTAAACACATACTAAATACTAACAATAATACATATACTAACTTTCTGAAATAAGTTATGATACAAGTATGATTAACAGAGAAATGTCACTTCTTAAATATTCACTTGTTTATGTTCCATTTTAAATTGTATAAGTTCAGGAGAGGATTATCTCTTACAAAGATAATTATGCAGTGTATAACATTCTATTCATGCTCTGAACTGAAAGTCAGGAGATTTGGGTCCTATTCTGGTCTGTGAAATTGTAAAGTTTCCCATCAATATTGCTGCACCTTAGTATGGTACACATCCTTAGAAACCAAGCACCAGTGTTTCTACAGGTCATACTTACCATTTGTATAGCATGCTGCTTTGCTGTGCATGTCCATGCCCTGCTTTTGAGGAGGAGGTTAATGTCTGTCTATTTAGAGGAAAAAAAAAAAAAAAAAAAAGAGAGAGAGATATTAGATGTATTTTGTCATTTTACTAGAGATTCCAAGCAAGCTATAGCCAATTTTTTTTTTTCAAACGTTAATTGAGACGATGTGTTCATTTGATCTCAAAAGCTCTGTCATAAGCAACTAAGTCTTATCCTCCATCCAGTCCTTCCAACTGAATCAAGAACTTTAGAGTAGGAAATAAAGGTCTCAACACCAGATACCTGCTGGCTATATAGATACCTGAAGCTCCTGTTAGCAAATTGTGGCCCAAGAATGTAGAAAATGTGGTGAAGAAATGAATCTATTTGTTTCTGTAGTTTAGTGATAATGTAGAAAATCATCTAAAATCTTCAATTTAGTTCTTTTTATTAAAAAATAAGATATAAAGAATGGGAGAAATAATGCTGCTACTCTCTTTAATGTATTTTGTATTCTGAAGCAGTTTGTTTCATAATAATGGAAAATTGTATCATGCAGGTGTTATCAAACACAATAATTAAACCTCAGCAAAGTAGTTCAAACATGCTGTTACTGGTGTGACTAGTTAGTGCTGTGGGTGATGGGGAAGAGATTCTGATTAGGAAGCCCCGTAGGCAACTGGGGATAAAAGAACAATGTCAGCAGCATCTTAACTAGCTGAGAAAAGCCTTTGTGCCCAACGTGCTGCTTCTTGTGCTTTAATAATGAGTCATCAGCTGATAGTTCTTTTGACAACCAAGTGTGTTTAAAGGTGATTAAAAATGTGAAAAGTGACCAACATGCTTCAGCCATAACTTGTGAGGTTTCTTCCTCAAGTTTTAGGAGACTGTTTACTCACTACTAGCTAGATCGTGTGAGTTAGAGGAAGAACATGGACCCCTGTGCAAGAATGTTGGTTTTATAGCTTGTTACATATTCTCTTCTTGTAGGAAGTGTGCAAAAACAGACAAGTGACTAACTCAAAAACTAAAAACCCAAAGAGGAAAGAGTCCATGTTTACCAGAATACATCTTGTCTTAAAACCACTGGAAACACAAATCTGTATGACAAGAGCATGTATGAATGTTTGGCCAAGCACTGTGGACTTTTGATACAAGAAACAGACAAATTTAGCATTTGAATACCTGAAGATTCAATTTGATAATGGATGCTAGGGACTCACTTTAAGAATTTCTCAATCATTGGTCCTACATACCAGATCCTACTCTTTAAAGACTTAACTTTATTTTTATTGTTCAGTTTTCCAGAAGACCTTTTACACGGAGGTTCCACTTATTATTAATTTGGATGGAACAGGAAAATAAACACACACCTCCAACTCAAAATTAAGTGGCCACTGGGTGGAAGATGATAAACTGTAGAATGATTGCTTCTAAATTGTCAGGGGAATGTGCATGTCACAGCAGGTACTTGTACCTTCTTTTGTGACATGAGTTAGGAGAGAAGATGAGAGGGTCCTTAAGAAGAACTGCAATTTGGAGAGCAAGGTGTCTGGGAGTGTTAGAGGATTTCTGTTCAGGTGTAAGGTGTCTCTAAAATGCCAATGGAGATTCACTAATGCAAGAAGGTAGCAGATGTCTGGCTCTCTAAATGTGCAAAATTAGAAGCTAGGTTCAAAGTGAGGACTGGGAAATTCCTAATCCTCTGAAAAATCCATTTTCTTTTGTGAGAAGCACCACCATCTTCTTAAGGTTTACAATGTAAGACTGCATCGGTGGTGCCCAGAAAATGACTGAGCTGATTGAATTCTCACTGGAACTCTAGTTCAGTGAGAGCTGATATGAAACTGCAAAAGTATTTCTGTGGAAAACTTGGAAATAAAGATTCTTCTGATACAGCAAAAAATGTGATTAAGATATTCTGAATATGCAACTTGGAATTTGGAAATCAAATATGTGGGTATTTAATTGAAGAATAATGGTCGGGCGAAACAAGAAAGTTAAGCAAAAGTGTACCTATTTCAACACGCATCCTCTAACCATCAGTCATGATTCTGTCAAACTTGTATTATCTTGCAAGGTACCAGAGATCTTCAGTATCTGTGGTCAGAATACTGAAAATATTCCATAATTCTTTTCCAAAAAGCTGGAATGGAGGAGAAAATAGCCTGTCTTAAGCGAAAGCTCATGGGACTTGCTGGTTCCCTGCCATGCATTTCAAGGACTGATAAGTTTGATAGCACTGGCACCTTAAGGTTGTTTGGGGATGTTTGAATTTTTATACTCCCTGATAACACTTGGCCTAACTTTAGGACTTAGTGGAATGTCCTTATCTTTTCTGGAGCAGTTGAGGCTACTCCCAGACTTAGGGACAAGCACAAGTAGTTGTTCAAATTTGGGCAATTGGCTATTTATTTTTTTTGAAAATAAAACTGAAATATTTGGATTTTTCTGAAACTATATTTTTCACACTGGCTTTTTTAATTAAAGGCGGTGGGGGGGGGGCAGGAGCGATGGCCTGTTCTGTCTCAGACTGTGAAGAAAATCTGACTCAGCAGCACAATGGAAATTACAAATTTATCCAGCTTTTCTGGCTACTAAGATGTAATTGTGCATCTAAAGCTAACGGGATCTCCTTAAGGCACCAGATGACCAATACGGTCTTCTAGACATTTTTATTTCCAAGACAAAATATTGGTATTCTGTAAAAATGTAAGTACAAAAATATTGCTTAATATACCCTGGTAGAACTTGTTTGTGTTATGGTAGTAACCTAGTACACTATTTGTTGTGATTACTAACCCTTAACAAGAACAGTGTGTGCTCTTACCTATTCCATTAGTTATTTTTCCAGCTGCTGCTTTTCATTTAAAATCTCTCTTCAATCATCTGCAACATTGCTGCTTTTTATAAAGTTACAAAACACTGCACTATTTTTTTTGATTAAATTTAGTTGTGTTACATGTATAGCTGACAGGCTAATATCTCATCCTATGATATTAAATAAACATCTTTTCCTCCCATCATTTTCTCATAAATCCTATACTTGTTTTGTATATCCAGAGGAGTCCTTTTGAACTTTGCATTTGTTGTTTTAAAATATAAGTGTGTGTCTTATTGGGGACAATGATATCCTGGTAAGTCATTTTGGCTTAATTGGTTTCACACAAGAGTCATGGGATCTAAATATGCAAACAGACAAGTTTTCTGCCTGCAAGTCCCATAGAACTAAAATACAGGAGGGGAAACTTTAAATCGTGCAAACTTTTCCCATTTATGTTGTTGTACACAGCTGAATTATAGATTGTTGTCTCAGTGACCTTTGGAATTATCACTGAACCAAATTCTTTTGGCTTGTGAATTGCTACGCAAATGTAATTATGTATGAGTTATGCATTTTTCCTAGTTCTTTAAATTAACATTAGTTCCTAATTACTCCATGTTCTATTTTGCGTTAGGTTGCTCGTATCTTTTTTGTTTGGTTCACTCCTTTCTTTCCTGCACAACATGTAATTGAGTATTTATTAAGGTTTTACATGCTGTGACATCTTCCCACAGTCCAACCTTCACTTGTTGTAGTTGCAAAGAAACAAATACAGTTGTACAATAAGCTAATTGTGATTTGATATAAAAATGCTGCAGTGGATAAATGCAAACATCTGCTGACTCCTTCAGTTTCCCTTCTCTTTAAGACTAAGGAGGAAATAAAAAATCCATATTCTCATGCTAGCTTCTGTACAAGTTGACAAAATATTTAGACAGCTTGTTCCCAAGGAAATACACATGCTAGAAAATGAGATGAACATTTTGATGGATCTGATAATGAATACATATTGAGAGCACAAATCACTGAAGGCATACAAACAACTGTCCAGCTGAATGAGCTGCAGCACAAAGAGTGGATTGAAATTGCCTGGTATCCTTTTCCAGAGCACACCTTCCAACAGTTCAAGCTGGTTGGGGCCACTTGTCCATTCCCTGTAAACAGTAGGAAATAAATCCAGAAAGTTCTGGTTATCAGTCACAGCAGAGGAACTCTGCTTGGGTCTGGTTTAATTCTGCTCTGCCTTTTAGAGCTTTTATAGTTGTCTTAGCAACTCTAAGTGAAGGATGACAAAAGCACTAACTATAATTAGGTAATTACATTTAGTACAAAAGCAAGCTACTAGATATAGCAGCTGGAGGCCTGATTTGTAAAACACATTTCAGTGTTTTCTATAAATGAATTGATGGCAGAGCTACTTCTGGTTTACCCCAACCCAATGGAGAGAAGAATGTACTCCATGGCTCTTTAACTGCAGAAGAATTGCATTCTGGAATGCCAAATAGCATGCTGGGCTATGGATGTGAAGGGAAGAATCTTTCTGGTTTTGTTTCCTACCTTCTTTTCCAAAAGGCTGAATAGAAAAAAAAAAGTCTCTTTTTAACCATCAATTAAATTTTCAACTATATATATTTTTTCATGAAAGCATTTCCTATTTTAGATGAAAATCCATAACATTTCAGAAAAAAAGGGCAATGAGATTTTCAAACTTTTTACTTCCTCAAAGTAATTTTTTTTAGCTTTGCAATATTTTTCCTGTTGTTTAGATAAAATATAAATATTGAAAAAGAATGCTTTTTTTCTATGTAAAGGTGTTTTCCTTTAGTATATCAATAACTAAAACATGAAACAAATCTTTTTTATTCAGATTTACTATTTTATTATTAAAAATAATATCATTATTTTATATTATTTGATTTACGGAGGAGGAAAAGTTGTGAAATCTGTGAGTTACACATAGATCTGTTGTCACAGTTGCATATTTACCACATTACAACATGTAAGAGCTCATTACTATAAACATGGAATAGGAGTTTATTATGCATTTTGCTTCTATCAATGGTAACAAAGTCTTATGTTCTTTTAATCATAGAACTTTCTCTTTTTTCAGGAAACCTTTGAGAATTATTCTGAAGCCTGATCAATATTTGTATCATTAATAAAACAGTTGTTCCTAGCCGCAAATTCTTTGTGATCAATCCAGCCATAGTGCTGTTTCTTCCACAAATTTTTCTTTAGAGGCTTAGAAAAAGCATATTTCATTTTTTTTCTTTTTTTTCCCTGCTCAACATTACAGACATTACATATCATAGAATCATATGATATGACCTATTTCCTGAAAGACATTAACTTTGATTTTGTTTGGAGATGTTATTGGTTATTAATGTTTTCAGAATAATGTGTAACTTTGCAACCTGCAGTACAATCATATTCTTCTTTTGTTTTAAAGATGCTTAATAACCAAGTTAAATACTACCCATGTTTCCTGTAAATTACTTCTGCTACTTCCTCAGCTGTAAGGTGTTATAACTCTGGTCACTGCATTGTTTTAATTTTTTAGTTTCTCTTGCCCTGTGTTTCTTTGGTTTTGAATTCTTGTTTTCTACTCCCATTATGTAACTGTCCAAGCTTTGTAGCCACTCAGTTATTTGATTTGTTTTTTTTCCTTTCATCACAACTTTGCTGTGTTCAGTAACTCTCGTGTTAACAGGTAAATATAGCTCATGGCTTTTGCTGTGATAATCTCATCTTTTGTTCTCTTGTCAGACGCACTGCAATTTAGACTACCTGTGAGATTAATGCTGTCTTTGTGCACAAATGTATCAATTTTCTTTAATTTGAACATAACTTTAGGTTTACTTGGGTATTGGAGATCTTGCAAGAGGCTGATGCTCTATAACATGTAATATAATTACTTCTTCTGCAATTCTGTCCGGTTTTATTGTTGTGTTTTCATCATACCAGCAGCTTCATTTTGCTGTATATTGCTGCAGGATGCTTTCAGAGTGATTGCTGTCAGTTTTAACCTCTTAGTCCTGGGATTTTTTACCATGATTTTACCTTCTGATTTTTTACCCACGTTCTTTGAAAGCCAGTTCCTAAATTCATTTAATTCAGAAGAAATTTTGCTGGCAATTTTATGTGAAAAAGATAAACTTTTTTTTTTTTTTTTTTTTGTATTTGTTTGAAGAGAGGCAGACATGCTTTCATTTCTACGCTCAGCACATATCAAACAAATTTTAAAGAAGGAAGGTGGTCCTACAGCCTCTTTTTTTTCTTTCCAAAAACTTGTTTGGGTGTAACTGATGCTGTCTAAAAAATTTACTTCACTTTCTTTCTGCCTGCACATCATCTTCAGGCCTATGTTATCTGGTTTTCATTGTGCCCTTTTGTGTTCCTTCTTGCCCAGCCTTCATACTCTGCATGAAGTGGGAAAAATAGTGTAACGCCACCTATGCACTTGGAAGTGCAATGGGTACTGTTACAATGTAGATTCGTGTTCTCTTGCCACTCAGAGACGACAATCTCTGAGAAAGCTAAAGCAGGTTGTACCTTTCAGTCCTATACAGTTTCAGGATCTAAGTTTTAATATCCAGGATAGAGTACATTAATTTAGCATTTAACTTCAGCCTATTCAGACATGGAAAGTTGTGTTTAGGAAGCACTGTATGTGAACGTCATTCAAAAACATTTATTACTTATGACGTTCACCTTCATGGTTTGTGGCTGGCTTCATAACCAAAACTGCTTCTGGTTTCTGGTTGTCTGATATCATGAGAATTGTTTGTGACATTTTGGAAGCATCTTACATGACGGCTGATTCTCAAACCTTTGAATTTTTAGTCTAAATTTGATTCAAATGTACAGTTAATTGGGATTGTATTTTCAGTGTCAAACTGTGAGAAGGGCTGTATTAAGTTCTGAAGAAAATGAATAGACTGTCTCTGAAAGCAAACAATGCTTTGCTTCTAGGTTTCTATTAGATGTTCCCTTTTCTGTTCGTTAGTGGGATACTCCAGGCTAGTTCAGTTGAGCTCAGCTGTTCTTTGTCACTTTAATTACTATAATCAAAAGGCTGAACTGCTTGTGTGTTTGAGAAGGGGAAAACTTTTAATATCCTGTTCAACCTTTCACTGGTTTTAATATTTCCCTGAATGGAAGTTAAGTGAAGGCATCTGGCCTGTTTTGTTTCAGTAAATAATGGAAATTCTCATTGACATAGTAATTGCACTGAAATTGTGACTACTATAAAATGTAAACAAAATAGAATCTTCATACCTGATCTTGGGAACTCATTTTTTTTGCAAGTAAAATTTCACCTCAGGGTCAAGGGTGGGGGGATAAAACAAAAATTCACTACTGAAGTTTATCTGGGGGGTGGGAAGGGGATCAGAAGGTGTGTGTTTTTCTGCAAACACCAGTTGGTACTGTAGCAGGATATGGCATGCTACATTCTGCATATAAATCCCATAAGATTTGTACAACAAAGAGTTTATAATTCTTCCAATCTTCTAAGGTCCTGAAATCAAAACCTGGTGGCTTTCTGTGTGACTATTGCAAATTGCACAGAATGTGTGTTGCCTCAGATAGGACAGTGACACATTAACACTATGGTAGCTTGCTGTAAGCAAGTCAGTTACTGTGCAGAGTGTATTGCTTATCTGTTGACACTGAGTTGCATCTAGTTTTCCTCACCTAGCTCAAGTGTATCTGAATTCATTACTAGGTAACTGCTCTCAAGGTATAGCTTATCCTGCAATCTTCATTTCTGTGTCCAGCCCTCAAGAAGCCCAAGTACACTTACTGTCCTAACAGGAATTTTGTCCATGTGTGGGCAAATGGACCAAAAACAGGACTGCATGGCAGGCATGAAACAAATCAGACTCCAAGCAAATATCCTGAATTTAGTTTTTGCTACAACTGCTGTTGGTGTTTCTATGCCAAGCTGTCAAGTGGTAATGTATTCTGAAAGCACACAAGGTTAAGATTGGATTGCATAAATCTGCTTTTGAGTTTGTGCTTTCCATTACAGTGAAGACAGTCTTTGTGTCCCCTCCCAGGCTGATTAGAGGATAAATATTTTGACGGCTATGAGATTCTCAGAGAATATAGTTATGAAGACCAAAGAAGTATTTCTGAGATCACAGATATCTTGGGAATCTATCTATGTATTAACACCAATAAGTGTAGCAGGTACTTGCCATACAGCCATCCAAAACAAGGAGGAAAAAAAAAAAAAAAAAAAGATTCTGTCCAATACCTGTCTAAAGGAGTTACTTTCCAGCAACCTTTGTTTTTGCTGCTTCCTCATCTGTATTGGAAGATATCCAGACAGTCAGCTTAATTTGCTAAACTTTCCAAACCTGGTAGCAATACCAATATCCTTCTGGGTCCTGATATATTCTGGAATATATGAGTAAAGAACATAAAATACGAATTAAGAACAAAATTCAGTCATAAGCAACTACTTAATAAAAAAAAAAAAGTCGTCATCTGATGGAATCTTAAAATAGTTGTCAGTCATGTCATTTCCCCAGAATTACTATTATCTTGACCAGCTTGAAAAAATTGAGTGATTATCTATAGGACCAATTTACCCAACCTTGAGGAAGTGCTAAGAGTCCTTGTGGTCATTTGATGCTGTCAAAACAGGTTTTGATGACAGAGGCCTATTCTTAAACATGAAATGCCAACTTGTTACCAGGCTTAAGGTGAAGTAAAGAAGCTCCCTCATGCCAGCAGCATTCTCCTATCTTCTTGTGAAGTTATTTTCCACTTAGACACAGAAATGAGGCAACTAGCCAGACTCAGAGAGGAAGTTTGTCTGTGTTACTCTCATTCAATTGTCTTCACTACCATCAACATGACGTAAGAAAGTGGCTAGTCAATGACACATCTTTTCATGCGTGCACTCAGGTATTGTAACAGTGCGCAATGCTCATTAAATTGGCACATTTATTTATTCTGTGAAGTTTTACTGCTCAGTTTTGATAAACTGACCTCAAGTGTCTCTGTTGTACAAAAGTGAAAACAAGCTAATAAATTTCCTTGTACCCTTCTACCTGTAGCTTGTGTGTGGATAGGAATTAAATTGTTTAATTTCTTCAAAGGGAGATAGAGCTGCAGCATGTCTGCATCACTGCAGCATTAGTCATCTGCCAAAGCACCGCAGGCCTGTGTAGATGTTTAAATTACAATAAATATTTATAATGGTATGATATGACAACTCCATAAATAGCTAGATCCTGCCCAAAGATTCAAACAAGTTATTTTTTTTTTCCCACTGGGAAGATGTGATTGCAGGTTTTCTTATAGGAAGGCAAAGATGAATGGTAGAAGTGAGTCATAGGAAGCAGAGTTAAGAAACAGGATTAAAAACCATAGCACAAGTTACCAGAATTATCTTGGGCTTAATGCCCATCAGTCAGTCATAAAATATGAGTTGGCTATTGCCCTCCCTGTGGTACTGAGGACAGAGATCAAAGGAAGACCCCCTACATCATCACAGAAAAGCCCAGAGGGGTGCAGAGTATTACCAAGGTGAATCCCCTAGAGAGTAATGAAATTGGAATTTCTTTAGCCACAGTTTAAAGGTTAATGTTCTTGTGATGAATGATATGACAGCATATAAATTACACTCTGCTCACTTCTTGGTGTTGGGCTTTGTATTTTTTATAATTGCCCAACTGGCCTTGTTTGTGTAATTTGTTTACTGACATGATAAAGCACAGAACTGTCTTGATCTGTTTGTTGTCAGTGCATGAGCCAAGTTCTATTTCTGCAAAATCTGTTTAAAAATAAATAAAATAAAAACAGCACAAACTCTAAAAATAAATTATAAAATGTTGTGATGCAAAACAGGAAAACAGCAGTTTCCTAGAGATTCATAAAGGTAGGATTTAATTTATGTACCTAATAAACTTTGTAGGAAAAGGGAGAACAGTTGAAGGTAGTAAACTTAGTTTGTGAAGTTCAGAATGTATGTGCCAAAGTTGTATTCTAAGGACATAAATTTTTTAGCTTGTATTTCATACCTGTATCTATAGCAAATTCTTGACTGCTAAATATCACTTGTAAAAGGGGCCTGTAAATCCCATTCACCAGTGGTTTACAGAGACCTTATGCCATCTGTTTTAATAGGACTGAATTTTGCATGAGACATTCTGATACAAAGCACTTTGCCAGACATAGGAAAAGTATTTTCTTTGCTGTGTTGAGTCTCTATTTAATAGCTCTTTAATTTGATCTTAAATGAGACATGGGAAAAGTCTATGCTCAGAGAGCATATTTATTAAAATATTTTATTCTAACTTTTTAACCTTGGGCTTCCCTCATTTGAAATGTTATTTGCTCAGAACAGACAGGATCTGGAAGGCCGCCTTATCAGTCATTGATCTTAATTCCTCTAGCAGATCTCCAGTTCCGTGTTGTAGACCTCCTGCCTGTACAATTAATTTTCCTTCTTCTGTTGACATTTATCTAATTTGTAATCCCAATTGGAATAGGGTCAACATGAGCAGGAAACTGTTCTGAACATGGTGGTATTACCAGTGGTGGTAATTTCTCGTACACTTGTACTCCTGTTCTTTCCCGTGCTAACTGCATTAAAGGCATTACCTAGGTCCCTGGCCTATCGTTATCAAGTGCTTTTCACTTCCCTTACCAAAAACTATCCTGTTTTCTTTGCTTACCCACAAAATAACCCCCCTCAATCCCCATGAACCCCCCTGGAGTTCCCCACTGGCAGATGGGCAGTAAGCTCTTACTGCTCTGGTTCCTTCCATGCTGTGCGTTCTGACTGGCCTCTTAAGTGCTTCTTCTCACACAAAACTAATTTCTGGAATCTATGAGTAGAAACTGGTTTCCACAAACATTTAAAAGCAAATTTTTTTTCAAGTTCTCTACTGCTTTATTAATTCTGGTTAAATTGCCTAGAAATCTAGAGCTGGTAACATATATTAACAGCACAATTGGTTTGTTTTCTTGTTTTCTTTTTTTTTTTTTTTTTTAAGACAACAAAAATAGAGAGGTAGCATACATTAGAAAACACAATTTACTTTTCAAGAGTTTCAAAAAAAAAATAGGTTTGCTTTTAAAATTACAGGGTTTTAGAGTAATAAATATTAAGGTTTTTATTTGCCTTAAAAGTGTATATCTTCTTTCTACAATTCCAAGTGCTAGAAATTCTGGTTGTAATAGTCAGTATTGTAAAACCCAAATTATTTATTTACTTCTGTGTTTTTTGTTTTCATTTGCTTTTAAATCTTACTCAGCTGAGCCTGTGGAAGACTAGCCACAAATTTATTGCTTTTTTTTTTTTTTTCCTATATTTAGACTTTTTATAACAATAACTTCCCTTTAATAAAGAATCTTATCAGTGTTGAGGTTGCTTGAATTAACAATATGGGGTTTCATCCCTTTCCCAGTATTATGTCTTCTAGCTCTGGCATTTTCTGCTGTGTTCTCTGCCGGTCTGTGTTTATCCCCCTCCTGGTTCCCACAGTAGAATATACCCACTTTGTTTGGCCTGCCAGGAGGCTTACACTAACTGATGAGGCATCTGAGAGATGACAGTGGCTTTGTGAAGTATATTGCACCATTATTTTACATTCTGTTCATTGTTTCCATCTGTGAAATAAGAAAGGAGTCTCAGGAGTAAACTGATACAAATCCTAACTCTTTGCATAAGCAACTCTCTCAAAGCATGGGACATTTATCCTTATGTGTTTGTCTATCCTGTAAACCAGTTATCTGGTATCTGGAATAGTTTATCCACAAAACTAAGCTAAAAGATTTTTGTAAATGTTCTTGCTTTGCTTTAGTCTTTGGTTCTCACAAATGATGAAGAAAGTACTGTATATATGTGCTACACCATAACTGCTATATTACTGTGTAACTTTCATATCCCAGAATGAAGAAACATTTGTATTAGCAGTGACTTTTTGGCATGGTAACCATCCAAATCTTACTAATTTCCTGTGCTTCATACCAACAATAACCCTTTGAGTTCTGATTACCTAACCTCAGCTATTTAATTTGTGTGGAGAAACTGCTGTTAGTTTAGAAACCGAAGTATAATAAAAATAAACCTGCTCAAGTAATGAGTTTACTGTGTATCATTCTCAGCAGGTCATTGGACTGATGAATGTAAATCTATTAAATGGACAGATGATAAAGAATGTAATTTCTAGACAAAGTAAGAATTTATATCAAAAACAGCATCACATTAATGAAAACATGGATTACTTCTAATTTAAATTTGCCAGCAGGAAATTAACTTGAATAATTATTTATTTTTTTTTTATGCAGAAACTTAAAACACTGATAGCTTCTACTTTCATGTAGTACTTCTATCATACACTGTGTCATTTTCCCTTGAAAACTCATAGGAAAAAGTAAAGAAAGGGAAGACTTCTCTGCAGGTTTTCTATATATAATTTCGATCAGATTGTGCCATTGTTAGTGGAAAAGAGAAGTGGGAAACAGAATCCAGTTTGCCTCCCTAACATTTGCAATGGCTCTATAATCCTGATTATATAATACATGGAATATGCTCACACTGTAAAATGTCTCGTGCGTGGCCAAGAGCCTCTATGTTTGTCCATCCTGACAGGTTCTCTTGTGTTGAAGCAATGTTCTCATCTACATATGGAACTGCAAGAACATCCTCCTTCTCTGAAGTGGCATTAAGACAACACTTAAAAATAGTTGGCATCAGTTATATTAAAAGTTAAGAGAGAGATAGTTCGTATCCCTCTGAAACGTAAGTGCAGTGCACTTGCTCCCATTTTGTGGTCACTGAAGGTCATTCCAATTACAGTCATTACAGTTCTGTATGTTGAGTATGTTCTGTTCTAGTGGTACCTTGTTTATTCCTCAGAAGTTTATTTTCTTTGTAAATTGTGGACTATCAACAGTTTACAGAGATACCCAACCAGTAAGAGAGAAAGAAGGCTCAGAGCAAACTGAAAGCATTAGGTGCTGGTGCTCTATCTTTTCCTATTCTTAGAATAGTAGAATACATTGTGTTCTGAAAGAATTTCAGTGATTATTTACCTATAAAGAAGTATGCTTGGTTATTCTAAGTTCGCATACAATGAAGGACTGCATGTTTTAATTGGCTCTGTTAGCTCTCTGAAATGTAAAAGCAGCAATGTTATGACTGCATTTCAAGCTCTTTGTGTATGTATATTTTCATTTAATCTAATCCCTTTTTAGAAATCACGGAACCATAAAAACATTTAGGCTGGAAGAGATCTGGGGAGGTTATCCAGACTTTGAGCTTCTGGCTCAAAGCAGGGCCATTATGTAAGTTAAATCAGGTTGCGCAGGACCATGTCCCATCAAGTTTCAAAAATCACCAAGGATGCAGATTCCTTGCTCTGTGAGCAACTTGTTGCAGTGCTGCGTCATTTTTGCTCTTTTTTTTTTTTTCCTTTACTGCAGCCTCTGATTATTGTCTTGTCCTTTTGCTTTCAGCCTCTAAAAAGAGTTCATCTTCTTTGTATCCCCACCCTTTAGGCAGTGAAGCCTGCAGGTTGCACCTCTTCACCAGGCTGCAGAAAGCTGCTTCCATCAACCTTTGTTTATACAAGCTGTGCTCCAGCCCCTTAACTTTGTTAGGGCATCTGTTAAGCTGTCTCTGCTTTGTTGGTCTCTTTCTTGCAATGAATGTCCCAAAAGTGGACACAATATTCCACACCCAGATACAGCCTCACATGCTCCAAACAGGAGGGAGCAATCATTTCCCTTGACTTACTGGCCATGCTTGTACTCTGCAGTTAGCCTTTGTCACTGCAAGGGCTTACTGATGACCCCTGCTGCGTTGTCTTACACCAGAACCCAGAAATCCTTCTCTGCAGAGCTGCAGAAATGAGAACCGACTTGATTAGTTTTAAGTACCTCTTCTGTCTTAGAGACTGAATAAATGAATACTCACTAGCAACTACTCTTGCCTATGACATTAAGCTCTGCCACAGGCTTAGGGAAGTCTTCAGAGTTTTAATACCCATTTCCAGGAACACTGGAAAATAAGGATCAGCAGCATTCTTACACTGAAGGTCAGCAATTACAGTCTGCAAAGCAGACAGTGAAAAGTAAGCTTGAGGCAAAAAAAAGTTCTATCATTAACTGTTATTATTGGCTTTCAGTTGTTACAGGCTTAACTGAGAATGCTCATAGTACTTCCTGGTCTGGTATGTTTCCAGATTCATGCAAGCCTTGGTAATCATGGTAATAGCTAGGGGGGAGCAATTAATTTTCTTTTCTCCTTCTCTTAATCATAAGAATACTTCATAATAAAATTTACTTCTAGAGATGAAAAAAAAATCAACAACAAGCAAGGTGTTGTGCTGCATTTTAATGCTTGGAACTGAAATTTGAGTGGTGAGGGAAAGCTGAGAGGCTAGAAAATGGGCTTAGAGCTCTGAAGTATAACATGTATTGCTGCATGTTATATAACATGCATGTTATACTTCATACTATACACTTCATGTATAACATGTACAATGGTGCAAGTATATGGTTGTCAGTTTGTGATTTTCTGCTTCCCATTCATTTCCTACTGGCCTAATATCAGAAGGTTCAGAAAGCTCCCTTTTCTCTGTCCATTCTGTCAAGCTGCAGCATCAAAAAAAAAAGTCTGTGTGTGGGGAGGGAGGAACAGATGATACCATTGAAAATCTATGCTTATTAGGAGAACCTAGGAAGCATGGATTTGCAAGGCAAAAATGATGGCCTTTCAGTATTTGACGCAGAATTTAATATTGCTTCTTGTCCATGTAGGCTGTGGGGATTGCAATTCACATGGGTCTGATGCAGAGAAGGTGTACCAAGACTGTTGTAGCCTGACCTTTATGTGACAGTGCACATTCATTTCACTTTCTTACTCTTATGCCTGATCAGGTGTTTACACTACCTAAACCAATCCTCCTGAAATAAAGCTTAGAACTGTCATAAGACATAGTACAAGACTAACTTAAATTAGGTGTCAAACCTGTATGGCATCAGTGCAGCCCAGTGTCTTCAGAAGGCAAAAATGTATGAACAAGGTGCACAAATCAAATCCTAGCAAACAAACAACTTGCAGAGTGTAATCTTTGTCGTTCCTTTGATCCTTTTTTTTCCACAGTATTGTGCTAAAAATGTGACTTTAAATAGCTTTTCTTCTTGGGAAGACCTTGCAGTAAATGACCTTGCCTTTACTGCTGAGATGCTGATACGCAATGGTAGGCTTTTCTGTTAGGCTACGCAATTAACTTGTCATTTTGTATTATAATTTTACTGTGATAAAAATATAGCCTGGTCAAGTGGAAAAGTGGGTGTTTCATATCTGGCTTTGTAATCTTATTTATATTATCTGGATATTCTCTCTGAAGTAAAATAGTATGAATAGAATTCAGTCTCAGTGAAATTATTTGTGGTTCATTTTTATCCAGCTGGTAGTTATTATACTTTACTATGTCATTCTTCAGTGTCCCGTCAAGCAAAAGACTCAAAGCCAGAAATAAAATATTTGCTTCTGCACTAAAGCCAGTTCTAAAGAAATTAAATTATCTTGTATTCTATTCTTAAAAGCATCATACAATCTGGCAAGGAGTATTCCTGTGGTATTCTGAAGGTTGTTTATATATTTCACATTCTTAAATATAGATAGGACTATAAATTGAAACTGTTTTGTTTTGATGGAAGGCAATGATCTAATATTGTAACTAGTTGTATCTGTCAGTAAGCCTAAAAGAATCTTAGGTAAATTGAGTTAACTTACAAAAATACAAGATTGATTGGAAAAATTAATAAGTTGTTATTGAAGTCTAGAAATAAAGCATAATATTTATGTATAGTATGTATATGCAATATAATTATATATATATATCTTATATATAATATAACTAACTTTCCTATTCTAAAGCAATAAAACGACTTTAAAATAATCAATAGAAACATATTCAGGAGGGCTGCAAAAACTGCAACTTCTGAAGCACAAGTTTCCTTTTTGAGTAGTTGCTGCTTCACTTTGTGTGAAGTTCATATGGAATTACATGAAGTTTATTTTTTGATGCACAGGAATAAGTCTGTCATTTTCCTTGTCCTACTCACATCACTGCAGATTTTAAACTACTTTCTGTTCTTCTATGGCAGAAAACATCAATTTCTCAGCCTTCTATTCATATTTGTTCCAAACATTTTCTCAAGTTGTTTCAAAAACTAAGATCCAAACTTTCTTTAAAAAAAAACACATAACATTAAATAATGCTTTGTACAGGGACTCACGGTGAAGCAATATGTTCTTTCTTCATCCTGTTCCACATGAAATTTTTATTGCTGGTTACAGCTTAAATTAGGAGAGAAAAAAACAACATCCTAACAAATCTTTTTTTCCTATGGGTCATGGTCAGCAATGTTAGCACAGTTCTGTGCTGGAATATTTATATATTATTATTACTATTGGTTAGTCTTTGCAGTGGAAGAATTATGAAAGGTTTGGTAAGCTTTTGTCTCACAGACAAAATGGTATTGTCTGTGTTATTAATTTCCGGCATTTTGAGCAGTTTGTTTTTGAAATTGTCTTAAACTTTTCAGTAGCGTGGTCTATTTCAGCCAACATGGAGAATTTGGAGATGTATTTTTCATTACATTAAAGTGTTATTAAGGGTCCAGACTTCCAAATTCTAATATAAAGTAACAGTTTAAATAAATAAAACTACTTGCAGAGCAAAAGGTGCATCTAGATAATTCCCATACAATTAAGATATGGCACATTTCTTCCATGATATGCTAATTTCTCAAGAAAGTTAGACTGGCAACCTTGTACCATTAGGGTTAATCACAGAAGCCTCTTTGAGAATCTCAAAGTGGAAATGTTGACTTACTGAATCAAAGTTTGTTTTCTAATGTTCCAAATTCAGTATTTTTTACTCTATTTGTATTTGTGAGTTCTTTCTTGGGTTTTATGCAGAAATCTTTCCTCTCTGCCCTCTCACCCCTCAACCTTATTGTAGTCTTTACTTTAGACAGTAGGGCTGTCTTGTGTTAAGGAAAGGATGGTGCAATTTTAACATAAATCCTCAAGGAGGATGATAAGCATCTAATGGAACCTTCCATGGGAAAATGAAGTAGACCTCAAGTAAGAAATCAGCCTGTATATATCAATATCTTCAGTATTATTGGTTGCTTATTTACCTGTAACTATGCACAAAATTCTTTGAGCTGCTTACTGCATTTCCAAAAACCATGAAATACCACTAGTTCATAAAGATGTTCCTGTTGACTGTGTTCCTATTAATAACATATTACTGAATGGAGAAATTTAGATCGTCTGAATTAATAATGACTTTTCTCACACAGTTTTTAAAACGCAACTGTATTTTTATTTTTAGAAAATGAGGGGATTTTAGGTTAAGATTTCCCATTTTCGCAGCTCCCTCTGCTCTCCGGCGGGCGGGGCAGGCGGCTGGCCCGCTAGGTGGCAATGTTGGGTAGGCTTTGCGAGGGTTTGCATTGGTTTGCATCGAGTGGTGAGCATTGATTCAAGTCTGTCTTAGTTGTCTTGCTTACATATATGTATAGTTGTCTTTTAACAAGCAGCTCGCTTTGTGGCCGCTCCCTACTGACAGCTTTCCTCCTGCTGCTGAGGGACGGGTTTATTTCACCATGTAACTGCCACGTTATGCCGCGCACTTTGATTGCCTGTGTCCAGGAGAGCTGCCTCACTGCTTGGCATCGTGGCACTAGGGAACCTGACAGTGACGTTGTTATGCAGCAGCTTCTCCATATTATGATCCTATGATAGAAGTTTAAAATAATTGTTAAACGTTCTTAAAAGGAAATAAGGCCTAGTACAGATCTACAAATAGGAACTGCTTTGTGATAGACTTTTTGTCTAATTTTCATTGTGTTCTCCCTGGAAATGCTTAAGGTAGCAAAGGTTATATTTATATAAGCCTCACTTCCCTGTGGCAGAACTCTGCAGTGGTAAGTCTTGCCCATCTGCCTGTTCATTGTTGCGTGAAGTTCCTTTAACAAACATTGAATGAACACCAAGGAATACAGAAGTCGTGTTAGAAGAAGATAAATGGCCCATTAGAAGAGGATAAATGGCCAAGACTAAGCCGTCATTAAATCTCTTATTTGTGTGTATGTGAATAATTAGTAGCAGCAATATGAATTGTATTTAACAGCATACAAATTATGATCTATGAAGTGGAAGCAGGTGAGTTATTAGGACAACACTGAAGGATGTGAAGTAAGAAGAGAGATCTTGCAGTCCTGGTGTTGAAAATCAGAGAAAAGCAGCAAACTTCTTCAGTTCAAGAAGCAGAGGAAAGAGGAGCAAGCAGTGAGGAACAGGGATTTAAGGAAACAATTCAGTTTATATTTAATCATTTAATCCAGATCATTTAATAAAATGATCTGGATTTTGAGTTTCATAATTCACAAAATAAACAATGGTGATATTTGATTGCAGAGGCTGCCAGACAGGCTATAGCCAGAGCAAGATTCCTTTGTGATTTTTTTCTGATATTTCTGTACTTGGCATTCAGCCACATACAGCAGACTAGCAGGAAGCTATCTAAGACCCATTATTTAACTCCAAACATTTTACTACAGGATTGAGATCAAGAATGAAGTTTAAGCTGTGCCTCAGTTCAAATGTTAATTCCAATTTGTGTAAATTACATGATATAAATAGCCTATAAATATATAAACAGTTTCTAGGTTTTACAGAAACGAAGTTGCAAAGTTCCATAGGAGCATCCTGCGGCCTCCTGAGACTTCTTCTGCCCTGTTCATGGTTTGGCTTGGTGGGTGCTCTGCTGAAGTTGTTCACAAAGCATTAGACAAAACAGTGCTGAATTCACATTTGCATATTGGTTGCAAAACACTTTGGTATGTAGTCATTACATAATATACAAGTTGTTTGTGGTACTTTTTAATTCCTTTCTAGCACTATAGCCTTGCAGGACTTCCAGTTCAGCAAGGTCTCCTTAGATGTTTGCTACAGCTGGTGGAACTTTTCCTGTGATGATAGCTAAACTTAGACTTTAGAAGCTGGAATGAACGGAGGTATAAATCCTGATCCTAGCTCTGTTAAGTCACCCATTGATTTCTTTGGGTCAGGGCCAGTCCCATAATCTTGTGGCAACTGTTAGTGTGCGTGCTTTAAGAAAAGCCATAGAAAATCTGTCTTTGTATCACTTTACCACCCCTGCACATTTCCAGCTCTTGCTTCCCAATGTTTTTATATGCTAAAACTACAGCTGTTGCAGTGTATGCTCCCAGAAAGCAGTGTTTCCATTTTGCATCTCTTAAGAAGTTTTCCTTTAATTTTCTTTTAATTTGTCAACTTTGATCAATATTGATAAAGATAATAAAATGGGAGAACTGTTGCTGCAGGTGCGTTTATATTTTCAGTCATACTTGACTCCTACCTTGGTGCACCCACTTGGCCAGCAGCAGTTCATTTTCAAGAGATTCCCATAGCTTACCCCTGACTTCCTCCCACAGACACAGCACAGTACTTGAAGACTGCTTTGTTTCACTGCACTGGAGGTAATTGCTTGGTGACAGGCAGAGCTTAACATGTTTGAACTGCCTAAAGGGATGAGCTGACTAGAGAACTGCAAAAATTGCAAAACTCAGTAAGCAAACGGCCTGGCCCTAAGCCTACGATTCAAGGAGGCTGCATGAGCTAGGGCTAGGATGTAGCATGGGAATTCCTCTATTACATAATGTGACAAAATTAGGAAGGCACTCTGGCATCCACCAAAGGTACCCAGAGGGCACGTGTATTACAGAAAGCATATGTGACATGTTATGAAAATATGGAAGGGGGGAAAAAAAATCCAACAGCTGGCAGTGTTTTCTGGATTCCTGGCACCAAGTTATTCAGAAAGGCGGGCAAGGTATGCTGTGTGTGTTCAGAACCATGACGTGTATGCTGTACATCTGGTAATGGCCTATGTCCATGCTGCATGGACACAGTCTCTCCAGAATGACACAAGGCATGTGAGAGTGATGCAAAGTCCCCCAGCACTGGCATGTTGTTGGCTGGGTGCCGTAGAAGCGGCTACTTGGGAGCAGCACCCAGATCACAAAGCAAGCAGATTTTGGGAAACAGTCACATTCGTTCATTGTACAAAGCCATCGGAGCAAGAATGGTAGTATTTTGGGAAGGAATAGGTCCTAAAGAATGTAAGCAAGTGGGGTTGTCATTAAAATTAATGGAGGAAGAATTTAAAAATAAAGATCAGAATGCTTTAGAAAGCTAGTTCCCAGAGCATCAGGGTTTGTGGAGTAGCTTGCACAATATCTGCCCCCAGCTATTGGTTCTGTGAAATCCAGTCTTTTCTAGGTAGATTTCTCACAGCTACGGATTGTCAAAGGTGAAACAGCAGGAATATTTGAGCATTGGCATAATTTACAATGTCTACTTCAAAGAACGTAGTTCATTCAGGTGTCAGAAGTCTCTTGATTTGAGGGGGAGGGGGAAGATAAGGGTAATAAACTGTGAATATTTCATTAGTGATGAAGCGCTTGTCCTGATAAAGGATTTTTTTTATTTATTTATTTTATTTTCAAGAAAAGAGGGAGAAAAGTGAGAATCTAAACACAAAGATAATATAATTAATAGGCTTGACCAAAAAAAAAAAAAAAAAAAAAAGAATTAAAGTCCTTAAGAATGTAGAAAATCCCTTTTCCAGAGGATTTTCTTCCTACCCCCCCCCCCCCCCCCAAAAAAAAAAAAAAAAAAAAAAAAGAGAGAGAGAGAGAAGGAAAAAAGAGGGAGAAATTTTCTCTAAAAGCCAAGGAATGAGACCCAGGAAGGGAGAAGCAGCTGCTGGGTCTCAGTTGAAATGATAGCTCAAATTTTTTTAATTTATTTTTAATTGCTAACTTCACATGAGATTAGAGGAAAGATGAAAGAAATGAAGCTTAATTTAAGCTAATCACAACTAAAACCAACTTGTTCCCCCCTTCTTTGAACTGCTAAATGCTACGGAGAATTTTCTGGGCAAGGCACTTTATCCAGGTTCATATTCTCAAGGCCAATTTTGTGGATTCTCTGATTTATTTTTTTTGATTGTGTTCTGGTGATAGAGAAAATTCTGAATGTTGTACAGACATTACTATATTTCTGATTAAGGTGAAATG
The DNA here is from genome assembly GCF_009819795.1 of Aythya fuligula. Taxonomy (NCBI): domain Eukaryota; kingdom Metazoa; phylum Chordata; class Aves; order Anseriformes; family Anatidae; genus Aythya; species Aythya fuligula. The sequence goes on along the minus strand of NC_045574.1, from coordinate 11,354,237 downwards.
AGTCTGTTTCAAGGTTTCCCAGAGATACTGAAGAACTATTTCAATTATCTAGCATTGAATCTCACTTTTCACAGTTTTAGTCGCATTACTCCTATAAATTCAGTATGCCAAATCAGTGTGCCAAACACTAGCTTGTTTCATGTCCATCATTCATAAATATTCCCACAGAGTAAAACAAACCTATTTTGTTAAAATATACAAAAGTCATGGATGTCATTGCATAACACGGTTTTGCCTTGGGTTATATATAGTCTTTGAAAGTGACTATAATGTATTCTAAGCTTTTAATATTCCGGTCTAATGTTTCTTTTTCTTATTATACTCTTTTTGTTTGTCTGAAGTGGAAGAGATTATCTGTACTCTAACATAAGTCTTCAGAATGTCCTGCTACATAAAGGTTATGGGACCAAGCCCTTATTTTTCCACAGAATAAATAACTTTTGAATAAAAGGCTACACTATGTTGCTGGTCAGATTCTCTTCCTTTCCTTGCACTGCTGTTAAGCTGAAATGGGTAACATTAATTTCAGTAGTCAAAAAAGAAGGTGGCAGTATTACATGTTGCCAAAAATATCAAAATTAAGAAAATGAGATGTGTGCAGCTAGCCAAGGAAATCATTTTCACGTAGCCCTGGGAACAGCAGCTTTCACAGATAAACTAGTCCCAAACCTTTGGCAAAATTAGGATTCCCAAAGCACCAAAAGTTGCAAGATGGAAATGCAGAAGCCTGATAAAAGTAGTTTTAGTCTCTCACATTTAGTGGTATGCTCCTTGAGTATCTGTAAAAACAATTTAATTGAGGTGGAGTCTACATTACAGCATTCTTCTTTCTTGTTCCTATTACAATTGTCTGACCCTAATTTCCTGCTTTCTCATTTGGTTTAAGTTGGACTCATTCATAAGAAATTTATGCCTTACCCATAAGGCATAAATTCTGTGGGGGAGAGAATTCTCTGTAGATATTTATTCTGTGTGTTGGAACAAACTATGATAATATGACTATGGATTTAAAAGCTACTTGGCCAATGGCAGCATGTCAGAAGTTTCATTTCATTATTACTCATTTTTCAGTTAATCCCACTGTGCAATTTGAGATAATCTGTTTGTTCTGTTATATACATCTCTCTCACACGTATGAACCTAACTATAGGGATAGATACTTGCCTAAACCATCATTTGGATTAAATAGTACCCCTTTAGTGCAGAAGAGGAAGTAGAAAACAGAAAATCTCTGGAATTAAATTAAATATATTGACTCAGACCTGCCACATCATGGGTATCTCCACAGGAGAATCTTTGTGCCTTTCAGTGAATAGTGTAGGTCAAAATAAAAATTGTCATTAAACTATGACTTTCCTATACAAGATTAAAGCAAAGAACTCAGCTTTCAAATTCTGATCTGAAACACGTTGAAATAACAGTAACTTTGACTTCCGCAGAATTTAACACTTAAAGTAAATTTTGAGAGCCTTCCTTTCATTGAATAGTACAAGGAGTCCCACTGAAGTCCATAAATTTTAGTCATTCATTGCCTCTAGGGATATAGTAGTGATTAACAGCAAAAAAAATCATGATAAAGTAGACTAAAAAAATTGTAATTGTATCTTGAGTGACTAATGGAATGTATGGTTGTATTTAATCTTCTAGAGGGAAGTTTCTAAAACATCTAGTGCTACCCTCGCTACCCTACGTTCCTGCACAAGCAGTCATAACAGGTCAAAATGTTTGGTAATTTTGGTGCAAGTACCAGAAAATACCTTTTATTTAGCATTAATCTGCACAAAGCTAGCTCTTCTCATGTGCTCATGCTTGGTAGTGATTCTGAGTAGATTAATACAAAATCAGATAAATATGAAAGAGCAAGACCTTGCATTTTACATATTCTAAGACAACATCAGGCACTGGAAAACTAACAAAACACTTTCCTACAGACCTTTTAGATTGTTATATAAATTGGTACTTTTTCATCATTAAACTATATTACACCTAATCTTCCATAACTATTTCTGCTTATTGCTTTTTTTAATGAATGTAGTTCTTAGTTATAAGTTATGGCTAGTCTTATGGTTTTAGGAGGGGCGGGTATTGTTACAGACATAGATGGGTTTGGTTCATTTCCAACGTAAAAATGATTAATTAAGTGTTGGCAGCTACATCTACCACTTTATATATATTTAAATCTATTTTATGGTTGGAGTTGTTTGTTCTAGATAGAAGGGTGGGAAGTGCATCCATAACCTGTAACCTAATCAACCTTTTAGAGTTCACCGTAGCAATAAAGCTATGGAAAGAGCATTTTTATGGGAAAGTATCTGTTGAGGAAATCTGAGCCCTGTTAGAGTGATTGCCTTGAACCAATATAGTGCCAATACCTGTGACAAGGCTGTAAAACTTTATCAAGTTTTGCTGATAAACTTGATAAAGTTTTTCTGATTTGGTTATAATGCTTTGTAGATTTCCCATAAAACTGCTTTTCATGGATGAGGTCATGCAGGGTAGGCTCCTGCCATGCTTTTTGTCTGCAGTATGCTGATCGCAAGGCAGAAGTGTTTACAGGGGTTGTGACTTCTAGTCCCCAAACTAGCAGTCTGTCTGCACTACCCACTGACAAGCATTGGTCAGTAGTGTGATAATCCCTAAATAAATTGCATCATTGACCCTGCTCACTTTCGTCTTCAGGGTGTGCCATTTTAGCCTCCAGCCATCGCCTTTCCTGCTATAGGGTTCCGCAGTGTGCTTGTTCCCATCTGAGGCCTTAGCCTCTAATCCTCTGTTGTTCGCCGTGATCTCTGCAGCAGGTCAGGTCAACACCTGCAGTTTCATTTTCTGCAGCATTATGGCCCACATCTTGTTTCTGAAAAAACGCAATGTGTTATTTCAAACAAAACACTTCAGAGAAAGTAATTTTGAAAAGAGCAATCAGTTGTATGTCTCTCCACATCCAGTTTGAAGTTTCATGCAAAGTTAGGTGTTTTTGAACTACATGAAATCATTCCTTGCACTTTCCTGATTGGGAATGAAACGCTGAAAGACGTGTCCCCTTCTATTGTTATCATTGTGCTTTTAATATCTCAGATGTCTTCATTTCCTGGAGGAAGCATTCTTTCTTTTAGCTACTTGGAAAACACACAATACACATTGCTGTAATGTTCTCAGAAAATTCTCACCCCTGAGGAGAGGGCTGAAGTTTTAAGTAAGATGTTCTTGTGTCCTCACCTTTCATTTAATTTTATGCAGATATCAGGAAGTTATTTCTTCTTTATTCAAGATGCTAAAATACTTTTTGCTATAATATTTTCTTTCTTTAAAGAAAAAAAAAAATCAATAGATTCCACATAATTACTTTCTTTGAAACTATGGGTTTTATCGCTCTTCCAAAATTTTGAGTGGATTTCTTCCAATATGCAGAAACCGGCAGTCACTATGGCCTGTTGCTTGTTTCTAAAGTTATCTTGATAATTTGAGATCTTGTAAATATAAATATTTTCTGTTTCCCATGAAGCTTTTTCTGAACATTATTACTTTTGTCATCCATTCTTAAAAATTTGCTTTCTTTTTTTGGTTGAGGAAGGAATCCCTGTCTAGTAATAAAGACATCTTACAGAGCTATTGTTAACTGTCCCTTGTTATGCCTTTAGAAACTGTCCACCTGCTGGGTATTGGAAAGTAATCATTGCCACACATCCACCATTTGGGGCTGGGCGAGTCTCCATATTTTCTTGTGTGTTTACTTAGCTTGTTTTAGTTTCTGAAATGTTTAATTTCCTTTATTTCTATAAAATTTTTTGCTGTGATTGGACTTGTTCATAAATATGCTGTGGTAGCTCCTGTCAACACTCAAGTACTCCATGACTGTTTAGTAGATAACATGATGTTCTCCTGGGAAATTTCTGTGAGCAGAAGACTGAGACGGCATGAGGCTTTCTCAAGTCCTTCCCTCAGTTCCAGCTGGCTACTGTGGACTATTCTGCAGGACCAGAGGTGCTGAGAGGTATGTTACTGACTCAGGTTCCAGCACAGGTAGCATGAGTTTTATTTGCAGTAGGACTTAGCAAAAGAGACTGCATAGCATAAAACAGATTGCCATCACTGTAACTAACTTTTAAAATCAATTTCTGAAATGCCTGTTACTCTAATATCTTCATATACAGGTGTTTTTTGTTTGTTTGTTTTTCCTCCAGAGGTAAATATGATGCTCCTGAAAATACACATCCTTGCAGTGGCTGGGGGGGAGAACAAATATCTCAAATATCCTCAGTAGATTACATTTATCTCTTTTTCCAATCTCTTTTCAAGATGAAAGGTGAAATAGTCTGACTTTAAACTAAGAAATAAACCCTATCTTCTCTTTGAACTATTTGCCAAGGAAGTAATGGGCTTATGTGGCTTTACCTGAGCATTGTAGGATTTTGCTGAGAACAGCAGCTTTTAATGAAGCATACAAAAATATTTGAAATCTGGATATATTTTTTTATATGGGGGAAATAAAGGATTTTTGTGTGAACATATTAAAATTCTAAATTACTTCTAAGTATTCATTTAATTAGATAAATATCCCAGAGCTCTTTTCTACTTATCTGTGTACCCTTTTGTATTTCAGTTCCAACTGAGTCTTGTATTCTAGAAGTCGTTCTTTCTATTTTGAAATTAACAAATTCTTCAGAGATTGTACATGGATTTTAGATTTTTGCTCTGGGCAATTTGAATCTTCCAGCTTTCGTTTTCCAAATACCCAAGCTCGTGTATAAATTCATACATGAAAATATTCCTATTGATTTCAACAGGACTATTCATGTGAATGTACATATATATCTGTAGGATCAAAGCACTATGAAACAAAATGGAAGTCATTACAACGAACATTGGCCAGCAGTTCTGTGCTGATACGTTTCTGTATATTTATAAGAGAAAAAATAAAAGAAATATATATAAGGAAAAGATAAGAGCTACCTGAAGCTGATGTGAACCAGAAGTCTAGACAAATGCTTTTTTAACCATGGTAGTTCCAATCAGTACTTCTGTATACAGTCAACCCCACTTATAACAGGTAATACTAATACTTTATGGCTCATTGCTAAGCCATCTTACTTTCTTTTTAAGGAAGATGGAAAGATTTCTAAAAAATTCTAGTATTATAAATGTTCTTAGACTAAGATGCTTTGCACTTAACAAACCTGTGATTATCCAAAGGGTAAAATATGTCTTATTGGTATCCAGAGTCATGAGCAGATCAGAAGAGAGAAGCCTCAATAGTACAACAAATGTTATTCAAGTCAGATCATTTAAGACCATTTTAGTAACCAACATGGAAATCAATTACTGCCATTCTTTTTGCAGTAGCTCAAACATAGCCAAGGACTGTTTCTGTATCCCCCCCCCCTTTTTTCTACTGTTCGTCACACTGAACCTAGCTTTTCTCTGCCTGCAGACATTTTGTTAAATAATCCCATAGACAATATTTTTTAAACCAGGTATGCACATATTCATGCACATACAAGCAAGCAAACCAGAGAGGATCATTTAAACCTGATGTAATTTAAAGGTTATTTTAATTTTTATTTGATTGTAAGTAGAGACAAGTATTGAACTATAGCACAAGAAATCCAAGAAACTTTGCAAAACTACTAGCTGCTTCTTGGGCTGGAAAATGTGGAGAAGCATGGGAAGAACGCTTCCAAATTTTCACTCTGCTCTCACAGGTATATTTGCAAAGACATTTGATCATCTTGACAGTTCCAGGCTCTTTCTTTACCTGTTGAACATCATTCATAGGCACAGTAGTGCAGAAGAGGAAGAATTACCTCCAGCTTCTTGCAAGCCATGCTGTTATCCAAACCTAACAGTCCTGTAGTTATTTTGGTGCAAGTGTGCCAGTGTCTGTTCTGAGGTCAGTATGTGACTAGGTATGCTGTACTTTGTAGTATGCTCAGTAATTACCTGTTTTATGAGGTGTAACAATAAAAAGAACTATGGAAAGCCCTTCAATCCTTCTGCAGTGCTTTAATGTCACTAGGGAAAATCCACCCCCATTTGGGGAAGTAGGATTTGTAGTAAAGAGAAGTCTGATGCTTCATTTGGATGTGTTTTGATCAGAGCAGTTACAAAGTGCTTTTTTGCTTTGATGCATCTTGAATTTAATGTGTTCATACAGATAAGCCCTTGGGCATGCAGGATTTGGCCTGGTAAGGATCTGAATGAATGCCAGGTAAAGTCAGGAAAGATTCTGTTATTTTTTCAATAAGTTTTGAGTTAAGCCTCAGTGAAAATTTATATTCTAAGGATCCCTACACATTTGAAGTTTATTGCTCCTTCATTTCTGCCAATGCAGCTGAAGGTTATGTGCATGCAGGGCTGCGTTTGGAAAAGCACTGCCAGAGGGCCAAGGAAGTGGTTTTGTTTTTTCCTTGTATTCATCACCTGTGATCACCACAGATCATATTTGGAGGTTTGGGTCCTACCGTGGTATCCCAGGCACAGGATGCTGATGAACTCAAGCAAGTGGCTTAGTGGCTGGGGACCTAAAGTACTTAGAGTACACACAGAGATGAGAGAGCTGCGTTTGTTCAGCCTGGAGCAGAGGCTGTGGGAACTGTCCTAGCAGCCTGGATATGCAGAAAATAGCCTCTAGTTCTTCATGAAGGCATACAGATGAGTGGAAACAGGTAACAGCAAGGGCAATTCTGATTAGATAGGAGAAAAATCTTCACAGTAAGGGTGTTCAGGTGTTGGAACAGAGACCTAGAGAAGTTGTGGAAGACTGGAGATTTTCAAAATTGAACTGAACAAGATCCTGAACAACCTAATCTAAACTTGAGATTTTCTCCACTTTAAAGCTGGCCATGAAGTTGTACCAGGTGATCTCTAGAGTTTTTCTCCAGAATATACATTTGTAATTCTAACTGAGAAATACATGATAAAACATCTTTAGAAGATTTTCCTTCTACCAGTCTGTTTCACCATGTTGTCCCACAAATGGTCGTATGAACACAGTGGTAGGGGCAGTAAACTATGTCATAAAAAATGACAGCCAGGATGGAAAGAGAAAAGTAGTAATCACAGAAAGTGTCCTAAATGGGTTTTGATGCTGAAAACATTAAAAATAGGAGTGTGCCACCAGGCACTCCTGGTGTTTGTCTTCAACTTTTGCTTTATGCTAAGCATGTTGTCTAACGCCACAGAGGGTTTGTGGATTAAATGACACCAGATGGGAATAAGAGATCAGGCAAAAATCTCCCTATGTAGTAATAATTGCATAAATCTGGATAGCATCTAGGCATTGAGGGTAATATGTGGGAAATCAAGATTGCTCTGGCAGATCAGTATCAAGTACTGGCACCGAGTGGATCGGTATTAAAGGTACAGTTTCCAGCTTTGGTGCAAAAAGTCAAAATCTCCTGATAAATGTTTCAGTGCCATGGTCCTGTCAATCAAATCAGTATCTCCATCTTAATTAAAAGTGCTGCAATGTGTAATCCTATAGCTCTGTATTTGAAAGAAAGAGGAAAAAAATACTGCAGTAATCTCATTTGAGAAGGCAAGAAAACACATGTGGAACGCACATGTAGGTAGGTATGTAGGGAGGCTTATTGAGATTCTTGCAGAAATAAGGAAATAACTAAAAAAGAAACTGTTGTAACTACTAAGAGCTAAGAAAAAGAAATCCCAAAATGAATCTTAGACATTTATTTTTATTTTTTTTTAAGGCACTAAATTGAAGTGTTCAGCCTTTAGGTCATTCTTAGACTTCAATAAACTAGAGTTCAATGCAGGGCATGTGATGTCTTCTTGTAAGTAATAATACGAAATAAAAATCCTACACTGTGGCTCAAAATTGTAATTTCTAAACTATTATTTTCCAGATGTCTTTACCAGTATGCCCATAAACACAGTCTACAATGAACTGATGCTTTTGCCTGTCATGGTAACAAATGTTCATATCTGGACAAAAGCCTGCACCTTATGGAGGAAAGCAGAATTTCTCCTAGGTTGTGCCCTTTCTTGGGAGGACTTCCCTGTTTTTCTCATCCATCCCTAATCTTCATGGTTAAGGAAAGGCTAGAATGAAAGCATGGCTCAGAAGAACAGGTGAAGTAGCCACTTTCCAGAGGGTGAGGGGGGGATCTACTCCAGAAAGTACAAAACTAATAAGGAAAAAATATTCCCTAACAAGCACCAATAAAAGATATTGATGGCACTAACATGACTATACCTGTAAAATTGTATCAAACTTCCCACCCCTCCAAACTGTACAACAGGAGTTTGTGCTTCTGTAGGAGTTGTAGTGGGATAATAGAATTCTTGGTTATCCTACATCAGCACCCTTGGAAATATTAATGTAAAATAGAGCAGTTTCTACTTGCAATTATTTTTTCTTTCTAAAGCTTCTGTCCAAAACAGATTACTACCTTACTAGTGTTTGCTTTTTTCTTCTAAGTTTTTCCATAATCCCAGTCCATGTGGAGGTGCTGTAGCTATGTTGCCACACTACTTGCAAGCGTGAGAAATCTTTGCAGACATAATGTTCAGATATGGAAGTCAACAAAATGGTTCAGGACAGTTATTTCCTATTGTAGTTGAGTAACTCCATACTATCATTTATTCTTCTGAAAATGCACTTCTCAAGAGCAGTATTTTTCCTGAGCTTTGGCGGTATTTGTGGAGTGTTCCCTCTTCTAATTGTGTTCATGAAATTCCATATAAATACAAAAGTGTATGCAAAAGGAACTTGAATTTTGCAAGACATTACATATTTAAAAGATATTAAAAGATAAATGTTTCTGATCCCTGAAATGCTGTTAGCCTCACTCATGCAGAGGTGAACAGAGTCTTAGGGTGGAAGGGCATTATTTCCAGATAGTGAGTTTGGGAAAGGCATTAGCCATTTCACAGCCTCAGTTTGTCTCAGTTTGTGGTGAAACAGAAATGATGGTACTGAGTTCTGTGAATTGCTTTAAGAACTGTGGATAGATTATGGCATGCAAGAATGAGGCAATAATGTTCTCCTAGGCTGTGTGGTAGAATCCCTGCAATCTTTGAGGAAACTAAATATGTTCTCTTCTGGCAACTTTTCAAGAGTAAACAGCCATTTCAACTTTCCTCTGTGTATTTTGGTCTACTAGGAAAGGTTTTTAACATTAAGTCCTGGAGTAGTGCCATTGTTTCCAATGGATTTCATGTTTAGCACAGAGTCTTTTGAGGGTAAGGTGTGCCACAAAAACTAATAAGCAAAGCCTTGAGGTTGGATAATATGACTGTAATTGCGGATAATCACTGCTAGTAGAAAACTAGAATATAGTCGTCATCGTTGTCCTGTTCTAAAGTCTGCTCTCAAATGGTCTCAAAACTGTATGTCAATGAAAAACTTTTTAATTAAAAACTGATTATAAATGGTAGTTTTAGTATTTAACATTGCCTTGCTGCTCTTCAGTTTTGCATTTAACCCTTCAGGAATTACTGCAAAAGTGGGATTTTCAAGAAAAGTCATGCATTTTTAATTAATTTCTGTGGATGAAAAAGATGTATCAGGCAATACAGCTAGTAACTGGCATACCAAAACTTTGTTATATAAAATCAAGGCTTAAAAGGCTTGTTTTGGTTTTATGCAAACTATTGTAATAGAATGTGTGAGGTGATGTGTAACAACATAAGAAAGTAACTCACACAAGCATTTGGATAGTTCTGCACTCATGGATTAGCCTCTAAATCAATTAAGTCCAGATCAGATCATTCGAGACCACAAATCATTCCCATACGGAGTTCTCTGTGAGTACAAAAAATAAATCTACATAATCAAAACCAGGACTGCCACTAGCCTGCAGTGGTGGTGTCAGAGGAAAGGGACAATGGACTGCAGAAATTAAACTATATTCACATGAACTGTTCTTTTGAATGAAACACTTCAGAACAGCACAGACATCTTACAACACTTCTGCTATTGCTGTTACATAGAGGGAGGCATCTCTCACAAGAACTGCATTTAGCTCTGGGGGACTTTTCCTGCCTTGTAATAAGGAAATGCCAGAATGTAGATGCATCCCCTGTAGAAATGTACAGACTGAGAATGCCAAGATGTAGATGGTCAAACACTGAAAGTGTTATGGCATATTTATGGGCAGTTATAAGGGTGAGGTGTTTGGGTAACTGCTGCTTCAATAGCACTACAGAAAACACATGTATCTTGGATTTTTTTTGCAAGTGTCACCCAACCATAATCTTCCTCCTTTATGCTAAGCTGCCATTTTCTGTGAAACTGTAAATGAAAGAAAAATGTTTTAATGTTATAATTTTGAGATGAATTTACTATTTGTAAAAGGAAAGGACTGCATAAAAATCTATTTAGTTAAGTAATACATTATAATCTTATATTAATTTGCCACATCTTGAAATTCCAGGCATTTTAACTGACTTTTTATAGAAAGCAAACTTTTGCCTGGTAGGTAAATGGTCTAACTGTTTAAAAATTTCAATCTTCCTGCTGCATACAACCATGTCTGCATTTGTGGATGCCCCATCCCTGGAGGTGTTCAAGACCAGGCTGGATGAGGCCCTGGGCAAACTGATCTAGTGGTTGGCATCCCTGCCCATGGCAGAGAGTTGGAACTAGATGGTTTTAAGGTCCCTTCCAACCTGAACCATTCTATAATGACGTCTGACAAGTGAGTGAATAAGTTAATAATCTTAGGTACACTTAAATGCCTAGATGTTTGGTATAAGCAGGTTGTCAGGAAAGGGAAAGATCATTCATAAGTCTGCCCTTAATGAATCTGGATCCCATCTCCCAATTCTTGTAACCATTCAAGAGAACCTGTGAGTTTCTACCAAAATCCTCTGAAGACTAAAGTTGGATTTTTTGTTTGTTTTGTGTTTGGTTGGTTGTTTTTTTTGTTTTGTTTTGTTTCTTTCTTTCTTTAAGGAGAAAAAGGGATTATAATTGTATAATTGTATAGATATGTGAGGTATAAGCAGAAAAACTCTGTACAAGTCTATTTAAAAGTTTATCTAAAAGCACAAGATGTCAGGTTTCTTTAGTTCTTTTTTTTAGTTCTTTTTTTTTCATACAATTAATGGTTTAGTGTTCATATTACTGTAATACGTAAACTTTGAGAGATATCACTAAGGATTTTCTCCCCACCTTAATTATATGTAAGGCTTGCCTTAGTGATGTTTAGTCTGTGTTTGAACAAGGTCTCTCTTTGCTTGTTTAGAAATAGGGTTGATAGAGCTGTGAAGAGTTAGCAGAATTGTTTTTGTCTGTAGAGCTCAGAAAAAATGTTTTGTATTTGAGAAATTGGAACAATAAGTGGTTACTAATACTATTGCTATCGTGTTGGTAACAGAAAACATGAATAAACAACATGCAAAATCTCTTTCTACTGTGTCTACAACAGTAGATCATTTAAAAACATATTTCAAGTCTTGACACCATATCAGTTGAGGCTCCTCAGTAAGATAATTGTAAAATCATGGGAAATTGAGCTAATATGCATGCTACATAAAATTTGAAGCAGTGTGAGGAAGATGCTAAAGATCTCTGAGGTAGAAATAATATTTTAAGAAGAGCATCTAGTGGATGCAGACAAAATACTAAGTATGCGCTTGACAGAGAAATCAAAAATTTCCAGAGGAATTTTTCACGAGAGTTATGTTGTGATGTTTTGTACAGTGTTCCTGTGGTTTTTAAGTGAAAAACAAGCTTGATAAACATCTTAAGGCTGATTATCCATGAATGAAATTTGAAAACAATGAAATCTGAAGTAGGAGAAACAGATGAAGCACAAAAACTAGTGTGAGAACTATTTTCTGTAGAAGCAGAAGAAAACCTGAAAAAGAGAAGTTGACTAGCTCAGGAAATTTCTGGACTGCTAATGTTCCAATTCACACTGCTAGACAAACCCTTTATAAAAGCACCATTAAAAATATGTTTAAAAAAAAAAAAAATTATGACTTATTTAGCCCAGATGAGAAAAACACACATCAAAAATACTGGCAGCTGTTTTCCAATAAAGCTGTTGAAAGATTGTGCTGAACTTATTCTTCCTGCTGTTGAGGCAACAGATGCTGGACTCCCTTCTGTTCCAGCTAGAGCATGATTTTTTTTAGCATTATTTCATGAAAATTACAAAAGGGGAGATTGGAACTTAAGTTTCTTCCAGTAGACAGTGTTTTTTTTGAATTATTTAATTTTTTTTTTAATTATTTTTGTAGTGAGGCAGGCATAGAAGGAGTTTAGAAACACACATTGTCTTTTGAAAAAAAAAAAAAACGTAATGCTGCATATGTGGAAATAAAGGCTTTAAGAACTATTTATGAAGTCAACATGTGACTGTCAAATGTTGTTTACTGAGTTTGCTCTGTGATATATAGGAGAAAACATTTGCAACATTGATGAAATAGTTGTTGCAAGAAAAAGCTCTCCTCTGAAATCTTTTGGTAAGCTGGCATAGTTTTATGAGTATCTAAAGACAGAATGCCCAGTGCTTCCACTGTCATCTTCACAAGTAACCATATGTTGGAGCTGTTGGCCTAATGCTAGGTTGCATGCTGCACTTGAGAATGTATACAAGAAGATCATACACGATGCAGTAGCGTGGGTTGGATGTGGGCAGCTAGGATGTTTTATTATTACTGATGCTAGTAACAAGAGGTTGCAATATTGAGATGTTTCTAGAAACAGTGACAAAGTGAACCCTACACACATTAGTTTACTTTCTGAGCCCATTTTTTCCCAAGATTCCTTCATGGAATTATTGGTTCTGGAGTTATTGGACTCTAATGCAGGGTTTTCTATCCTTAAGCTTTCTTCTTTCTTCTGTGCTCCCCCAATACAGAGCTAAATTATCCGATTTCTGTGGAACTCTGCTTAAAAAATATTAATCAAGGACAAACTTCAGGGTCTGGCACAAGTGTTTTGTATGTTTTAATTCATAAACACGTTTGTATAAAGAAAGGTTTTTCATTCAAGAATTCAAAGGCTTAGATTCAATCTGGTACTTAATTGCAGTGTCTTAAACACTTCACAGCATGACCCTTAGCTGACCCATGACTGTCCAAACTGGCACCAAAAGGAGCTATAAACTGGCTTCATTCTTGTGAAACTAATGGAATTCTCTTCTGTGGTAGATATAAGGAAACAAAATTTAAAAATAAAAACAAAAATCTTTTGGGAACTGCATCTGAACAGTATCAGAATTGAATGAATACGTACAAAGTTCCAGGAATCTTCTAAGAGTACCCAGGCTTTGGTTTTAACACCTGCTTTACATTGGTTATGTATTTGCTTTGATCCTCTTGCAGAATGTTGGCTGGGGACTGGATTATTGTTCTCTTCAGAGATTGCTATTACTCAGGAGAGACTGGCTACCCAGTTGCCTATGAGCAATATATTCAGGGCTCAGTCATTACTAGCCTTCTTTTTATTAGTAGCCCAGAACTTTTTGAACTCAGGTTTATAGAATAATTTTGACTGGAGGGAACCTCTAACAGTTTAATGTACCTACTTGTATGCCTACATTTGTTAGTTAATTGAAATGAGAAATGCTGATTCCTTACCTACAAAATCCAGTGCAGAACAGTATAAATGCTGGCTATCCAGTGTGCATGACCTGTTTTATTTTTGGCAGGATAAAAGGTGCTGAAAACAGATCCTGACCTTGTATCCTAAGGGGATTTGCCAAGAGAATATTGTCAAGGACTGAACAGAAGTGAGGGTGGAACATTACTTATTACAGTTTAGAACAAATTAAACTTTTATCTTTGAAGGGGACCTCTATTGAAGCTATGATGAACTACGATATAATGCAGGAAAAAGTCCTTTTGTGGGATTTGGGATTAAATTCTAAAATGGATCTTGCATCCATTTTAGAGGCACCTTCACAAATTGTTTCCTTTATCAGCACAAGCTGCTTTCTATTATGAATAGGTTAATGAATTAGATGTTTGTATTTGCATGTGTTTGTGCTTTTGCGGTGGGAAAACTAATTCCAAATGGAAAAGAGCATAGCTTCCTTTTAGATGTGCTAAATTCAGATGTCACCTTGTACCAAAACAAGCTGCCTCATCACACGAACAAGATAATGCTACCTAAATTATCAGTATTGTCTTGAAGCTATTTTCCTGTCATATTTTGTATTTGGTAAGTCTTTCAAGTGCCGATCCTGTTTAAGCCAGGTTTTCAGTATCTACCATGTTCCCATGCTGACATGACTGCATTGGCAAAACCTCTAACCTCTGCTCCAGACAAAACTAGAATTAAAAAGGGAGAAGTTGGGGAGGAGGAGGAGGGGGACACCACACTTTTTTTTTTCTTGTTTATTCTGCTAGTATTCTTTGAAGAGATTGTGTAGCTACACTTGCAGGAGAAATTCCTGTTGTAAGGATATCCTTTGTCTTCCTCAGGGACCTTTGCCAGAATAGCTACAACCACAAGGATTCTGTAGAAAGTCTTTGATACCTGGAGGTGATATCTGCCAATTCATATTAGGAAGATGAAGAGGGTACTTCTCCCAGATGTCAAACCTATCTCTTTCAAGAGCTACCTATCTGAAGGAGAGCTGGCATAGTGGGCCAGCTACACTGTTGCCTCAGGCTCAGCTTGTATGTTCATGTAAACTTGATTTTTGTTGCAAGTTAATACATGTGGCTGTTGCTGCTCTGTGAACTCATGTTTGCTTCCGTTCGCTTGCTCCAATGTGCCAAATTACCACAGCATGAATTTCAAGTCCATCTAGAGAAAGCCTCAGTAACACATCTCAGCTGGGTTGATAGATGGCGAGTAGCTGTTGTTAAGTTCAATAGCCAGATCAGGCCAGCAGTAGGCAAGTGTATCCTCCTCTTTTGCTGTTTTCTCCAAGGCTGTTTTACCAAAAGTATCCATGGTTTTGAGATGGTTCATCTTAAAATTCACACTTACCTGCTTGTGACTTCATCAGCAATTTTTACATGTTTCTGAATAAAATCTTATAGCTGACTCTTCCAGTATCTGTGTCTGTGAACACATTAAGATACAAATTGTGCACATACCTAACTGTTGTACTTTCTTGGTTGCTTTCTGCAGTGTTGAAAGTACAGATCTCTGGAATGCAGTATTATAGATTACCAGGCTTAGAGGATGAGATTTACAGACTATAACGGAATATATTTGTCTTCACATGTCATCTTGCTTTCTGCTTAGTAATTAAAAATCTCTTAGTTAAATCTTAGTTAAAAATCTGCACCTTAAGTTTAATCTTAGTTAAAAATCTGCACCTCGGGAATTTAAGCACCAAGCTGACTCCAAAGATGATTCATCATTTACTTCGCCATACCTTTTTAAGTGCCACTTGTCATCTGTGTGCATTTTTAAGCGTAACATACCTGTGAAAAATATGTCCTCTGTAGAGAATTCCAGTCTACAACATACTTGTTGTGTTCCTGTTTTCCTGTAACTTTCTATTATGCAAAGTAAAACGTTGTTTAGTTTGTCTCCATGGTAAAACCTATCTAGCCCTTCAACATATATATATATATTTATTGCTGAAATAGTTTGCACATTTATTTTAAAGACAAAAAAAAAAAATGGCTCTAACACTTTTTATTATATGCACTGAAAGTATTTGCGTAGCCAAGGGTCTGTACTGGTAACTGAAGATCGCTCTCCTCTCACTTGAGCAATATAAATTGCCAGGCCTGGATCCACAAAGAGGAATAGAGTGAAAAATGAAGCATTTCCAAATTGATTAGTCAATACTTTGGGGAAAAAATTGTCATTACAAAATAGTAGCCAGCAAATTCAAAATGAACTATGGAAATAAAAATGAAAACAATCTAGCAGCTAGCAATAGAACAAATAATTCCTGGACAAGTATGGTAAAATTTCTGCTCATGAATCACACATAAACTCTCACTGATGTAATGGACAGCTGGATCACACTCTGAGAAACAATTTTAACAGAAATCAATAGTTAATAAACATGATTTGTTGTCCAGTGGAATATCCATTACTACAAGTAAAAAGGAAACATCTTTTTCTCAGATATTTCCTCATCTCTTCTCATTTAATTTTTTTCAACATAATGGCCCTTTACTGTCTAAATGGCCTTGTCCACATAGAAGGTATCTATTCACTGATGATTGAATGATAGCACATGGTTAAAAAAAAAAAAAAATGTAGATACCTTCTAAAAAGAAAAAAAAAAATGCAGAAGGACTAAGAATTCTTAGCATTGTGCATATAGGACGTGACTTGGTAACCAGGTCACTGTTTTAAGATTGATAAGGTGCATATTGAAATAGAGAACCAAGCTAGAAGTATGGGGGATGAGAGGGAATGTGTTCAATATGGATACTACTTTATGCAATGTGGATTTTGCAGCTTAGGCTAAAGCTCAGTAAGAGCCCAAGAATTCAGTGAAGTATTTCTCATGGCAGAACTTGAACCTCATCCCAGAAGTTTTTTTGAAGCGCAGTTACACTACTAACTATCAGTATAGGTTACTCAGCTATAGAGATAATTTTGGAGTGCAAATCAAGGCACATCTGTCTTCCAAAGAAAGCACTTCTGAAAATCTTGGAAGTGGAGATACTTCTGTTACTTCTGAAAATTTGTTTTTGAATGAAGTTTGGAAAGATACCATGCAAGGTAAACAGAAAGCTCAATATGCTTCATTTAACTTGCTTAACATATTTTAAGTCTCTCAATCCTGACATTTCTTTGTACTATAAAGCTCTCCAGGTTATGTCTTTTCTTTTGCAAAACTCTAGTAGTGAAACCAGAGATTGTTTCCAATCTCATCTGTTCACAATTTTGTTTGATTTCTGTTCCAATAGATATTAAGTTGCGGATTTAAAGATTTGATGTTCATATGGCTTTTTGTTCCTTTGTGCCAGGGCAGGTTTAGGTTGGATATTAGGAGAAATTTCTTTACTGAAAGGGTTGTACTGCATTGGAACAGGAGGTCTTTGAGAAACATGTAGATGTAGAACTTAGTAGCGTGGTTTAGTCATGGACTTTAGTACTAGGTTAACGGTTGGACTGGATGATCTTAGACTTTTTTCCGACCTGCATGGTTCTATGATTCTACAATAACTTCTAGTTGCATTTTTGTCTTACTCTTATTAGCCTGCATTTTACTCCTATAAGATAAATAGTTTTGTCATCTCAAATCACCTTGAACCAAATTTTCATGATTTCCCTCTGCAATCTTTCACTTTTTTATGCTAGATGCTGCCAGTAGGAATATCTGTCAGGCTTAAGTGCTGAGTATCTAGAAAGTATCTGTCTGGGTGGATCTGGTGGGTTTGGGTGGCACATCCCAGAACTGTGGCCAGTGTTTCTTTTAGTTGTTATGAAGAGATTACATGCACTGTAGTAACATATTTCCATTTTTTTCTTGCAGTAAAAGGAATTCTTTCAAACTCTTCTTTACTCAGCTGTGTTTTGTGAGAAAGACTTATATGTCAAACTTCTTTGAGGTTTTAAAACTGTCAAAAGCATTTCATTCAGTCTTTGCTGGTACATCATGCCAGCAGTCTTGGTTTTTATTATGGAGAAAAAACAATTCCATTCTGCTGCATTTAATGAATAGTTGGAGGATGTAGTAAATTCCATTTAGCACATTCATAAAGCAAATGAGGAATGATTTAAGTTGTCATAGTTTAGCCAAGAGAAAATTACTTCTGCCTGCATGACAAAATTACGCTAAAACATGTACCACCTTCTCCCACCCACATATCTGATAAATTTCAGTGGGTTACAAACAACCCTTAGTAAGGGAAATGAATAAATCAATGGCCTATTTTAATTCGTCTATTCTTATGAATAAAAATTAAATAACTTTCCTGGTGAAGTCAAGTAAAAATTAGTTTCCTTTTAAAGTCATCCCTGTATTAACTTAACATGAGAAGGATCTACTGAAGAACTTTGCTTCCAAGTTTTATAATCATTGTGTAATCTTTGGGAAGATTAGAAGCAAAAGAATAGTATTCCCAAAAGCCAGCACAGCAAGCAAGGAGCCATTTACTCTGATGAACAGGAAACATGAACTCTGCTCAGGGAGTAGTCACCTAACTCTGCAGGAAGGTACTTCCTTCCCCACTTGCAGCTTTGACCCCTCTCTGACTCTGACACCAAAGTCTATGCCTTTCACAGGGCACAGCCAAGGAATAAGAAGTGGAGGTGGTGATGGAGACCATTGTCTCCGTGAGACTCTTGTCTTCATGGCACTTAACTGTTCTTACTGCCATGTTTAACTTGGATGGGCTTTGCTGTAACGCAAGCCCCACACTTGCTGTTTCTGCTAGAGGAACGTAGGAACAATATGCTATTTTCCTCTCTGCCACAGACCTGTGCATTTGATGGCTGTGTTCACTTCTTTTTTTTTTTTTTTTTTTTTTTTTTTTTTTTTTAATTTAGTTTTTCTTACAAAAGAAATTCTTCAAAGCCTCCCTTCTACGGTGTTTCTAGACCTCTGATTGTTTATTGTTCTTATTCTTATTAACACCTGAAAATTGCACTTCTATTGATGGCAAATAGAATAAGAGCTATGCCATGCTGACAAAACTAGAAAAGTTGCATGTAAACAGTTGTACATGGAATAGAGTAAGAACTGGAACTAATTTGTTGTTACAAAACTATACTGGAGTGTCCTCAAAACAATATCGCAGAAGAATAGTTCTGTAGTACACCTAGCTATGCTAATGTTACATGTGAAAAGATTTATTTCTAGCTTCTGCAAATAATCATTTTGATTTATCACATTTTAAAAATTTTCTTACTTAAAACATTCATTAGTTGTATATTAATTTTATGTGAAATTTTTAAAGAATTTAAATTCAAATTAGTCCAATATGCACACCATTAAAAACAGATAGACTGACTCCCTGAGACATGAGGGATGCTAGTGGTGAAATTTTCCATAAACATATGAAAAGTAGGTAATAATCTTGTAGTCATAAACTATTTGCAGACAGAATAGTTGTGGTTACAGTCCAGAACCCAGCACACGCATTGTTTGGCTATATGCTGCAATTTACTGCAGATATATCAAAATTAATCTATAAACTTTGAATTTTGTCCCTTCCTGGTTTAATGCAACAGTTATTTCTCATGTTCTTTCTTTTACTGTGTTCAGGACAGATTGATTTTTACATGAACTGCTAGGGGTGCATACTCAATTCTCAGACTTTTAGAGCTATCAATCTGTTTTGAAAAAGGCAAGTTTTTGTATGACCTAGGTGTACGCATTCAGGGAAAGAAAAACAAAGATTCTGCTAGTAGTTATAAATGAGTATTAAGCATTCTTCATAACAAAGCCTGATTATTTGGAGCAGAGGGGAAGGGAAATTTTTCCTTTAAAAAAATTATGGGAAAATTATATGTGAGGAGTTTCCATATAATAAATAATCTATTTTCTATAAATGTACAAAATCATTTGTACAGCAAATAAGACATTGATACAAATGCAATAACTGAAAGATATATTTACTTTTATAACTATAATAATTTATTTATGAAATATATCCATATATATATATAATATCATATATATTTTGGCAAAAAGACCTCCCTTTCTTGTTTCAAACAGTCTATCACCACTGTTTTAAGTCTATATAACCATTTTTACTCTTCTCTTCATTTTGCAGTTTTTCTTTTAGTCTCCATCTTCCAATAAAATATAATTTAACATCATCTGGTTACAGTTTAACCTATGCACCCTGGGGAAAGTCTGCCTGAAGTTCGGTCAAACCAAAAAAAGATCTATAATGTTACAAGTAAGGGATTTCCTCTCTCTCTTTTTAAATTATGTTATTGAACAGGATGTGCAAAAGTTACTCTCTTTCAAGCTTACTCTCGCATCTTTCTATCAAAAAAGTCCATAATGTCTGAAAATATATTTTCTGTTGAAAGATATCCACTGGTGGATATAATAACATCATCATGTCTCCAAGTTGTTCAGTGAAGAGATAAAAATGTGATTTAAAGGACTAGAAAGGCTGAATGTATGTATTAAGGATGATAATGTATGTTAGGGGCTTTGAATAGCATATGATCTTGTACAGTAAATTCCTTTGTGTGAAGTTTCTTTTGAAGTTCCATAGTCCTACCCTTTCATCCCTAGGAAATTTATTTGGGATGAATTATTGTAGTTCTGCTCATCAGCTACAGTGCATCTCTAAATAGGCACTGTAAATGTTTTTGAATGGAACTTTGTGCAAGAATAATTTGTGCATAAATTCAGTAACCTATTGAATACTCCATGTATACTCTTAACTTGCTATAGTTTATAGTAATGTTTATATTAGCCGTTCATATTTATTCTGCATAGATATTGTTATTTAAACATCTGCCACAAGGTTACAATATGATGATTCAGGCTTGCATACATTAACAAGAGAAACATTTTGAATCTGTTTATTCTTATTGAGAACTCCTGTATAGGCAATCTCTCTCTAACTCATCACGTTGTCCAGTTACAATTGCCCATGTAAAACTGGATGGGTTCTTCAGACACATAGCAAGCATAAGTGAAACATTATGTTTCTATTTTACTTTTAAAAATCAGGTAGAAAAATGTTTCCTGAAATTGTGTTGCTGAAGTTTGAATCAGTCTTTGAATCTGTGTTCAAATATTGATATATATATTCCCTGCCAGGTTATGCGATAATTATCCTTTACTGGGACTCTCATGGGGGAAGTATGGGAGAAAGCTTCTTCGTACAGGTTCACGTGCCCTCAGAATGGCATTGAGGGAATGGAAGTGTTGCATGCTGCTGAATTCTCCACTGGCATCAGACTGAAGCATCAATGTTGTCCATCTCAGGAGAGAGCTGTAGTTTAAGTTCTTGCTTCTGAGCTTCAGCAAATGAGCATTAAAGCTAAACAAACAAACAAAAAAAAAGCCTGCTTGGTTAGTCAGAGCTAGCTCTCTCTGACCTGGTAGAACTATGGTTCACCTCCTTGATTATATACACACACCTCCTCGATATAGTATACACACAGAGTAAATGCTACCCAGATGCCTAATTAGCTCTGATTATGTAATCATAGCAAAACAAAACAAAACAAAAAAACAGCAACAACAAAAACAAAAGAAGTTGGATCCTTCCCTCCATAGCTAAAATTTTGAGGTAATGAGGTGATTTTGATGTATTTTAGAAGTCTTGTAGTCCTAATGGCTGCTTCATTTCACCCAGAACTACAAGTATTTGCTTATACTGATATAATTTTGCATTTCTTACATTGCAATGGTATTAAAGTTTGATTTGGAACAGGAACTTTTTTGCAACTGGCTACAAGGTCACAGTAACCTCTTTATATCTGACACTCATAGTAGATTTATTTTCCCCCTCCAAATATTTTTCCACAAAGTTTGTTTTGTTTCTGTACCCAGACAACTTAGGTTTTACTGCAGTAGTGCACTGTCACATGTAGATGAAGTTATTGAAGTAGTAATTGAGTAAAAAGATGATAGACAGGAACAGCTCTTGACTGGAGAGGGGGAGGGGAGTAGTACTGTTTCCAAAATATGTTGGCTTATAGCCAGAGAATCCAATTTCTGAAAGAGCTATATCAGCAAGAGAAAAGCTGTAGTAATTCTATGTGTAATAAAGGCTATTTAAAAATAAAAATAAATAAAAAATAATAAATTTATAAAAAAAAAAAAAACTTCACAAGCCAAATTCTGCCCTTATTTAGCAGGAAGGGAAAATATTCATTTGGAATAATTTAGTCTTATGAAAATACAAAGCAAATTTATTGAAAAATAGTATCTCTACTCAACAAGATACACACCTGAGCCATACCTGACTGTTCAGTATCCTCCAAGCTCTCTGTGCTACTGAATGAAAGCGTTCTCCTCTTCCCTGCTTTGGTCTTTTTCCTCTGTTGTTTTCATTGATCCATGATTTCTGGGGAAGAGAGATTTGCTCAATTTCTCACTGTGTTCTCATCAATTATCCTTACTGAGCTATTCATAAAATGACAACATCATACCTTTGTTTAGAATAGAAAAAGCCTTGCATATTTCCATTCTAAAATAATGCACTATTAAGCATGGCCTGAATTGTTCTGCTTGTTATCCTAACTGTAGCTATTTCAAAAATACCACATCATAAAAAGAAATACACACCAACAAAAATCCAAAGCACTCATTTGTCTGGCTGGCTGGGATGGGATGGCTGGGATGAGTCTGGCTGGGATTGAGTTAATTCTTCATAGCAGCCCATATGGTGCTGTGTGTTGGACTTATGATTAAAAAAAAAAAAAAAAAAAGTGTTGATAGTGCACCACTGTTTTGGTATTCCTGACCAGTGCTTGCATGGCATCAATGGGACAAAACTCAGACAGGTGACCTGAACTGGCCAAAGGAATATTTCATAACATCTAACATTATCCTTGATTACAAAACTCTGGGTATAGATGGGGGTGGGGGTTGCTTTTGGTTGGCTTTTCTTAGTGACTGGCTGGGCATCAGTCTGTATTCAGGAGATGGTGAGTGATACGCATTGCATTGGTTATTGGGTTTTCGTGTGTGTGGTTATTTATTTGTTGCTGTTTTTTTTCCCCTCTTTCCTTCGCCTGTTGAGCTGTCTGTATCATGAAGCATGAGTTTTCTCACTTTTGCTCTTACTATTCATTCCCCTACCCCACTTGAGGGTGAAGTGAGTGAGTGGCTGTGTGTGTGCTTTGCTTCTGGCCAGGGTTAACCTACACAACTAGATATGAGAATTGGATTTGAAAACAATACATCTCTTGATCAGTTTAATTTGATTAATGCAACGAACAATTTACTTCCATGAATAGTTTACTTCCATGAAATAGTCAAATCATGTACTCAGCCTGCATTATTATAAAAGATACTCACCTTCTCTTGTCTTGCATTCTCCTGCAAAACTGCGTACACTGCTTGTCATCAGTATCCAAACAGGAACACCGAAAAGAAGACTGGAAAGTACTTTGATTCTGGCCTGTAGATCTTTTGCCTCTAAAATTGCCTCTGTAGTTAGACAGCCCATATGGAACAGTCCTCCTGTTGTGAGAATCACAAATATTGTATATTTTAAGAACTATTAAGATGATGCTCTGTTTGTTTTTTTTTTTTCTCTTTTAGAAAACAGACCTACACCAAACCAATCAACTTATAAAAGCCTAAGTTGATTGAGTTTGGTATCTTCATATACCAAACTTTATGAAGTAGCTAAACAAACAAACAAAAAAACAGCTCAAGTGTCAGAATTAGTTGGCAGCTGCATTGACTATGTACAAAATAAATTGAGTACCGAGCACCCAGTACAAATACATCCCCAGGTAATTGCTTATTTTAGTGTTTCTTTGTGTTGGTTACTCCCCACAAATGTCATGTCCAGTGCCATAGCTGGTAGAAATTGAAAAAGTGGCTGTGGCAATTTCCACCAGATAAATGACATGTTGTTGTCATCGTTTTCTGATTTGCCATTAATTTTACTGAGAAATGAAGAAAACCATCAACATGATTAGTTTACTGCATCACGTTTAGGAACATGAACCGAGTCACAAATGTGTGAACAGCTAGATTATCTTTCTCATGTGATCTCTCATAGAAAAGCACTGGTGCCTACATATTTTTTACAGCAGCACGCCAATAGATAGAGGTAATTCTCTTTATTTTCCTGAAGTTTGGCATACTTTGTTTACAGGTTATAGGCGATAGTATCAGAAAAAGGAATGCTTCATTGCTGCTTGCTAGTGTCCCAAAAATGCATGGATAGTTTTGATGTACGTCATGAATTATTCTCCTACTACTACAAGTTGTCACAGAATCTCAACTCAGGTTTACACCACGTGGAACTTCTGGAGACCCACCAGTGTTCCGGTGTACTCAAGGGCTGGGCTAAGCAACCCACAAATGCTAAAAAACCAAAGGGTTCAAAAGTGAGAAAGAGGAGTACAGGTGAAAGGGTGAGAAAAAAAAAAAAAAAAAAGAAAAAAAAAAGAAATGCGGAGGAGAGGAAGTAAGAGTGGTTATAGAAGGGTTGCAGAACAAAGCCTGAATAATCAGCCTGGAACCACTAACTCTGTGTACTTGGACTTGTTTCATTTGCTTTCATAAAAACATCATTAGGCTATTAATTGGAAAGCTGCAAATTTTCCGTTTTCCCACACTCATGGTGGGCTGAAATGTTCAGAAACATTATTTTTATAATCTCTGCTATAATTTTTGATGTAACATCAGTACAGTTCATGCAAATCAGTTATTCAAACCTCTGCACTGCTAGTAACGTACCAGCTTGTAACCGTGTGTCTCATCTTTCATAGCCTGAACCAGATAGATTTGTCATAAAACCACAGAAAGAGGCAAAATCACAAGCAGTATTTCTGTTTGTTACAGGCCATGAGTGAGACACTCTCCAGCAGGTGCTGATCTTCTTGACATTTATGCAGAAATTGTTGTCTATTTTCACCACTTCCTTCATTCTACAGCTATACCTCAACACTAGGAAAGGCCAAGAATATGCAAATTTGGGTTAAGACTTTAGGACTTGATTTTGCCCCCTCTGTTCAAACAGCCATTTGAGAAGCTATTTGTTGTCTTCAGGGTTCAGGGCAAGTCCTATTTTATAATTGAAGAGTATTAATAATTCTGTACTGTCATCTACTGGAGAATAACGAATGATAAATGGCTAATGTAGTTAATTTGTGTCATAAATAGTTGTTGTACAGTCATATTTTTAGATACATTAATGCTTTTTATGAAGTAATGGCTGGTATTTAGAGACAGGAATGAAAGGAAGAAAGTTCCTGTCTTTTTAAGGGTAGTGAACCCTCTATGGAAACAGTCTGGGACAACTCTGTTATTCAACTTAATTCTTAGATGTAGGCTGAAATAAAGAGAGGAATTTTGCTTGGTCTAACCAGCTGTGAAACCCCTATTTCATGGTAGATAGGCTGTAAAGGGATAAGGAAGTTTTTTACAGCTTTTGCAGATGTCATCCCACATCATGTTAACAAGACATCAAATACTGTAGTATTTTATTTTCATTATTTTAAGTGGTTCCCCTTAAAATGTTCACTTTTCCAACATATGATACTATTTTTTCTTATTTTAATTCTCTAAATGAGACTCTCGGTGGGACTCAGCTACAGGTTGGCCTGTGTCAGAGGTTTTGCCTTCACAGCTGGAGAGGCAAAAGGGCACATGTGCTTTATTCCGTAGTTGCTGCAGTTTGCAAATTAATGGGCTAAGTGCAATCATAATCAACATCAATTTTATGTTAATGCATCAGTATGAGAACTACGGTGAGTTAGGAACGGGCCCTTTATCAGTCTGATGTATTTCCTAAGAGCCAGTAAATTCCAGAAAACTGGCAGGAGTGGACAATGTAGTGTAATTCCAAGTGATTAGAAGCATGAATCACAGCCAGAAGCAGAGGAGGAAACTGATATTTTAGATACTGCTTTTGATCTTTCTAATCAAGTGCCTTAAGTTCTGTGAGGCTTGTAAGCCTTATGCTTATAAGGGTATGCTTCATAGCTTGGAAAATATATTCAAGAGCACCTCGTTGTCAAGTGTAAGACCTTTAACTAGAATACCCAAGCAAACATTTTTATGTAAGCTAATGTGCAGATTTGCCAATCAGAGATGGAAATTTAATAGTTCTCCAATATGCCTGTTTTTTTTTATTTCTACAGATAAACTTCAATAACAACTCAGAATCCTTCCAGCAGTATTCAGAAAGAGCTAAAAAAAAAGTCAGTGTTTTCGTGCCTGTCTGTTACTCTGATGCAACTCATAAATCTCAACATTTAAACAAATGTTAGTGTGTGCATGGTTATCATTCCAGCAGCTGAAAATGTTAGTATTTCAAGTTAGTTCATGCCTCTCTCCCAGTACTTCAGAAGTGAGAAGAGATGCCAGAGAGATTCAGTTGAACAAATATCAGAAGCATTTGCCTAGCAGCATGCTGAGATTGTTACATGTGATTAATAAATGGCTGGTTGTGCAGCAAATTTTATGGTGGTGCAGTGCTCAGGTTCAAAATGACAGACACAAAATTACAATTTCTACATGCTAGATGGGAATTCTTGTCAACATTTAATTGTCACCAAGCATTTGCTTTGCTTCCTATTTCAGGTGAGGTATCTCACTTCTTTAGTCAGCTATTAACCACTTTCTAAATTAAAGAAGGTGTGAGTTTAAACAAATAGCTTCTTCAGTATAAGTTGTTTTGTTCTTTATTTCCTTCATTATAAGGCTATGGAAAAGAAGCTGCTAACCTAACTCTCCAGTGCCTCCAGCGCCTGGAATTATTTCATGTAATAAAATTATGGGCAGTCAGTGCAACAGATCTGTTATCCAAATATAATCCCATGTGTAACATAGAGCTGCACAAAGCTAATCAAAGCACAGCGTGCTCCTGTCACTTGAAATGTGCTTTTGATTTCTGCAATGGAAGGAACAGGCAGCAATCTTTAGGCTGGCCAATGTTTCTCCTAGAATTTTAAAAGGCAAGAGCATAGATATGCTCTTAAATAACCTTAAATAACCCAGACCATTTCTGTACTTCTGTACTTGTATCCATAAAATACCACATAAAAAGCTGACCTAGACGTCAGCTGTCTCTTGAAGCAAGTTTTTGTCAGTAAATTAATAGAGATACGCATTTGTTGAAAAAGACAAGTACTGAGTAGTAGTGAAACAGCCATTCTAAACCAGTGATACCAGTGCAGATTTCCCGCAGAAAAAACTGCCCGTTGAGTAACTCTTGCCTTTAAGTCTAATTGGGAATTGTACAATTTGCCCATGTCCAGCTGTCCCTCATTTATACCAGGGTGAATGTTCAGAATTCAGGCAGCCAAATCCAATTGGTCTATTTTAATTCTTATAACATGTGGCTGAGTTTCTCATGCTATGTTATAATTGACCTATGAGCTGCTATTATTTTCTACTTTCCCAGCCACTTAAACACAGCAGATACCTCCAGGGCACTTGAGAGTTTCAGCCAAAACAGAGGTATGAGGGGGTTGCAGCATTCATCTCAGATGCTGCGATTTCAGTATTCAGCAATATATTTTCTGGCAAGTATCCAGGCCAGAAAGGCTCCCAACAGTCTCTAGAGTTCTCAGAAAATCTTAAAATGTATGAGATCCCTGTAAGGACCACTGAGAACAAAGAATATGGAAAGGAAGCAAAAAGTAACATCCTTCGATGACACCAAAATGTCTCCAAAATGAAAGGTGTTGAGGGAAATCAGATATTTCTGTGTACAATTCCACATAAAGCTACTGCAGCAATACCATGCAACTGCAGATGATGAGATCATGGGCTGTTCTGAGAGTTCACTCCAACTGCCTGCAACAAGCATCAGGTTTTCTAAACTGTGAGTAGTTCACAATAGGAGTTCCTCCCGTATTATCACTTCCTCCTCTTCATTATCATTCAAGTAAAACACCATGGGAATGCTCTTCAGAGAAGTCCTGGACTTCTTGGTCTTCTGTCATTCTAACCATACGCTCTGTTCATAGAAATTGTACTTTTTCTAAGTAGCTTTTTGCAGTTAAAATTATTTTCAGATGAGAGAAACAAGTTTTTAAGCTCTAGAGCCACACCTTTATTTCCCCCATCCTCCATTTAGTTGTACTCAGTGTTCCTCTTCATCTAAACAGGCAACTGTTATCCATAAAAGATGTAGCTCCAAAATCTTGCTGGATTTGGTTTTACCTTCACTCTTGTTTTTTGTTTGTTTATATATATTTTTCAATCCTGTTCTTTAATTAATACTCGATAATTTGTGAGGACTCCAAATTAGTTAATTAGTTATAGTTAACTTAGGCAATAAGCCAAAGATTGCACATATTTACCTTGCCATCCCATCTCACTCATCAGATGGGTTCTTTGATATACCTCCCAGTGAGATTTCACACTACCCAAGTACTGTGAGAGAATCCGAAGGCTGCAATAAGGCAGATTATTGCTGGGCACCTTCTTTAGCACGCCATCCCAGGAGGATTACAGCAATGACACAGGCTTGAGCAAAACTGTGCATAGCAAAATCAAAACATATGTTTGTTTGTTTGTTTCTTTGTGTATATTAAAATTTTATCAATAAAAGCCTTAACTTATAGCTGTCAAAAGGATGCTACATGCTCTCTGCATCAAATACGATCAGAAAAAAAGTCTGAGTTTAGTAAAACCTGGGGTATGTTTCTTGAGGCTAGTGAAATCAGCAAACCATGGGGGCGTATTTTTTCTTTTTAATTTCATTCTCTAAACACCCGGAGTGGCTAACCTGCTGAACCGAGCTATTGCTTCACAAAAATACCTCTCTCTAAACAGCACTGCCCGTATCCTTCAGTGTCTCATACCAGCTCTAATCTGCTCCCAGTTTTGTGGCAAGTGATATGATTAAAAATATGTATTTGGTGCAATATTTTCTGTCTGTGGGGCCCAAGCTCCCATTATTCCTTGTTCTTCCTCTGCCTGGCAGGAAATCTTATTAACAAGGAGGCTGCTTCTAAAGGAAATAGACTGAGGCAAATCCCAAAGGGCAAGAACAGCTGGAAAATGAGGAAAGGAATCAGATAAAATTAGGTGGCAAAAGGTAGCTTTCTTAAAGTAAAATTCAGAGTACCCATTGCTAGTTTCTGAAGCCACCATACCAGTGCACACACACAACACACTCTCCGGTGCGTGTTCCCGCAGTGTGTACAGTTCAAAACCCACTACTGGTTTAAAAACAAATAAAACAAACCTGGGGGAAAATGAACAAAGGTTAAGCTTTAAGACTGATGAAAGTGCCTGTGGTTTGATGGCCATGGAGACTGTTTACTCTTTGTTTAGTCTTAGAATTAGGCCAACATGAGCAGCTGTAGTGAAATTTCAAGGCACTAGCTGTTAGCGTGTCTCATCCCTGACCCCATTTTCTTCAGGGCCAGCTCCTGCAATGACACAGGAGCCTAGGCTGCAGAGCCAAGAGATTTCAGGTCTTTCTGAGGATACTGCTGTTAAGCTATCAATACTGTCAGCATTGTAAATAAGGTTTTCAGGAAGACAGGATATATTCTACGTTTAGACTGAGGAGGGCATGCAAGCTGTGCA
Source organism: Aythya fuligula (assembly GCF_009819795.1). NCBI lineage: Eukaryota > Metazoa > Chordata > Aves > Anseriformes > Anatidae > Aythya > Aythya fuligula. Next base: position 11,325,189 of record NC_045574.1, on the reverse strand, counting down.
TGTGTCAGACAGAGATTTAAGGTACCCAGGGATCAGGCTGAACAATGCAGGATGAGGAAATCTGAAAAGAATGAGACTGTTTAGGAGCAGTCAGGAGAAATGAGCAGAACACCAAGCAGGAGAGAGGGTGAATTTGAGACAGTTAGTGGAATGGGACTTTCTTTTCAACATGAAACTGTCAAAAGAAGGCATTCACTAAAAAACAAAGCCACACCTTTCTTCTTTTTTTTTTTTTTTTTTTTTTTTTAATGGAATGTTAAAGTTATTGTAAAATGGAAACACTGGATCTGTTCATTCAAGAGTCTACTGACCCGTCCTTTAAAACAGAATAAGCACAAAAAAGCAAGCTGTTTTCTATCTCAGCCTAGAAAAATCGTATTTTAAGTAGTGTGTAGTAAGATTGTGTAGTTATATGCCATTATTGAACTATTCTGAAGATATTTTTTCTTAAGTTTGATACTTATTTCACTGATTGTGGGATTCGAGTTGTGAAAACTGGTTGCACTGCTTAGTAAAATGCATGCATTTTGATAACGACAAATGACCAGCAAACTGTCTTGTCCACCTGGGAATATGCATAAAAGCTAGGAATATGCATATAGACAATCAACCTAGATGTGAGGTCAGTTGTGCAAAGCTGGAACTGTACAATAAATTTATTCTGAAACCCTTGGGGTTTCATTTGTAATAATGGCAAAGAATGAATACATCAAAAGACTTGTCTACCCATGAATCCATGCAATTAAACTGTATTAAATCAAGGTGTGAAGTCAGTACATGATTTAAATTTTCAAGAATAACCATGTTTGTATAACAGGTCTAATAAGCGCACTAGTTTGTCTATGATAAAATAAAACCATAACAGTAGAAGCCTATTACTATGTTCAGTAAACCTATTTGAAATAGTCCGCTTTTGATGTGAAGATTTGTGTAGCATTTTAATATAAAAAACCTCCTTTAGGGTAGGGGAAATTTACAATCTCTCATTTAATTTTTCACAAATATTTGTAACTTAAAAAAAAAAAAAAGACGTTATTTAATATTACTCGTTTTGTTAATATTCCTCATTTACATTAACTCCTTTTATCTTCTTTATGCCTGATTTTTTTATTTATTTTTTTTTTACACCAGTATGACCATAGATTCCATAGTTTTAGTTATTTTAATTGTTACTAACTTGTTAAGATTTTTCTTTTTATCTTTCATTATTCAGGCTACATTAAGACCGGAGATACACATGGATAATCTAATCTTGATAGTCTGCAACAGGACAGGGCAAGCTTCATCCAGAAAAATGAAATCAATTCAACATAAGATTCATCATTTCGTCACTTCTTTTGGCACTTAGTTCTGATGGTTAACAATGCACACTGTTAAACAGAGAGATCAACTTCTTTATTTGAACTTGCCTGGCTTGCAGCCACTGTTTTATCATCATGCCTTTGGCTAGCAGGTATTTTTAGTCTGATCTATTAAGATCATAAGCACGTGCTTAATTGTTTTGGTGAACGAGAAATCTTTAGCTGTGTTCTTTTATTTCTAGTAATAGGACAGGACAGTGTCTACATTTAACTAATGATGGAGATAATTCTAAAAAAAAAAAAATAGGGAAAATGTAAGACTTTATTATAACACTTAATAACCATAAGGATGAAAAGCACTTTAAATAATATTATGCAGGCTTTCTTTCAACGAAATTCAATTACTGATGAGATGCAGGTAACAAAAAGATGTTATGAAGAAAATGGAAAAGTGAGTCAGCAGGGCATCCTGTTAGAGCAGTATCCAATTGATTGTCCTGGAGTCTTCTTGTTTTCATTCTAGGATGGCCTTGAGACAGTGACCTAAGCCAGCAGCGAGCAAAGATCATTAGCTTATAGCTGTTAGACACCTGATCATAGGTGGAGTCAGCCACTGTTGCCTATATAGCTTCTGGCAAATCCTGAATCCACAACAAACACATTTGTCAGGAAAAGGAAACAAGGAAAAAGGCCTTTCTCACCTTTACAGGTGGTCATATTAGATCAGAAAAACAGATTTCTCTAGGTGAACCATCTAGAGTTGTTGACCTAGTGCCGCTCACATGATGAATTTTGATGTCCATTCAGGAATAATGACACAACATTGCATCCTTATAGCATCCCGATGTCAACACATACTCGTGAAACACTCCCCATATCCTCTACCACTATATCCCACAGAGCAAAGCAACAGACTACACTTTAGTGTATGCCCTTGTCCTTCCCCAGAGGAAATAGATACATCATGTGTAACCACAGAAGAAGTAGAACATGTCAGAGGATCAGAGCTGCAAACACAAAGATATTAGAACAAATTCTCCCTTTCACTTTGTCCATCCAATTGTACTGATTCAGAAATTGGTGTAATTGGCAGACAGAACTGTTGGATCATCACCTAAGCTGCCCTTTATGACATGGTCATAGAATTTCATTCAGTTATCCATCTTTTGAGTTTAATTAATACTGAAATAAGACGTCACTTAGAGAAAAAACTTTTGTGTTGATTTAGACACTTCAATAAATTAATTTTGTTGCTTAATCCAAGTGAGGAAGTGCTTTTACAATTATGTATCTACGCTGATTCCCCTTTGAAAGTCTCTGTATTATTGCCACATATTCTTACTCTACTTCTATTTCAGAATTAAAGCCCACTTTGGTATCTGATATTGTGTCACCGTTATAGTATTACTTTCCTATAGTTTTGATCTTTTAATCTTTTACTAATCATTCTGAGCATCTGTAGTAGTTCATGCAGCAACAGTAATGTCATTAACTGAAGCGCATTTTGACATTGATGCACAAGCTCAGTTCATATTGAAACATAGGACTCCTGTAAAGAGATACAGATCTAAAAGGTCTTCCCTACATTTTCTTCTTTAACATATAGAATTGAGCATTAAGCTGTAGCTTTATTACATCGGTGGGTACTGTTTAAAAAACAAGCCATTCTTTCACCCTCAAAATGTGTCAATCTATGCATATCTTGATCTGCATCTTGATCTATAATTAATAACTTGACAAAAAATGCATTGCCAACTAATTCTGAGTAACCAGTTTTATCAGTGAGAAAAAAATACCAGCTTTTAATTATCTTTATTATGAAAATTTTGCCTGCATCACGTAATTGCATTATTCTGTTCTACCTTACCTGACTTCCATTAGGACTATGTCTTTCCCACTTAGGGCTCTTGCTGCTCCCAGCATAAGGGACTCACACTATGTGAAAATAACACTGGTGGGCTCAGCGATCTGGACTAACCCCAGTGGTTCGTAGATAAGTATAAAGCAATACTCAAATGTGTACACGTCATATCTCATTTAATTGGAAATAGCTGCAAAGTCAGAGGCTGGATACTCTGCAATTGTGTGCTTTTCCAGAATTGTCACTCTGCTTATCCAAGTGGTTTCTCAGCAAGGATAGATAAAGGCCCTGTATTGGCAAGGCTTCTGCCTCCAACACTGTTATTGAAACTTTAACCACTTCTACAGGGAAGGAAAAGAGGAGATCATGACCACTATTTGCTTTAAACATATTACAACAATGCTTAACACCATCTTCTGTGGGAAAGAGTAGAGGGAAGAAACCAGAGGAGGAAGTGAAGTTTGTCTGTGAAGTATGGAGAGAAGAGTAACCTGGTAACAGAAAATAACGAGGAATTTGTGACAGGAATAAAAAAGGATAAAGTGAAGGATACAAATCCAGAGAAATGAGAAAGCAAAAAAAAAATAGTAAAAAAAAAAAAAAAAAATCAATTGTAGTGCTTGGTGTAGGAAGTAAAACTGCAAAAGAAATGAGAAGCAAATAAGCAGGAAAAAGATCAGAGTCAACAGATGTCAGGGTCGAGCACTGGAACAGGCTCGCAGGAAAGTGGTCACAGAACTGAGCCTGCTGGAGTTCAAGAAGCATTTGGACAATGCTCTCTGACATATGTTTTCATTTTTAGGTAGTTCTGTGTGGAGCCAGGGGTTGGACTTGATGATCCTTGTCTCTTCCAACTCAAGATGTTCTGTTCTATTTAAGAAACACGCTCCAAAAGTTTACTAACTTGCTCATGATTTAATAATGGTATCGTAAGCAAGAGAGACCCATTTAGATGAAGACACAAATACACCTTTATGAGTATAGGCACCAGCAATAGATAAAAAAACAACATTAAACTTGTCCAGGTTGATGGTTGGACTTGATGATCTTGGAAGTCTTTTCCAACATTAAACGATTCTACGATTCTCTGAAAACCTCTATTTTTCAATGTAATCTTTCTGGCTTTCTGTTGCATGTGTTGTCCTCAAAGTTACGTTTGAACAATCCTTTTTACTAGTCAATATAAAAACTTCCAACAACACGTATATAGCAACATGAAAGCCCTATTTATAAACAGCCATGCAGTCTTTACAGATCCAAGGGTTACTTCCATTTAAAGAAGTATTGTAACTTTCTTGGGATATTGAAGTGCACAGACAGGACTGATTCCTCTCATTCATATCCAGAAATACTTTGTCTTACTGAGAACACTGTTCCAGGTAGAACACCAGGCCAGAATTAGCACCTTTTCATTCATACATGTGACATAAAATCCTAATGTAATGTAATCCTATTCCTGTTGCACTGAACATGGTCAAAAATGTGGAATATCTCCATACATACTTAATTCAGTGACTACCTCTGCCCTCATATTTAGAAGCGTTCTTCTGCAATCCTAGAATCTTTGAAAATCAAGGGTGTGCTTTTTCAGCTTAGAGGGAGATTTGTACATCTACCTAACACGTAAACAGAGCCTTTCCTTTCATTGCTCAAGAACCAGCTAACGGAGCAAGACAGTCCTGTATAGAATTTAACATTCCATATGAATACTTAATCCTCGAATCTATACATTCTGTAGCTTGCATAGAAATATCTGGTCAAATGGCATAAAAATCAGCTATGATAGAAATCAAACTTTTAGAGAAGTTGAACGATCACAGGTAAGACCTCTGCACTGGACAGTGGCAGTACCAGAGACATTTGCTGTTGTTTTGCGTACAATTGACTTTAGTAAAGAAAGTTGAGAATCACAGCCCCAGCTGTTTAGTATTTGAATTATGAATACTTCCTTCATGGAAATCTTATATATCTCTCCATTCTCTACTTTTTAGAAGAAAACCTCCACATCAGTGAATTAATGCAAACATGTTACAGGATTGCATCCAAAATAATTTTCCTAATAGAATGAAAATGGCAACAACAACAAAGAAATTAAGAAAAAAAAAATTAATGACTTCTATGGACGTATTATACTTTCAGGCTGGTAGAATTTCAAAAAGGCTTGTCATCAGGCATGGCCTCTAGCTGGGATACACATATGAATTTACAAATTAAGTGTTATAAACCCTGTGTAATTTAACCTTTTCTACTGCTACTCGCTCTCTTTTTCTATTCCGTTTGTTATTTTAATCCAATGACAAGGTTTGCAGTTGATTCAGATTTATTCTTATGGCTAAGAGAAACATTCACAAACCATAGTCAACAGCAGTCAACAGTTTTAGATTCTTCCAATCTCCTGATTATTTTTTAATGAATTTGATTGCTGTGGTTCCTACAGGGCTGATACCTTTTAGCCTATGAAAATCTTCACAAATCCTTAAGACTTGTTTAGTCACTCAATGAGACAGGATATATACAATGGGCTAGGAGGAGGACTGTAACCTTTAGGATGTAGGCAAAGTGTCACTCTTCCTGGATGAGTTCTTTTAATTAGATACTGTTCATAATGGATCCTGCTTTTCTGCATGTGCTTCACCCCCTCTGACCTGCGGGAAACTCAGAATTTCCACTTCATGAGAAATGTGATGATTTCAAGAACTGTTTTTATTATATGTTGAAACAAAAGCTTATGTTTACCATTCCCATTGAGCGTAGTTGTAAAAGACACTCTTCTGTAACATCTTAACTCTGGTATACTGAGGTTTTCAACAAAATATTATTTTAACGTCAAAGCACTCTCCCACATGAATTTTTATCAAAGCCAGTACAATTACACACACACACACTATTCTTCCCTTCCTAAAGGGCGGTTTATTAGAAACAGGTTTCTCCTACAAAATAACTCCATTTTCCCCCCATGACTAATTGCACTCGGGCTGCAAACGGAGTCCACCCGGGGCTGCCTCCACCGGGACGCTGCCTGCAGCCCGCTCCCCAGCCTTCCTCCTCCTCCTCCTCCTCCACCCCCCAAGGCGATGCCGGGCAGGTGGCGGGGCGCTGCAGTTCGGCCGCCCCCGACCCCCGACGGGACCCCCGGCGGCCGCCCCTCGCCCCCTTGACCCCGGCCCCGCCTTCCCGCGGAGCTGCCCCGAGGGTGGCTGGGGGCGGGCGGGTGCCGCAGCCCCTCGGAGCCTCCCGCAGCCCCCTCGGAGCCCCCCCGCAGCCCCTCACCTCACCCCCCGCAGCCCCTCTCCTCACCTCCCGCAGCCCCTCTCCTCACCTCCCGGCGACCCGCGCAGGGGCGGCCCCTCGCAGCCCTGCCCGCCATTTCGCGTCCCTCCCTCCCTCCCCTCCATCCCTCGCCCCTGACTCACTCGGGGGTGTTGATCCAGATGATGTCGAGGTGGCAGTAGTAGACGCACTCCTTGTCCTTGTAGGTGTAGCAAGTGCAGCGCCGGGCTCGCCGCCGCAGCGCCCCGCCGTCAGCCCTGGCCCGGCCGCCGCCACCCGGCGCCGCCGCCGCCGCCTCGCCGCCCTCCCGCTCCTCCCGGCCCAGCGCCGCCGAGCGCGGCTCGCCGCCGGCCGGCACGGAGCGAGGCCGGGGCAGCGAGGACCCTGCAAAAAGGGAAGGGGGAAGAGCAGGGCTCAGAGATCCCCCTGCGGCCCCCTGGCGCCCCCCACCCGCTTGCAGTCCCCTTGGGGATGGGACCCCGAGAAGTTTCGGGCGGCCAAAGGCACCGTTATGTCTGCGCGGGATGCCGGCACCGGGGCTTGGGGGCGGCCCGGGAGAGGTTTTGGGGGGTTTAACCCACCGACGGCCGGTGATGCCTAGGTAGCTACCCGCGCTTCTGCTTATAGCCTTTGGGGAAAAGAAGAGCAAAAGCAGCTCTTCTTTGTGTGCGTGCGTGGAAACGGCGAAGAAAGAAAGCAAGTCAGGTTACCTGCAGTCGATGTAATTGTAAGTCCAAAGAGGAACAGTAACCCCAGCTCCATTAACCCCAAATTGCACGCTTGTTAACTGCAGGCAAAGGTGAAGCGCAGGGGCCGCTCCGGGAAGAGTCGCTGGGGGCCGGAGGCAGCCGCCGCTCCCCGCAGCCGGCTCCCCACGGGGCTGCGAGCGGCGCTGCTCCCTCGCGGCTCCTTTCCTCCAGCGCCCGCTGAGTCCCGACGGGGAGAGAGCGGCGTCAGGAGCAGGGAAGATCCATCGCTTGGCGTTTCTCACACACACCTCCCACCCCACCCCCAAATGCGAGCAGAAACCGGAGCTGCTGTTTCCCAGCTGCAGCCGCCTCCCCGCAGAGGCAGCCTCCTTCCCTGCCTCCCTCCTTCCCTCCCTGCTCTGCCTCCCCCGGGGCGGGCGCTCCCCGCCCCCGGCCCGGTGCAGGTGAGGGGCCGGCAGCGCGCAGCATCCTCCCGGCGCCCCCCTTTGTTCTGCCGCCCGCGCTCCATCGCCCTCGGACGGTGCCCGCTCCTCTCGTCCTCTGGGCGCTCCCCTGGGGGACGGAGGGTGGCCTCTGTGATGGAAACAAGAGGTTGAGGCTCAGTCCTGGGCTACGGGTATAGGAAGGGGTGTTTGGGGCTTTCCCTCCGGGACTTTATCACTGATTTCCCAGGTGAAAATTAAGTCATCAGTTCTCTGCTACTTTCGTTTTTCCCTTAAGTAAGAGCACCTCTTTGCCGGACAAACCTACCGAACTTAAAGAGCTTTAAGTAAACTTAAAGTAAAAGGGGGTTCGTGCTGCGTACAAAACTGGCACTTGTTCCTAGAACATTACTGCCTGTGGCCTCGTTTGTTATCATAACATAAGCCACTAAGTGATAATAGGCAAGGGTTTAAGGGTTAAGGGAGTCTGCTATATCTTCTCTTACGGTAGTTAGTGTATTACAAGCTATTATAGGGAACATATGTTGCAGATGGCATATAAAGAAAGGTTAGTAAATTTAATTGTGGATATTTTAAATCGAAACAGGATATTTCGTTTAAGTGTCTTTCAGTACTACCAGAAAGAGTTGCAATCAAAATTATTTGTATGTATCATGCCATTTCAGTCTATTCCCTAAAATCTGTTTCACGAGTAGAAAACTAGTTGCAGGATCCCTCAGGTTATTTATTTGAAGGCGTAACGCTGCTCTCCAAAGTGTCGCATTCTTTCTCCGGCCCTACCCCCAGCTCCAGCTTCAGCTGTGGACTGTTGAGTAACAACACTTACAAAAACCCCATCGAGATGTCACATTCTGTCAGTTTGTCAAACCCTGCCTTTTGTCAGTTTCTAAAGTTTGCCTGTTTTGTTGGAGAGCTTTGGTCTACCATATTCACAGCTAATAACAAAAGCATGATGCTCATTAAAGACATTAGCAGCTAGAAAGTTCCTTTTTCTCCAGTTTTCCCCAGACCATGATTCTCTGTGGAAAATTAAAATGCTTTTGTTTCACTTGGGTTTTGAAATGACAAGACATCACAATACAGAACTAAACTGCCAGGAGCATTAATCAAACCCTATATTCAAAGACTGGTTAGAAAAGACAAGAATTCAGTAAGTCCCCAAAGTTTGCACCCACTGTAGTGAGTGCAGTTCATGCAGACATAGCCAGCTGCAAGCAGTTTGCTCAGATATTGACAACATTCAACAACTGAACTGTAAAACTGTAAAAAGTCTTTGGTGATTTTAGTTCTGATAGTTTTAAATATCTTTGCTACAGCCACTAATATTCTCATAACTAATACAATGGGGGAAAACAGATCTTATCTAAGTTCCTGAAGTTAGTGTTATATTGACATTCAGGCTTGATCTAAGTGCTTATTTACCTTTAAAGTTTATTATTGCTTTGCTGGGTTGTGGGTTTGTGTATATTAAAGTTGTGTTCTCAAAGTATCAACAGAGTTACAGTTAGGCTTCACAGTTATATAGCAGCTGCTGCTATTTTGAAAGATACAGTGACAAAACATCTTTAAAAAAAAAAAAAAAAAAAAAAAAAAAGAATGATCTTGAAGTTAGTTCTGTTATGTATATGAGTAGAAAAATTAATTGCTTCAAATCACAAGTTCTAGATATAGTACCCTGATGCTGTTGGATACAGGACTGATTTTGACAAATGCTTATGACTGCATTTTAACATATCTGAAAATAAAAAAAATAGGGATTTACTGTGCAGTTACTGTTTAACAGAACTCACCCCTGAAGCTTATAGGAAGTACTGGTTATTTGTTTCTGATGTGATAAGTAACAATATGTTATTCCTAATTCTAATTTTTAAATTTAATTTTCTTTGTTGCAGCATGATTTTGTCAATAGTAATGTAAAATGATCATAGTAATAGAATGAGTAATATAAAACTGTATCATATCTATAGGTTAACAGGCTAAAAAGTTCATGTTGTGTTGTGAATTTATTTGCACAAATTTTCCTAAAAAAGACTGCTCTGTTTTTTTTAATGTTATGTTGAAGGCCTCTTCTACATTGCCCTACTTTTTCTTCCGTGTGCTGTTTAAACACTGAAAAGCCAGGGGAGACCATATCAGCACTGATACTGAGTGTTGTGTAAACAGAAGAAGTGATAAAATATATTCTGAAATTAGCTATCAAGGTTCAGAAATTGAGAAGGGCAAGGTTTTGGTCAAAGGACCATATTCAAACTTTAAAAGAAGATAAGACAGACTCTACAGGAAGAAACAGATTCTCATCAAAGGAATTAATACTTCTGGACATTGTGGGTCTGATTCTTATTTACAGTGATTATCAAGTTATTTGTTTGGTCACATATTACCTATGGAATGGTAACGGCTTTGTAAACCAGATGATCTTTAAGGTCCCTTCCAATCCAAATCATTCTATGGTCTATTTAAGGATTATATTTTCATTTATTACCAAGAAGAAAAAAAAAAAAAAAAGAGGACCCAAGCAAGCATCCCAAGCAAGATGGACGCCTCCATAGCTACAACCTTTGAAGCAAGGTTATAGCTATGGAGGTAGATTCCCAATAGACTGGACACCAAAAGATCCAATCCGTATTATCTTTTTCTGTTTCAGTTTCAAATCTTTAGGATGGATTGGTATTTTCAAAAATTTTGAGAGCCCCGCACAAAATGTATAGAGTTAATCCTCCTCATGCCTTCTAGTCTTCCCATGTCCCACATGCCTTCCTCTGCTCTTGTACAGCCATGGGGGCTGTGGGAGCTCGTTGTATTCTCTACGCACAATGGGAATTACCCTGTGCTAGGACACTTTCCCGTTCTTAGGGACACCCAAGCAGCTAAAGGGAAGACAATCAGTAGATCTATGCTCTCGCTGGGTGTAAATGGTGTATATTTGAGATGAATTTATAATTACTGAAGGGAGAATGTATCTCAGAGATGAGGTCAAGGCTGAAGGAGTCCTGGAATGCGGAGCAGCTGTAACAAATGAGATTAAGAAAAGTAAGCTTAGATTCCAGATTTTATATTTGAAAACCCTGGGCTGTCTTTTCAATTAGGAACATAATCTTGGTTTTGTTTAGTACTTCTCTGCCCCTTGTTATCCTCACTTTATAAATACACTCCAGTGATTGTGAAGCAATCAGAAACCCTAGCCATAATTCCACAGCATTTAACCTTCATCACACAGGTGACTACACAAAACACTTCTGAGTTATAAAGAAGTTCCAGATGTGTTTAAATAAGGTTGGTTACTGAAAGAAACCACTTAAAAAGCTAACCTTCTAGGATATATTTACACTAGAAATAAAGCCTGTATTTAACATGTATGGTAGGGTTTCGGCAGTAGTGGAAACATTTTTGGCAGTGACATCTATTCTTACAGCTTCACAGCAGGTCAGGAGAAAAACCTGGTCAATACAGATGTGATGCTAAGTAAATGCAACCAACCTATCTATTATGCGTATACGCCATCCATCTCTCTTTTCCCGCTCTCTTGCTTCCTTCTTAATGACAACGTTCTTTTCTGTTAATGGAAGGAAAGATCCTACTCGTGTGCAAACACCATGTGTTTACCAGCACATTCTGCATCACTCGCACAAAGCAAGGTGGCTGAGTGAAAAAATGTGCTGAAATCAGTGGGTTCTCAAGAAAACAGTATCATCTGATAATTATTTAAGTTACTTTTTGCTTTGGTTCTATAGCCAGAAAGCTGAAGTTAATTTTGACTCCCCTTCTGTTACAGACAGCCCCATTTAAAGCCCTTTGATGTCCAGAGAAAGAATCACATTTTTAGTGGCCTTTGAACCAGATGTAATAAAAGGCAACTGAGCGTTTTGTATGGGCTGCAATCAGGTAACTTGCTTAAAGGAGGAGAGATGTGTCACCTATTTCTCTTTTCCTCTTGCTTTTGTAATTTTTAATATATGTATACCATTAGAAGTAAAATAAATACTTGGTAAACACCGAAGAGGACAAATGCTCTGCTCTAACCATATTACAATATTTCGGTGAAGGCAAAGTACAGAAGGACCTGTATGGCTGTTTTTCAGCCTTCAATAGAGCACTAGCACACACATTTAATGATTCCTGTTTGTTTCAGCTGTTGTGAAATTTAGGAAGGAGTTTGCATAAGATAACATATCCTGCTGTTGTAATATACTGGAGACAGAGCTCAGATCTCTGGATAAGGAACACTGCATAAATCTGAAGTGTTATTACCACTGCCCACCACTCTCCCCAGGATCTGAACCTGACCTCACTTCCCAGCTCCAAACAACCTCTGTCTTTGTGGAAATAACAGGGTTTTATAAGAAGATGATTTACTATTTTCTTACCTGTTTCACATAACCCAATTGTGCATGAAATAATTCTTTTCATAGAAGTTTATTCAGGTTTGGACATGTTCCCAAAGAGAATTCTGTATCAAAATACGATCAATCTGAACACTCCTTGTGTTTGTAAAGGATAGTGACTGAGAGTTGCTTGCAATTAAGAAGCTAGAGGCTGAAAGCTGAGGTGGCTGTCCCTCCAAGAGACCTTGGCACACTTACAAATGAGCAAAGCAGAGAGACAGACCACTTGAGAGGGAAAGCTCATTCTGGGACATGCGGTGGCAGAAGGAAGCAAACATGAGTACCAATCCAAATCATGCTGAGCAGGAGCCATCCTAGAGGGAGATGAGAAGAGGGAGGGAGTGGTGTGGACATACAAGGGTTTGGGTTCTGGCCTGCTTTTCCTTCCATAGCAGCCTCATAGGATATTTGTATTCAGTTGTTTGTGGTGTGCGTGACAGGGAAAAACAAGGAAGGGGAGGTGTAAAGATAAGATGGAGGAAGGTGGCCAGAGACTAGGTATGTCCTGAAGACTCTGGCTGGCCCTCAGTCTATTTTCCAAAAATGAAATTTTGAAATGCGTTCTCTGACAGCGCTTCCTGGAGAGCTCCCCTTTTGGAGTGCACTGACCTGAAGCCTGCGTGGCTGCCTTTGAAGAGGGCATTTTTGCATTCCCTGCAAAGCCGGAGAACCAGAAACCCTGAGTCAGCTGTCCTGTGTGGAGCAGAGCTGCAGAGAGAGGTTACTACCAGGGACACACAGGACTACTGGAGCGGTGAGTACCTGCCATTGCCACTGCTGAGCTCCTAGGAGCTGGATGGAGAAACAGCACAAGGTGTACTGGGGCACTGCAGTGATGCTGCTTTTTACAGCTGCTTTTGTTTGGAGATGTAGAAGCTTTGTTGGAATAACAGCTTAATGCTTGTGTTGTCAATTGTGTGGTTCCTGGCCCTTCTGTCCGTGAAGGGTGCTTTACAACATCTGCTGGATTTTTAACTGAGAGACTGGATTTTGCAGAAATGGTTGGCCCTTCATGTGGTGACAATTCCTGTTTGCCTTGTTAATCAGTTTTAAGCTGTTTTGTGTGTGTGTGGATGTGTTTGAGGGGGATTGTTTGTTGTTTTTTTTTTAAGTGTGGTTTAGTGATGTGACATGCAGGTGATTGCAGAAATTAGAACAAAAGAAGGAAAGAAACAAACAAACAAAAACCCTGTCCTGCACCACTGATATGCAGGAACAGCTTTTTACAGATCTGTGGATGAGATAGGTGCCTTCTACCAGCCAGTCTTGTTACATAGTAAGGTCAGTTTGCAAACAAGGCTTAAAAACATATACACTAGCAAAAAATGTGCACATCAATAACAGAAACCTGATTTATTTTATGTGATGTATCCAGGTGGACAAGACTGTTAAAGTACATACAGCACGCAGTATACTGAGTGCAAATAGTTTATTTACCCACATGAAAACCAAACAGGCTGGTCACAAGTACTTTTTTTTTTTTTTTGTAGGAAATCTCCTCTTCAGATTTGTACTAAACAACATCAGTAAGAGACTGTTTCTGGTGCTGCTTTGTAGTATAGTATAAATAGAAGCTCTGCTGCAGTTACCAGCTACTAATGAAGTTAGTGTCATCTTATTGCAACTGCTTGGCAAATCTAATTTTAAATACAAGTCTAGGCCCAGCCATTTCTTCTTCTGGAGGATCGACAGCTGAGACTCATCAGTCTAGCAACAATCTTGACACCATGTTTGAATATATAACCTTTCCTCTCCCTAAGTAACTTATCTCTCACTAAGAAAAGACTTCCAGAGAGAAATAAACAAGTGTCTGCCTGTATGAACTAGTAAAGGGAAAATAAAATGAAAAATGAACCTTTATTATTTAAACAGTGTGACATGAAAAACTGCGAGTGCTGCTCACACCTAGCCCTCTGAGAGCAGCTTTCTTTGTTGATAAGCTTTGACTGAACATGAACCTTTACTAACTGATGCTAGGTTTGCAAATACATTATATTATATACTGGCATATTATAATCCTCCAGATTTTCTTCATACCATTTGCTGGCATGAAATCACGCAATGTCTGAACACAAAGACAAAGCCAAGTTCGGCATTGGTGTTGTGAGGGCTCTCATGTCATCATCCAGGCATATTCAAGTTTGGTGCATTTAATTGGTCAATTAAATCATTCTAATACATAGAAAGACTCTGTGTATGTGGAGCAGGGAGCTGTGGCATGAAAAGTGGGATCGTAACTGTGGAACATTTTTGCAGGTTATGTGGCCTAGGGTTGGTGCAGCTTTAACTAAATGAAGTTAAGGAAGCTCATGAATGGCCAAAATGTAAGTGCTGTAAGTGCTATGCTCTAATCCTTTCTACAGTGTATATATGTTGCACAGGTACTTTTGTGCAACACAGAGTCCATTTATGTGTGTTTTGTAGGCCTAGAAGATCTTATGGCAAAGAGTGCCATTCAGGTCCAAAATGCAAGGTCATTACACAGTTCAGAAGCTGTCTTCTGTATGCTTGAGATGCTGTTGGTAAAAGATGTGGCATAGATATCTAAGGTAGTCATAGTTATGCAATTCCTTCTGTGGCTGTGTTGTGTTTAGTCTGATTTTTTTGGAAGAACAAACGGCAGCATCCTTCCTGAAGGTTCAAAAGGAACAGCTCTTTCCAGAAGAACCTGAAGCCTGCAAAATAAACACCTAGCGTTACAAGATGAATGTAAGTCTAATGTAACAAGGGAATTCTCAATCTATTTAGCTGTTCTCATTGACGTGATTGTGCTTATTCTCAAAGGTCTTGACCTCACATTTGGTTTAATAACATGTGCCTAGGAATAACAGCAAGGCAATACTTCAGATGTAACAGAAATTCCATACGTTTTGTACATTTAAATCCATAAATTATCTTCTTGGTGGGTGAAACATCAAGATAGGAAGAAAAGTAGAAGAGGAGTAAGTGCACCGTACAACCTGCACATAAGTTTTGGATGTCACTGGTGCAGCTCTTCCCTTTTTCACATTTTCCATAGCTGCATTTCACCCTACCTTGTCAGGGTTTGTAAAGTAAGTGCTAGTAAATCAGATGGTAAGAAAGGGATGAGTGCTAAAACAATGTTCTTCTCTAGTTCCTAGGGAAAAATACTGGGACATTAACTGAAATAAGACAGTGAAGATAGCAGTGTTTAGTGGGAAAATAGGGGAGAGAATGGGGAAAAACAACAGGCAAAAGAAGGGAAAAAAAAGAAAGTCAATTAACTGATTTTTCACAGAAGTATCTATCCTATATAAAACAGAAAAAGGAGAAGAAATAAACAAAACAAAAGTAGAAAAATACAATAGGGGAATTAATGGGGGAAGTAGAGAAAAGGAGTAAAGAAACAAGATAAAGAAAGAAAATGAGATGCTAATCTGTTCCTAAGGGTCAAGTATATTCCTCTAACAGCCAACATAGCTATGATTGCGCTTCTGCTTTTGCCTTTAAGTGCTTCTGTAAAGCAAATAGCTAACCAGGCACCAGGCTGTTTAGATTAGTAGATTGCCATTTGAGCTTCCTAGGTATTATGCTATTTCCCTAGCAAAAATTCTTCAGCTGCAAAATTTGTCAGGCTGTGGTTGTGTAAGGACATGAGGAGAGGCAATCTGAGATTATTTCTGAGTAGTGGTACTTTTCATATTTCTTAGACAACACAGTGTGATAAGCACTGAAAATAGCATCGGGATAAACAAGAACAAAAGGCAAGTTCAAAAAGTTATTTTGTTGATTGAAGGACTTGGTGAGGGAGGGAATGAAGAAGGACTGGAATTTGTGCAACTCTTTTAACAGTCTGGCTGCATTCTTTTGTCAGTATTTTTATTGTCTTTCACTTCCAAAGAAGCAATGATGCTTCAAGCTGTTCTGTGAAGTCTGGATGTACCTTGCTGAACTAATGAGGCAGAATGTGTCACAGCTGTTAGCAAGGGTTACACGTGTGTACACACATTTGAACTGGAAGAACAAAAGAGCTGTGATAATACTTTCTCACTCTGAAGTGCAATTGTTTCCATGTCTTTGGGTTTTGAAAAACAATGCTTCACACATTTGAAGGGCCATCGTGAAATTGATTGTCCCTGCTTGTCAAATAATTTATTGTTGCATTGACATTTTTTCTCTTTTACTGATTAGTATTTTCTCAGATTCGGAATACAGGATTAGGAGTCAGATTTTCTGCTTTTGATGTTTGCAATTTTGCATGGAAAAGTTTACCTAATGTCTATACCAACTGAAGTTGGACTGGTAGTGACTATCTGTTGCAGTTGCAATGATATCTAGCTGAGGGGGGGGAAGTACTCATCTTCATTTTGTGATGAATCAGAATTTAGGGGCAAGGATTTTATATGTCCATCCTTATGATAGTGGTGGGCAGAAAGTCAGTGTCTTAATATGAGTTAGCTGCAGAAGGGATGTTGAAGGTTATTTTAGACTCCAGTTAAGTAACCTAAAATATGAAATGAGTAACGACTGTCAGTTTTCCATTGAATAACTAGTTTAATAAGTATCTGATCAGGTAGAGTTTCAATTAGATACCTTTATTTGCCTTTAGTTAGTTGGTGAAAATATACACGAGTTACTAATAAATCATTATTATTGCTTTAATGTGTTTGATTCCAGTAGTTTATGTTTGAAGTTCTAAAAAATCACTGGGACCTTAAAATTTGCAGAATATAATGAAAATGCTAAAAAGGGTTGGCATGAAGTATAAGGACAGCTGTGCAAGTAAAGTTAGTTGTGCTGCTAGAAACTGGCCACCCAAGAAGATCTGGCAGAAAAAGTGAAGTATTAATAACATTATTAATCTACCGAGTTTTACTGCCAGCAAAATAAGTAGAGAAAGGAAGATTAGGGAAAAGTTATGAAGCAGCAGCACAAATAATGTAACAGATTTACAGTTGTCAGAGGTATTATGTTTGTGGTTCCTGTTAGCAAACTATGAGTATATACAGGCACAGCAGCTATGCAAAATGTCCAGATATTGCAGTTTGCAGTGGGATAAAGGGCATAGCATTGTTTAAACTCAACATGTTTCCCATAAATCCCCCATGATTATTTATTAAAACCATCAGAAGCCATTTTTCATGGGTTTTGGTGGAGGGTGGGGGAGGGGGAGTTGCATTTTGTGTTAATCAAATGTATTTTTTCCACTCTTACTCTGCAGAGTTCTGGTACTGTGTAACAATGGCACTGTGCCATTGTTACTTCTTGTGTGTTTTTCCAGAAATTAAAAGTAGTTTTCTTGATATTCTGGATATATATATATATTTTTTTTTTTCAACAAATGGTTCCAGTAATTTCAGAATATCTCAACCAATTGAAACTGTCATTCATGGAAAAGCCTGGGTCACAGTTCAAATTATTCCTGAAAAACCACTTCATTCAAATCCAGCACAACTCGGGGCAATGCCACATCATCCAGTGTAAATCTCCAGTGTATTTTCTGCATGTGTTCACATCAGTACTTTGGAAGAAATATGTTAAGCTTTAATTAAGACTTACATTTTATTTGTAACACAGAAAGAAAATTCTGCTCTCAGTCTGTGGTATTCTATTAAGGCTCAGATTTAGTTGCCAGTTTTTGGTGAACATTTTTCTTTGATGCACTATTTACTTTCCTGTTCTTGCCTTCCTGACACTTGCCATGACTTCTCAGCTTAATGATCAGCATACATTTTTCACTATACTTTTCTCAGTGTTGAAGAACAGACTGGAAGAGCATTTGTCTACACAGACCTTCCTAGAAAACAAGATAAAACTATCTTTTTATTATTATTATTTTAATGTTTGGTTTGTAGCATCATCTTGAAGGGCCAAAACAGAGGAAGGATGTGATTGCTAGATGTATTGCACATGTGTAAGAATCAATTCCTACCTCCAGGACCATTCCAATTTTTCCTGGTCAAGACAATAGGTCTGCACAGTTGGGAAACTGAAGGCCCAATAGGTCAGACGATTTAGAAAAGATTGACTAAAAAAGGAAAACACTGTTAAGCCCTTTTGCCTGACATCAGATAGAATAAATAATTCATAGGAACTCTTTTTATACAGAACATATTCAATATGAGCAGGCTCTAGTAATAAATAAAGCATGATGAAGCCAAGAGCAGTTAAATCCAGAGACTGATCTCTCCAGAAAATACAGTCTTTCCAGGATATGGACCAGGTTATGCCAGATTAGATGGCCTAGGCAAGCAGGCAAGAAAAAAAAAAATACATTGGAGATTTCAGGCCCTGCTATTCATACATTAGGGCTCCTATGTAGAAATAAATGGTAAAGAAAGGATGGAGATTCTATGCAAAAGGTCTAAGTAAATACAATATCTTGCACAAGGACTTCAACACAGAAGACTGTAATTAAAAAAAAAAAAAAAAAGTCATATTTGGGGACACACATTTTTAAATAAACGGATTAGACCTATCAAAAAAGTCACATGTGGCTTAAATTTCCTTGAAATATGAAAAGCAGAATAGGAAAAAGTTGTTTGGAAAAAGAGCATGAAAACAGCTCAGCAGGAAAACTGAAACATATTACATTCGCTGTCAGAGAACCATCATTCAATTTTCAGATCCTCAGATGCAGAGGAGGACACACTGCTTTCCTCTCTTGCTTCAACTTCTTTTCTCTTAATAAAACTGTTGTTTAGTTTGAAATTTCACATCTGTTTTATACAAACTGCATGAGTATTTTAAACTTCAGCTTTAAATGCTGTTAAGCCATCATTTGCTGCTCACAGTATGGTTTATAATTGGGATCACGTACTCCCTTCTTGAACCGGGAACTGAAGCCAGCATTCCCTGTCCCGATAAATACCTCAGAAATCAGTGACAAACTGAGTCTCATCTTTTGCGAGCTGGGCTCTGTCAAGGATGACAGCCTGCTGGTTGCTACCCATTCCTACACTGTCTCAGAAGGAAGAGGAACATGCTGGGAATCCCAAGGTACCAGTCACTACAGAGGAGACTTTGGCATGACGCTTTTTGGTTTTTCCTTTTTTTTTTTTTTTGACTTGTCTGTTTGTAAGTAATTTGTTTGTTTTCAAAATCTCCCTTACTTCCCTTTCCCCAAACTAAGTTAAACCCAAGTGAGCATCCTGTTTAAAAGTAAATAAATAAACAAAAAATCTAGCTATGTAATCAAATCTCAAGTATGTTGCTTATACAATTGATCTGAACTGTCAGCAAGAAAAGTCCAATCTTATGCCCTTAAGATCTAGGTTTTGGCTTTAAAGAGACCTTTTTTTTTCTTTGGTTTGCCTTTTAGACACCTCTGAAATGTAGTATTTTTGCAGATATAGTGCCTTTTGAGGGTTATTTTCTAACCTTTCTTCAGTCTCCTGTTTCAAGAGTGGGTATGTGTCCACGGGTTTTTTTCCCTTTATTTCTGCTTCTCAGGGCTACTCATAATCTCTTGGGTCTATAAAGCATGTCCAGGTTACTTTTACCATTTGGAAACTGAACATAGGGCAATACAGGAATCTGAACTAAACCTGTTAAGTTTAATTCTGGATTAATTTTTTTATTGTGGTTTAGGAAATCTCTCTGGCAGTTTCTCGCAAGCTGGGCAAGTGGTGTTCTTCAGGCCTACTTAGGTTATAATCCATTTGAGGCAGGTTTTCCTTATCTTTTGTATGAACACTGCTTCAGTGTTTGCATTTTGTCTCTAAGTACAAATGAAAAATAAAAGACGTAATGGCAAGTCCCTCTAGTAAGCTCCAGCTTTGCTTCATATCCACCATTGAAGACATACTGATTGTTCCCAGTCTTAAAGAACTATATCTTAAATAAGACAAGAAGTTGAAAATAAATGTATTTTATTTGAACCTCTGTATTCTGTTTCAGTGATATTTTGCATGTTCTTTTATTTGAGAGCGATGTTTGAAGTTAAAATTCAGTGGTCTTACAGAGTAAAGGCTCTGTATTTAGGGCATTTAAAATGTGTGGTTGATTTTATTTTGCTCTTAATTTTTGTACGCTGACTGTATTTACATTTTATGCCCAGATGGTTTTCTTTAAAGTCTTAGTAGAACTTACATGTAACATCTTGCGCCAGTGTTGTTTTCTTGATTTATGCCTCTGTGTTTGAATAGTTTGAAACTTTGTTAGGGCACCTAATGGGGAAACTGCTTTTTTAACACTGGGGATGGCTGTTCTCCATCAACAGAAAAATGGAAACACAGCTTGTGTGAATTGTGGGACAGTATTATTGTCACATTGTGCTGCTGTGTTTTTTGTTTTTGTTTTCTTTAAAGAAACCCAAAGCCTTTACCCCTAGTTGAAAGAGCATTCTTCCTTATCATTTTAAGTATTGCTCTGGAATTAAGGATTAAGTTATATCTACTTTTCATAAGGGATCTTATTCTTCCCATGTAATAAAATGCATATAAGATGTTAAGTCCTGCATGTCCAAGTTAACGATGAAACTTATGAGCTGTTGTTAACTGTTCATGGAGGGAACATCTAATGTAAGGTAGAAGGAGGAATATTCATTGAGTAGATAAAAGCCTGCAGACACTATTGGCTATGACCATTCTGTACGTTATCTAAAACAAAAGGTTATACAGTAAATAAACATTTATAGTAAATTTTAAAACTAGTCTGCAACCTGATGTGCAAGTTAGATGTCCCTTACTGCTAGCAGATAATTTTGTTCAGTGAGTAGAAGAACATAGTTTGCTATGGCAGCCTAAAAATTAGTATGAATAGAAGTCCATAACTTGTTGAACTGAGCTAGCAATTGAGAGTATTTTCAAAACAAAATAGCATGGGCTTCATTTTTTCTACATCTGGGGAGATACTGAGGGCTTTTGGTATTACTTGAAAGATGAATTGATCAGTGATGAATGACATTATGCAGCTACCACAAGGAATTGATTTCTTATCAATTTTCACTGGACTGGTTATAAAATGATTTAGTTGAAATGTCTATCAAGTATTTTTGTTCCACTGTTGAACAAAATAGGCTAATAATATTCACAAACAATGACATTTTTGTTTTCTTTTGAAATGTGCTGTTGCCAGAGTTCTGTTTCATCCCAGTTTAGGGAAAGAAAAAGTAGAAAAGCATTCTATTTGTACAAACTGAATGCAATAGAAATTACACAGATTAAACCAAATTCTTTACTGTAAATGTGCTTAGTTTTACTGTAAGCTGGGGAAGCGTAAGTAACATTGGTAAACTGAAGCTAGTTACACCTTACTGGCATATTTAAATCTTTTTAGAGAAGACAAACTTCCGTGCAATCCCAAAGAGATGCAATCTATTTAAGTAATTATTGGATACACAGAAAAGTGCTTATTCCTGTCTGAAAATCTTCCCATATACGTTTATTTGCATCCTATACCCACTTCAGTCAGTGCTTAGAGGAAACTATTATGCTAAAATCACAATTTTGGCAAAATATAAATGTTTCTTATTAGAAAACGTGAAAACAGCAGTTTTCATTAAATCATGGTTTTCAATCTCTTCTTTGCACTCTGTATTCGGATGTACTTTCACCGAAAGCATACCAGAATGTATAAACTTTACAAACTGAAGCATGATCTGATCTGTGGCTTTGAGCAAATCTTATTTTCATTTACTGCAACATTTACATTTGCCAGGGACATACAATTCTACAGACCATTATTAATAAAGTAAAAAGTTTTCTGAATTAATGTTGTGGCTTGATTAGTTTAGTGGAAGAATTTAAATCCCAACAAAGGACTGTCAGGATTTAATTGCTATTAAGAGTTCTTCATATTTCTGCTTTTTTGTAGAATAGCAAATGTCTTACTAACACACATGGGAAAAAATAAATAAATAAAAAAGGTGCAGGCTTAGGTGTTCTTGGAGCAGTTTACTTACTGATTTCTGTATTTTTGCTCAAAGTTGAAAGCAGACTGGTCTGTTTAAAGCTGAGCTATTCTATGAAGTCTTTTCTTCCAAATGATGTTTCTCAGTTGCTGTAGGAAGGGAAAGTATTTGTGAATCTGTTTTGCTTCAGTAAGGTGACTGGCTCCTCATAGGCACTGCCTACAAAAGGCTACTAGTAAATGTCCCTCCGTTCTCTGAGAGACAAAGGTCTTATCTTGTTGGTCTGAAAGTGTCATGGTACTCTGAATCTCCTCCTGATACTCCTCTGTGCTGCCACCAAGATACAGGATTCATGAACTGATACTTTCCCTCATGTCTGGGCAACGTTATTGCCAATTCATGTTCATGGCTTTCCTTTACTTGTTGCTGATCCTGCTCCCATGCTCATTTTTCCAGCTGTTATCTCTGGTGGTTTCAGCACCTGCTCATCAGCTACTCCCCCGTGCTTCCACTCATCTTTCTGCTTTCATAGCAAGGAAAAGCACTAGAGGTCTCCTTGATGTCTCTGCCCTAAAAATGTACCTCTTCAGGATTACCTCCCCAGACTATATCCACAGCCGATCAAGAAGTTTTTGTATCTGAACTTTGCTCTGCAGCTACATCCAGTCTCCCTGCAGCATGCCATTGCTGTTGCACATTCTTGTGCTTCGTTTCCTGTCCTGAATTCCTGTATTCCAGAATGATGCTTCCTCTTTTTGGTTGCTTGAATAACAGTCTTGTCCTCTGGCAGATAGCTATCGGTATCCTTCCTCTAGTATTTTTTCCACAATGACCCATGGCTCAGCCTTTTCCGTCCTCGCCCATAAAAATTTGGAAATAAAGAAGCAACAATTTCATTACAACTGTTTTTTGACTGGGTCCCTTTGCTGCTTTTTCTTGTTATCTAAGTCATGTTAATTTCACCAGTGGGAATTGCTGACTGTAAACATACTCAAACCTGAGATGTTGAGTTGAAATCAGTCTTCAAGGATACGTTGGACATAGTCTGATGACACAGCCATCCATTAAATGCTTTGAAGCTCCTTTTTTAAAATCACTTGTGGAAGTTCCAAGGCTTCTCAGCACGGCTTATGTGGGTGAAGCTCCACATAAGCACTAGACTCTGAATTGGTTTATTTAAAGCCAACTTTATATGTCTGTTCTGATTTCCCATGTCTCCATGTAAAGAAGTTCCTAGTTAAAAAGTTTGGACAGACCCAACTTAGTTCTTCCTGAACCCAGATGTGTCCACCCAACAAGTAAATGGAGGTTTCAGAGCAAAGGGAAGAGTGGAACAAAGTGCAAAGACATGTGGCAATGAGAAATCAACATGTTCCTGAAAACCTCTCTCATAAGATGCAATAGTTACTGGGAAAAGACTAGTTAAGAAAAACATGCTAAATTGACATCTGCTTTTAGCAAGAATAGATACGTTGGCTGTCTCCAATGAAACCACTTTATTAAAATAAAAAATCTTAAATCAGATTTAGAGTACTCGAATACATATAGTGAGAGAAAAGAAGGGGAAGCTATAAAAATGTTCTGCCACTGGTGTACATATATTAAAGAGATTCATTTCTTATAACTGGAAAAAAAAAATAAGCAAAAGACATAAGCACTAGTTATTTAATTTGCACTTAACTACCTTTCGTGGGTTTCTCTTCAGAAGCTGTTTGAAAGGAGTCATGTAGCCTGCTACTGTGTTATCATTTATGTAGATTATAGGAAATAATGGAGAGAACCATTCATTGGCAGCTTAAACATATTCTTTTTTCAACATTATCCAACACACTTAAAAAGAGGGAATTCAACATCCAAGTTAACTGCCTGTTGGAACACTAGCCCTGAGTCTTCCCAGAAGAATGTAGAATGAATTTAACTTTTCAGGGGGCAAAGATATTTGGAGATATACAAGCTATGTAAAGAGCTTGAGGGTAGTCAACTAAATAGTTTTCTGTTGACTCAAGCACTTTTTTTCTTATTGTCACGCAGCATGGGATCAAGGGTGGTGGAAATATGCATGTGAGGAAGCGTGAAGAAATGGCTGTCTCTCTTTGTATATCTTTTTGTGGCTTTTTTAGACTTGGCTTTACTGCAACATAGTTACTGTTGCTACAGTCCAATCTGGAAACTTTCCATCAGAAATGCTATTTTGAGTACTGACTTCTACATGTTTCGTATTTCATTGTTCTTAAATTCATGATATTTAGAGTTCAAGAGGCAAATTAAACCCCATTTAATTTTAGATGGATTCTCTACTATCCAAAGAACCAGGCTTGTTTTGCCACTTTTTTGGATTAAGATTTCTGTTGATTTCTGAAACCAGAATTGTTATACAGAGCTATAGGGGTGGGTAGCAGTCATCTGAATGGCTCCAGTAGCTTGGCACAGGATGTGTGCTTTGCATGTAGGCTAAGACTACAGTTTTTTTTAATATTTGGTATTAGTCTAACATTGTTTCAGCTGAGCTCAGTAATGATGAATTCAAAGTGTGATGAACACAGTGCTTCTGGAATTCCTCCTTATGCAATACCAAGGCTTATGTGTAGCATCAAGGTAAATTGCCACCCATTTTATTTGTTCTACTTAAATTATATGGTTTTCCCCAGAATCTTTGTGTCCAAATCAGGATTTTAGTGCAAGACAGTTAAATACTAGATGGATGGAAAAACAGGCAGGATTGTTGGGCTCTTAGGGTACTGGTTAATAGCTGACTCTACCTGGAGTCCAGTTACCAGAGGAGTTCCTAGGAGTCTATTCTTGGACATATCTGTTTAATATCCTATTTGTTATCTTTATTGATGACCTGGAGGAGGACATAGAATACAGCTTCACTATGTTAGCATGACACCAAACTGGAGGGAGCAGTCAGTATACTTGAAGGTAGCGTTGCTGTTCAGAGTGATTTACCATGGAGGAATGGACCAACTAGAGCTCCATGAAATCCTGCGATGACAAATGCAAAGTCCTGGGATATGCTAAATGCATGCCATTGTTGGC
The DNA here is from genome assembly GCF_009819795.1 of Aythya fuligula. NCBI lineage: Eukaryota > Metazoa > Chordata > Aves > Anseriformes > Anatidae > Aythya > Aythya fuligula. The sequence goes on along the minus strand of NC_045574.1, from coordinate 11,300,369 downwards.
TGGCTGGGTAGCAGCTCCTCTGGACAGGATCAGGAGTTCTGGTGAGCAAAGCATCAGCCAGCAGTATCATGGGCTGTATCAACAAGAATGTATTCAGTAGATTGAGGGTAGTGATTATTCCCCTTTACTCATCTTATTAGTCCACATCCTGATTACCGTGTCTAGTTTTAGGCCTTCAAGTTCAAGAAAGTTGATAAACTTGAGCAAATTTGGTGCAGAGCCACAAAGATAATCTAGAGCTTTGGGATTGAGTTGCAGCCTGCCTATAGCTGTGAGACAGTTACCAGTTAGATGGAACCAGGCTCTTTACTGAGCTGTGTGTTAGAAGATTGGGAAGCAAGTCATAAGATGAAACAGGAGACTCCAGCCATATATGTAAAAAAAACAAAACAAAACAAAACCAAAAAAAAAAAAAAAAACACATTCTGAGGATAATTATGCATTGGAACAAGTTGCACAGATTAACTCTTGAATCTCCATTCTTAGAGATTTTCAAGCTGGATTGTGTTTGCCCTGATCTGAGCAGAAGGTTGAACTAGTTAACATCCTCATGCCCCTCCCAACCTGAATGACTCTGTGAAATAATGTCTAAGCAGATAAAAGTAATTCTGTCCACTTGTCTACTCATGAAAACAGGTTTAACTGATCACTGCCAGGGTACTTTTTAAAGTTGGACTAAATTGACCATTGCAAACCCTGAACACAAGAGTAAAGTGAATGTTTCCAAACAGCATTCTGCATTCTGTATTTCCATCTGGATTCCCAGTAGCAGAATTTTGATGGATTGGGGGGCATAAATGTACATGCTCTGAATCTCTTTCCCTAATAGCTGCTAAATTAAAATGTTGCCAGGAGTAGTTGCTGCTTCCAAAAGCAAGATGCCAGCAAATTTATGTATTTTCAAGTCTAACTTACTCTTGACTCTTTTATCCAGGAAACAATGCTAACTTGTAAGATTGCTCTCCTTTTGGCCCCACCTTTTTATTTTTTCCCCTTCTGTGGCATTGTAGTTAAACCAAAATTGGTGATTATTGTTCTTTATCTGAGGAGGTTTTTTCCTTTTTTTTTTTTTTTTTTTTTCCATGTGCTCTTGATGAATATGAAATGGAAAATCTGGTAGAATTCTTAGTGCATAAAGGCAATATAAAGGCAATGCAATGCAATTGCATTTTAGTAAAATGACCCGTCTTGGATAAGTTTTTGTAACGCATTAGTCACTGCTATGTAAATTAAGGTGGAGAGGAGTTGATGGAGAGGAGTTGATATAGACATTGTGTCTGAGTGTCTGATTTTATGAATGTCAGGAAATCAGTAGTAGATTTCTAGCAGAACTGCTTGGTCTCATTCTCTAGCGACCTCCTGTGTATAATTGTTTTGTACAGTGAGTGACTCTGTTCTAGCCTCACTTTAAACACCCCAGAGGAGGTATTTAGTAGATGTAACTGCAGTGGAACATTCTCTGTCTTTCTTTCTTCTTTTTTTTTTTTTTAATACTTATTTATTTATTTAAATTTTATTACATAACTTATTTTTTCCTTAAAACATTTTATCAATTCCTGTCCTTCCTGGAGGGAGTTCTTCCTTTAATCTTTTCTTAACAAATCAATATATTTTAATCAAGTTTTTCTCCTGATTATGTTGGTACATTGTCATTGAATTTAACTGGACAGCACTGGTGTAACTGAGAGAAAAAGATTGGTTCATTTAATCTTTCTGAATAAGTAATCTATTTCTGCAGTCCTTTTTTTTCTTGCTTGGAATTTCTTCAAATTTGTCAACATCTTCAGGGTAAGGAGGTTCTCCCAGTTCTAATAGCACCTGAATTCTTTTTGAAGTACAGAACGTGTTTCCGCAGGCATGTTATTAATTACAGATATTTCCCTAATTCCACTTCTCTGACTATTGTCCAACAGTTCACATCTGCATATCCACATCTGGTTCAAATAAAATAATAATAATAATAATTAAAAAAAAAAAGCTGTTGTGTTTTTCATTTTAAACATGTAAGAATAATGAGTGTTTTACTTTTTTCATATTTTTAAATCAAAGTTTGCAAATCCTTTTTATGATCTCTTAAACTCTATAATATTGCACAGGATGAGGCAGCTTTTTATGCTTTACTTAGCTGTATTTACATTCTTGCTTCTGAATAGCCAGTGATTTGAGGTCTAAGACCTTTGTATCATTTCAATTTTTAATATTTGCTTCATTTACAGCTCGTATAACCCATAACTAAAATCAACAAAGTTATGCAAAACTTCTTCATAAGGTATAAAAACCATCTGTGGTGTGCAGAGGCTATGATAATGTGTTTTGTATGCTTGTATTGCCTTCCATTTGAGGATCTAAATGCAAATTTTTCTCTGTACGCAATGGGAACATTAAGAGGTATTGTGGAGTTAATGGTCAAATAACTTTTTAGGAGTTGTAATTTTCCCTGTTCTTTTTCTTTCTAGCCAACACTCAAGAACATGTATGTGCACGTCACTATCTAAATTACTAGTTGTGCCAATCTTGTAATTGCATTTGTACGTACAGGTTTTGAGATACAAGCTATTATAGCTCTTGCTTAGCTTCCCAGTAAAGTATTCCTCTTCTCAGACTGTAGCTTCCTAACACAGGTAGGAAAAACACTGGCTCCCTTTGCCCCATTTGGTTGCTAACCTAGGTAGCTGCCAAAGCATGCTAAAGAAGTAGATTTTGTTCTTTTCTTTTTGCTTTAACCATTTTGATGGAGAGGGGGAAGTTTCTGTAGTGGCTCCTTTTTACAGAGGAGAGTGAGCAGCTCATCTGAATGACCCTGTCATATTCCCAGCTCTGTATATGAGAAAAAATGTTTTAATTTGGAATGTGAGGGATGATTTCAAGAAAAAAATTGAATATGATAAGTACAATAAGGAATGATAAATCATAGGACTGTTTCTGGAGATAAACACTGGCTATTGGTCTACCGGTGTGAAAAGAGTGGGGAGAGGTTTTGTTGTGACGTTAATTTTGCACTGTGAATACCTCTGTAATAAGTAAGAGGTTTTAGTTTGCAGGGGTTAAGTGTAATTCAGAAAGACACATTGAAGCCTGACTCCATAAAGACATAGCTTTCTACATTTGTCTAGAGTGGTTGACCTGGTCACCAGTACTACTGAACCTAAGTAGCATTTAAGACATCTGGAAAACAAGACCACAGTAGGTTATGAAACACAGCTCCCACGGCTTTCATCCAATTGTTCATTTTGTTAATGGCATAATAATCTTTGAAAAGAATCACAGTTTAACATATCTGAACTTGCTCAGACTCTGAAACACTTCCAATCATTGTTGGATTAAGTACATACTCATAATAATAAATCTCATGTTTTATTTAGCATTGCTTGCTTTGTCAGTCAGTGAAACAACAATATGCATATATGCAAAACCTGTGAAGCTTAAAGAAACTGGATTATGGATTTACTATTAGAATCACCTTCTGTTTCTTTTTTTTTTCCTTTTTGTACCTTTTTTTTTTTTTCTTTAGGGACTGATAATAAGACATATAGTGTCTCTTTAAAGATAAAATAGTATATGGACAAATGGCACTAGAATCCTTTTTGACCAGTTTACAAAGCATCTGCAAATGTTCAGGCGAGTTCATCCCTTATTTAACTGTCTCTTGTAGTTCTTCTAAACTCAAGGATTGCATAAATACAGAACATACTTGGGCAGTTTTCATGAGTAGTCAGTAGGTACATTGACTTTTACTGTGAGAAAGAAGAGCACTTTTTTATGTTTGAGTACTGCTTAAACTTAAGAGAATGGCTTATAACCAAACTGCGGAAGACACAGCTTTTACATTGTGTGCTTCTACGTGATGTTTATCCAGTTCCACCAAAACACTTTAAATGTGCTATTAAAATCTCTCAGTATTTTGTAGTCTAAAAAATAATATTGACCTTTTCATTCACATGACTTTTGTGGAATGTTGATGGTAAATGAAAAATACAGGCCAGGAGACTTAATCTGCAGCCTTAATTCCACATGAATCCTTAAGGTAAAATTAGTCATAGAATCATAGAATATCCTGAGTTGGAAGGGACCCACAAGGATCATTGAGTCCAACTCCTGGCTCCACACAGGACTACCTAAAAATCAAACCATATGTCTGAGAGCCTTGTCCAAATGCTTCTTGAACTCCGGCAGGCTCAGTGCTACGACCACTGCCCTGGGGAGCCTGTTCCAGTGCCTGACCATCCTCTTGATGAAGAATCTTTCCCTAACACCCAGCCTGACCAGCTCCATGCCATTCCCCCGGGTCCTGTCGCTGTCCCCAGAAAGCAGAGCTCAGCGCCTGCCCCTCCGCTCCCCTCGTGAGGGAGCTGCAGGCCGCCATGAGGCCTCCCTTTGGCCTGCTCTGCTCTTGGCTGAGCAAACCAAGGGACCTCAGCCCCTCCTCATATGTCATGGCCACTAGACCCTTCCTCATCTTTGTAGCTCTCCTGTAGATACTATCTAATAGTTTTATGTCCTTTTTATCCTGTGGCACTGTTGGTCCTTTTGGCTGCCAGGGCACACTGCTGATTCATATTCAACTTGCTGTTGACCAGAATCCCCAGATCGCTTTCTGTAAGCGATCTTTTCTGCTCTCCAGCCTGATGTAACCCCATTTACTATAACCCTTTGAGCTCAACCCACCAGCCAATTGTTCACTCATTGTATTATGTGCTCTTCTAGCTGTATGACATTTTGTCCGGAAGGATACTGTGACAGACAGTATGAAAAGATCAAAAGATTTGCTAAAATAATAATAATCAAAAAAAAAATCATAAAAAAAAAAATACAGTGGTTTAGCAAAGCTACTTAACTAGATGACAATGATTAAAATGTAAACACTCGTGAATGGGAACAAATTTGCTTGTGTAAATAAAACAGGCAGCATACAAAAACAGACATACATTATGATATACATTGCAAGTAATGCAAAGCAAATGTTTTTAGATACAATTCCATGTGTGTACATCAGTGGTGCATATATAGCCACATATGTCCCAAATATTTTAGGCATGGCATTTTGGGGAATCTATTTACAAACAATAATAATGAATAATAAATTTGTTAATGTTATTATAATAAGAAATATGTGACCATTATATAAATATTTTAAGTGCATATATGGCACTATTCTGTGATTCTATATGATTCTATGAAATACTTGCCTAAACTGTTACTGAAGTTTCCAAGTGATGAAGAGTCCATAACTTCCCTGAGCTATTTGTTACAAGTGTAGTTGCTCCTTCAACGGGGAGCATTTCTTAATATTTAATTTTTATGCTGCAAATAAAGGCCATCATCATCCCACAATGAATGTGAACAGATGAGATAGTCTTTTCTCATAAACTTCTATTTAGTGTTTTTGTGCATATTTCCTAATTTCTGATGCCTTAACAGCTCTTGTCCATTCTATCTTTTCTCATAGGTTATATATTCAAGGCATATCTTCATATTTGTTGGTGATCTCTGGGATTGCACTGCTTGGTTTGCACCCTTCTCATCCACCCTAGTGGACATACATATATCAGTTAGAGTTTTCCAGGCAGATCAATATCAGTGGTAAATGAGATTAATAGGAAAGTTTGAATAAATAAGGAATATTCACATCTAACAATAAGAAACGTTCACATCTAAAGAGGAAAAAATTTCTAACATCCACATATTTACAGTGTATTTGAGTAGAGCAGATGTTGAATATAGATCTTATCAGTGATCATCATTGCTGGTTTATTTGCATCCTTTAATGGAAGAAATGAAAATATGAGATGCATTCATGTGTAAAAAAGATCAAATTTTTTTATAGCAAAGCAATGAATCATCAGGACTGCTGCTAACTTTGAAGGATTGAGACAGATTTTTCTCTGTACTGGTGCCCTCATGTGGCTTTGATGTTCAACTTCTTGAAAATTAATTAAAAATATCACTGCATGACTGACACTTCTGCTGTGAAAAGTCAGGGAATAATTTTTCTGCAAAGCCTTGTATGTTCTGTGTGAGTACAATATCCTTTGGGAAGGCAAAAATGCCGTCTGCCATATGGCCAGTTGGATTTGGATATGCAAACTCCTAAAGTTCTGTAATTTAAACCAAGAGCATTACTCACTGTTTTCACACATTGATGCATGTGATTCAGACCTTAATCCTCCAAGGGTTGTTGTGGCTAAAAAGATTCTGGTGGAGTCACTACCTCCTTTAGTGATGCTGCTAAAAACGCCACCACAGATGTATAAATGCTTTTAGAGATCTATGTTTTTTTCAGTTTTCAGCTCTAATGTTAGGTCAAATTTTTACACTGTACACTGAACTAAAATATGAAAGATTACTTCTATCAAGAAATAGAGTTTAACATGTTCTTTCTTTTCTAGTTTAAAATCATCCCAATTTTGTTCCAGCTACAGCTGTTTTATCACAAAGAAGTCTTTATATTTAATGCTCTGAAGTGTACACAGGATGAAAGTTTCTTTGCACAGCACTTCTGAGTTTGCCTTTAGAATATTTCTAAATTACAGATCTAGGAATTTCACTTTAAAACATGTCATTTAGCCACAAACGTTATGCAACAAAAAACTTTATATAGCAAATTCATTACACATCCATAAATTATTTTAATAAGAAAACTCTTGCACAAGCAAGAAGTGAATATAGATGCTGTGGGGCTGCTGGTTTGGTTTGATGCAAGGGTTGTCTTATGCTTTCTAAAGGTGCTTGACAATGTATTTTCTTTTATAGCTGGTTTAGATTTAATAGGTACAGAAATTTTCCATTTGCTCTAGAAGGTTGTAATTTTTTTAAGATTTTGCAAAACTTTGAAGCATTTGAAATTTATTTTTTTGAGATTTTTAGATAGAATGGCACTGAATTGAAAATTTGATTAAAAACTGGTGTATATATAAATTTGTCATCAATGCTACTGTTAACAATAATATGTAGGGAGTTTGAAAATGAAAATGGAAATAGCCATGAAGCTAAAGCACCTGAAACCAGACATATGCCTTTTTGTTAGTATGATTATCTAAGGAATATATTTGTGCAAGACAAGTCCTACAGCCTTTTCTAAAGCCTGCACAACAGAATTCCAGAGAGCACTGTGACTTGTAAGCACTGTGACTGCAAGCACTGTGTCTCTTCTTCTCCTGTTTTCTCTACAGATTCAAAATCCAGTAACTTGGAGTTATTCCATCAGAAGAAAATTCCAAAACTTTTGATGGGTTCGTTGCAGTAACATTCTTCCTCACTTTTCTCTTTAGACAAAGGCACCTTTCATCTAAACATTACCAGAGTACCTGACTAGTTTCAAGCACTAGTTTGAATCTCACTGGGTCTGACTTCATAATTTAGAAGCTTTAGAAGCTTTTCTGAAATGGGAACCTCTACATCAGGTTCCCTGTTTTGTTTTGTTTTGTTTTTTTTTCCCATTTATTTTGAGGCCTTCGTAAAAAGTAGTGTTCCTTCTTGAAAAGTGGAGCATTTTCCATTCATCTTTAGTTTGGGTTAAAGCAGAAATAGTAGCTGAGATGAAACTCAGGGATGGATGGCAACTTGTCAGTCATACATAGAATCTGTTAAATAGGATAAACTAAGGCTTGTCACACCTCTGTTATTTATGGGATGTTTAAGTAATGGGAGCCTGTTAGTTCAGTGCAATTTTTCAGCCTATAAATTTGAACCAACTGAATATATTCCATTTGAACAAGACTTTTTGCATTCTAAAAGTTTATATATAGTATGTTTACCATTACTATCTTCATGGACGTTGAGCATGTTTTTTTTGTTTATTTTTTTGGTTTATATCCACTGGTGTTACATGAAGCTTTGGATTATTTTAAGAGCCTTTCACTCCTTGTGACATAAAAAGACAGTGATTACACCTTTAATTTATTATTTGAATTCTAATTTACAGACAACAAATCATGACATTCTTAAGTGAATCAGAGTGAGTGTTTTTTTCTCCTTGTAAATCACATATATATATATATATATATATATCTTGGTATTTATTGAAGAGATTCTTGAGTGATTTTATCTACTTTGTCTATTTTCATGGGACATTCTGAAGTTTTTATGACAGCATCTCTTCCTCTTTCCTCTCTTTTCCTCTTTACTCCCAAATTTGAGTAATAATAGAGTACTTCTTTGAGCTCACAATATTTAAATTCTTTGTACTGGGGATTCACTTAAATAACTCTCCAGTTTGTCTTGGAGCACTAATACTGAACAGAGAAAGAAAGATTTAGATACGTTTTCCTTTGATCTTTCTTGTCCCTGTAATATCAAACTAGTGAAACTTGTCAAATAATGATGACATTAAAAATTTTCTTGTTAATTATCTGACTGAGAAGTTTTCTGAGTAACTCATTGGTTCTCCTGCTAAGTTTTGAGGTAGGTTAAGAAAATTAATACAATTATGACTAAAATAATTCAATGTTAAAATGCTTGAACTGTAATACTGGTGCTTGTACTTAGACTATCAATACTTAAATAAGATATTTTTGTAAAACAATGTTGGATTTTATGTATAGGCTCTCTAGTAAGCCTTCCCTAATCTGCTGACAGCTTCTTCCAATGATCAGGAATGGAGACTTGCAGCTCATACAATATGTCCGTGTTCCTCACTTAGAAAATATGTGCTAGCAGAAAGCCTATTGACATTATAGCACTCAGAATATCCTCTAGGAACAGTGACGTTCTTGAATTTCCATCTCTGCAGTTGATTCTAGAAATAAACCTTAATAACTACAGCAATATTGGTGTTATTTTGAGATTCATGTTTTATTTTTACTAAGATAAAATAATTTAACAATATAAAGAAAAAATCTAACAATATAAAGAAAAAATTTAACAATATAAAAACAACCTACAAGTATATCATTCTTATTCATCTGTACCACCCTAAACAAACTGGTATTTTTTTGTACTGTTTCTCAGTCAACAAAATACACGATTTACAGGGCCTTGCAATCCACCATGGTCAGTGTCATTCATTTTTCAACTATATCCCCATGCTTGCTGACCTCTGAATACAAGGCTTCCTAAGTTAAGGAAGCTGTTACTTCATCTTATCCTCTCATTGTATGTAGAAATGTAACTGAAATTTACAGAAGTTTACCATAAAATGTAGTAAGAAAACGGACTGGTTCACTGTATTTCTGAATTGCAAATTCTGATCACAACCCAGCAGAATAGTATTAATACCATTGTTGTAAAATTTCAGCACTTTGTAAATGACAAGTAAAGCATGAAAATGAAAATCTTAAACTAATATTCCTGGATTTTTTCCTCACAATCTTGACACCAATTATTTGTGTAATGCTACTGAAAATTCTGTGTTAAGGAGCAATATTGTAACATTTCTAAAAATGAAAAAATACCTTTCACAGCTCATCCTCTGTTCTGAAAGAGTAGATATTTTTTCCTAACTTCATTTTTTTTTTCCTTACGTTAGAAGTAGGAATTGGTATAATGATTTGATCACAATTTTTGTTTTCTGTACATTAGTAAATGTACAAACATAAATCACAGCTAACCTTGAAGTTCCGTATGGACAGTTTCAAGAATGGTCACGTTTGTAAGCCAGCTGAAAATACAGGAATTGCATGGGACTTAGCACTTGGTTTTACATCTGTTAGCTGTTTTGGCATTGTTTTTCACATATACATTTATGTTCTCCTGTAGTATACTAGATCTCCCTATAAGATCTATGTAAGCTAAACTGTGCATAAATAAAGTAAAAGCAATTCCAAATATTCCATGTGAGTTTATCCATAAAACCCAAGTGTAGAAGTGGAGAGTTTTAATGTTTATCAGTTTAATCAAGTAAGTGAATACACTTGGCCAATTTAAACTATCTCATAATTTATTCACATAGAAACCAGTAAATTTGGGGGTTAATAGCACAAAACTTTTTGTTAAAAAAAAAAAAAAAAACAAAAGAGAGAGAGAGAGAACTATGAGAGCTATGCCATATAGCTTCTTTACTGTCAATAAAATAACATCATTGCACTTAAATTTAAGAGTACAATAAAAACAGAACATGCCAGATTATATTGGTTGGAGCACAATGTGATGATCCTTGTCAAAAGTTATGCCACAAGGAAATATTAATAGCTAACATCCATATTCTCCAACTAGAAATCAAGAATATTTAAGTAGATATTGGCATAAAAGGCACAAAACACAAAGCAAAGCGTGCTTGTGTCATTTGTCACAAAGAAGCATTGACGTTTGTGCAACATGAAGAAAGATCAGCATTTTTGCAGACTCTTTCATTACCACAGACGTTTAGGCAGTGTATCTTCTCCTTAATGCCAGTTTATCACTCCCATTACAAATGGCAGTGACTACAGAAAAAGAGAATATAGGAGAGAATACACCCATACCCTTCCAGGAAATCTTAGCTTATATATTGAGGAAGCTGCTGCTACTGTTACTGTGTGTATTTACATAAACACGCTGCTGTCTTTTAATAATATAACCTCTGGCAGCTGGCACTTGTGGGCATTATATAAGACTGGTAAGAAGGTTAACAAGGCTAGAAACCCCTATGCAGGTTTACCGTTTGCATTTAAATAAATGATGCCAGCTCCCCCTTTTGTTTCAAATAAGCTTTAAAAAAGTTCCAAGTAGAAATAGAGGACTCTCTTCAGAAAAGAATGCTGCCAGTTGCACAGAGGAATGGCTTTTCTGATCTTAAGGTGCTTCAGAAATACAGATCAAACATCCATGGTATTCCCTTCTGTAATGGGCCATCATACAAACATCTTATTAGCAGCCTGTCTATATTTCTATAACAAGCCTATCTTCATCATCACTACTAGTGTCATCATATTCAACTCTGGTTTGCTTCCTCATCATCTCTAAACCTCTCTTTTTGTATATCTTGGAAGGTGTTGCAGAGTAATTCTTGAACTCGGGAGACCTGAGAGTTACTGAAGGCTTTTTAAAAGTAGAAGTAGCTGTTCTGTGTGTCCTTCCATAGCTCTCTGACTGCAGGGGGGTTCCATTCTTGTCAGAAGTTCCATGAAGGTCAAGGACTTTTTGAGAAAAGTTTTCCCGTTCTGTGTGTTCTACACTGGGTAATTTAGCTGTAGAGACTGACTCAAGAGGAAACTCTGCTTTTGATCCTAATGAACGAGAACATCCAGGTTGGGAACTAGGAGCTGAGTTTTCCATAGAAGATGAATATATATTTTCTTCAACTGGACATTTCTCCTTTCTTGAGGCCTGGATCACCAGATCTGATGTACCAGATCTTTGACTCTCTGACTCCACCTTTAATATACTTTCCTGGCTTGCCTCTAGATGTAAGGAAAGAGGACCAGCAGCCTCTGAGTTTGTGCTATCAGATTGTTCACCTGTGCCTATATTTCTAAAGTCAAAAGGACGAGACCAAAAAGAAGACGCCATTGAGTCAGCCTGAACATTTGTCTCTGACTCCCCTGGAACTGATTGTTGAAGCACAAGTGGCTGTGTCACTGAACAGCAAATTTCCACAGCACTGCTGACTTGCTGCATGGCTGTATTAACCGTGGATGAAAAGGAATGAGTTGTCATAGATACTTCCAGAGGTGGTATAATGTTCTGAAACGAGAAATTTCTTCTTGTGTGTTCCCTGATTTGCCCAGAAATGTCCTGTAGAAATTAGGGAAGAAAAAAGTTTACATTTTAAAATTTCAATCCAGAGCAATGCTATCTTTTAAAAGAGTGCAATAATAATAATATTAATTATGTCAGTAGAAAGCATTTACCTCTGCTATAACTCATATCAATGGAGTAATTAAGGATAATGTCAACCTTTATTTATACAACTGTGATTATATTTGCACTACTGTTTTCCATTACTGCAGGCCAAGTCACTCATCTCTCTTTTGATGAGAAAACTTTTTTTTTTCCTCCCAGTATGGGGGAGGTGTAGTAACGGATATATTTTTTTCCTTTTTTTTTTTTTTTCTTGGTTAGGTGACAAATCGTGCTAATAATATATGGATAATAGGAATTAGATATTTCAAGCTACATATGTGCTATCTAGGATGATGTTCTTTTCATTAAGGTATTTTAATATTCATATTGCAAAGATGTTTATGCAAGGTTGGGGGAAAGGTTTAGGATGAGTCTGCAAGAAATACAATGTCTGAGGTGGTAAGATATGAGTAGGAAATAAAAATATTTCATAAAACACATCTTAAGGGTTAGGCTCCTAAGTGCTTGTGCTACATCAGGCACCAGTGCTTATGCTACATAAAAACAGTCTGGTTCTGGAGCTTCTGTCTTCAATTGTGGCAAGTCTAGGGAAAAGTATAACAGTTAGGATAAGTGTAGAATATTTCCCCCAGAAGCTATGCTGGCACTGCATGCAACAGCATTGTTTGCAGCCAGTGCAGGTGTCTAAGGCCCCCATCTAAGCTAATGTAGCTATTGGTAGTGTCAAAACCATAGCCACACAGGCGTCCACAAAGGGCTAAAGAAGATCTGTTGTGAAGTTTCATACGCGTTCTTCTCACTGCTGTGTGTCCATTAGCATCCTCCTAGTGACAAGTTAACTGTCTCCATCTCAGCATCCTCTGTGCTACATCTACCAGCACCTCCAACAGCAGTGCCAACCAAGACAGCAAGCAAGAGAAATATACTTTCCAAATCATGCAAATTTAATCGTTCTTTTTAAAAAAGCAAATTCTAACATTAGTAAGTTTCCATTATATTTTAACCCCCCAAAATAACTTTTTAATCAAAATTAAAAAACATTTTTAATCAAAATCTGTGAATAGATAAAGTACTCTCAACTTGAAGTTTAAAACTGCTGAATATAATTCAAGTTTTGCCACTATCATTTTTTCTTGTAATAAACAGTCATATAGAGTACAATACCTACTTTTTTATCCAATTTGTCTTTTTGCTTAGCGTGGTTTAGATTTTCAGTATAGGAAAATATTCCTGAGGTATTCTTTCCTTCTTTCTTCCTACTGCAAAGTGGCTTGTCTGAGGTGGAACAAGATGAGTCTTTTTGCTGGTGTAGGTAATTTTCTATTAAAAAGAGGTTTGAAGAAGCTTTTACTTTTATTGTTGTTCCCCCACATGCTAGAACTTACTTAGTAAATTTCTCATCATATCACTGAACTAATTGTCATGTATTTATTATTTTCTGTAAATTTTTATTCTACATCTGATACGTTTTCTCAGCTACTATATATGTGTCTTTTTAAACAACCACTAAAAAATGTCTTGCAGAGTAATAACTATTTAGATCTTCTATAAACAAACACAGGGTATTGTCTCTGCTTCAAAGATGGCCATAGGATAAACAACATTTGCATTACTACCACTCCTTTAAGTTTGTGGATGAGGGGGCAGAATATGTTGATTGAACCACAGAAAGCACGTCAATACACGAAGCATCACACAACAAACACACAATCTTGTTTCAGGAAATTGTAAAGATCTATCTTAAACTGTTCAGGCTTCTAATATAAGTTTGTTTTGTGTTGTTTCTTTTTAAAATGCCCTCCTAATTGTCAAATTTGTTTAAGTAAGGATATAGATGAAAATCATGTGTGAGATGTTTGTCTTTTTACTTGAAGAACATACTGAAAGACAAAAGTGTTTTTGCAGTTCAGTGCAAAACAGGTACATATCAGAGATACTGTTAATGTTCATTCTTTTCTAAACCAAACATTCAATACATTCCAAAATATTCAAAGTACTTACCTTGTACTTCTGCCTGAAGGGAATGGCACTTCTTATACTGATTAAATTTACAGGGTTGTGATGAATAGCCCTTTTTCAAAACATCCCATGTTCTGTTTGGAAAACAGTGCCTCTTGCTTAGTCGATTCATTTTCAGCTGAGCATATCCATGTACATGCCTTCCTCTATACCTGCAATGCAAACGACGTTGAAAAGATACACAAAAATGTGTCATTTAAAAGCAGCCATGGTAGAATAATACCACAGCATCAAGCAAATTTCCTGGGAATTTGGGACTTTACTACTGTGAAAATGTTGTTTTATGTCAACTCAAAAAATCTGGATTTTAGACAAGAGATCCACAATTATTTTATTAAACTTTTTCTCAGTAGGATTCAGTAAACCTTTGGTTTGCTAAGAGAAACAGATTCAGGAATAACAGATCCAGAAACCTTTCTCCTATAGCTGGAATTTTAAAACAATATACTTTTTTTTGAAGTTTTTGAAATACATGTATACAAGAATCACCTGAGACTGCATGGTTGTTGACTTTTTGTTTTTCATTTTGCTTCATGTGTTTGACATATTCATCATTACTAATGAACAACATATTTCAGTTATTTACAAAGCTCACAATGAATAATCCAACTTCTTTGTTTTATACTCTATCTAGTTCAGTTAGTTTTAATGACTGGGACTAAATTCCATTGGAAGGTCCCATTTTTATATTGATAGAATCAATCATTTTATACACAGAGTGGTGGGTAAATCTTAAATGTTTAGGTGTTTGGTGTATTTGAAAAATGTGTTACATTTCACAATTAATACTTTGGTGAGTTAGCTACCAATACGGACTGGCTTTCAGGTCTCTGTATTTAATTGAGTCCCTGTACTTACTTGATATAGCCAAATGAATCAATTCTCAGATCATCAGAAAAGAAAGAGAATTTTTATAAAGCTGAAAAAGAAGTCCCAGAAGAATGCCTCTGGACTGTTTGGGTAACATAGACTTGAGTGTTCTATTTTTGTTCTTATGATCATTTGGAATTGCAGTGCTGTTTGCCAAGCTAGACATGGTGATGAAGTTACTGACACTGATTTGTCCTCAAGGGACAACCCTGTCTGGTTTTGGTCATGAAATAAGAGGGATGCATGCACACAATATATGTTTCTTATTGAAGTCATTCATCAGACATTCTGCTGCCCCATACTCTTGAAAGACAAGAGACTAAATCTTACATTGATATGAACTCCCATTAAAGTCAGAGGAGCTGTGCTGATTGATACAATGTGCCTTTGATAGTTTTGTGCTCATATTCATCCTGCTTTGTATTTAAACTGAATGATCCTTTAAACTACAGCTGGTTTTAACATTAACTTTGTGTTAGAACTTGATATTTATCAAGTGTTCTCTGCTTAATAGAAGTTTAGGATATAGATTTGCGGCTAAAAGGATCTTACATGCTGCTTTTAACTGTAACAGGAATAAAAATTGAAATATGTTGATTCACCTCAAACAAAATGAAATGCTGAAAGTTTTGGAAGAGATGAATTTCTAAGTCAGAGAGTCAACTGACCAGTCATCATCTTTCCTTTGTAAATGGTATGGTAATATGGAATGGTAATATTTCATTGGTAATATGAATTGGTTCTGCTTGCAAAAGTCTGTTCCTGATAGTCAACAATATGTTGATGTTTTGATAATTTACCTTTGTGAAACTGCTGCCTTGTGGGAATAGATCTTTCTCAGAGAATTATTTTTCCCAGTTTTGACAAGATTGAACTTTGGGGCTGGCTTTCTATTTTCTGAGGACTTTATTACACCTATAATAGCAAAATGATGTCCATATCCAATGAAGCTGAAAAATATATTCCTTACCATTTTGGGGGGAGTTTAATTTTGTTCTGTTTGTGGCTTCTCTTGAGTTTATTTGTTGTAAGTTTTTCCTTTTTGCAAACTGCTGTTTTCTTCTTTTGCTCTGATGTATTTTTGAAAGCACCACCAGCAGCTGCTGAGCTTAACTGTTGAGAATATTGAAAACATTGAAAGTATGTGAAAATTGTTAATTACATTAACTGAGATATTAGAAATCTGTGCTCCTGTTAAATAGAACTGAATAGCATAGTAAAATGTTACTACTTTTTCTAGAAGTGTTGTGTTTTTCTAATCACTTTGTCCATCTAATTTTATAAACTAAACTTTTGTTTATCTATATAGAATTAGTGCATGTTCTTTTGTATTCTTATTCCTATATAAAAAACAAGCTTAGTCTTACAGAGCTGTTCTAGGATCCTGATAGACTTCATTTCCCTAAAAATGAAAAGCTTTCAGGCCTTAAACACTTATAATGTATTAATGCAATTTGGTTTTGTTGACATTTCCGTTTATCTCCATAATGAGACATCTAGTATATAGTCTGTCTTTGACTCCAAGTAAAATAAAGTCTTGAGCTTGACTGTCTTATAAGTCCTACTCTAATTCAGATATTAATTTAAAATGAAAACTATGAAATGCTGTTACAAAAGAATATAACAGATACCCCTACTGGAACAAAATAAGAAATAGAAATTATAGTCTAAGAATCATAGAATGAGTTACAGAATGGTTTGGCTTGGAAGGAACCTCAAGGATCATCTAGTTCCATCCCCCCACCATGCGCAGTCTTCTGCCTAGACAACATTCCTACTGAAATTCTCAGTAAATATTCACACAAATATGTATATATATGTATGTATATGCACCAAATGAATATATGACTTATCTTGTAAAGACAGAACTTATAAATTCTGCATCCACAGATACCTGCAAATGTCCGTAAACTTGTTGTTAGATAATGCTCTTATCTTTCAAATGACAATATCTTTGCAAGCAAATTACACCCTTTTGAGAAAGGGAATAGGATTAATAATCCTACCTCCCGCATCTGTTGTCCTTGAGAAAAGGATGAAAACAGTGTTTTTAAATTCTTGTTTGTTAAGCCATAGGCCACAGTCTTGTTAATATTTTTCATTTTGAAAATAGAAATATCATATGTTGAGAGTGTGCATTCATTGCTAGATTCCTTGTAACAGGTGTGCATGGAGGAATAAGCAGAGTCTGCATTTCCCTTCTGCTCAGCAGGCAGAGGAAGGCTTTTGGTTAAACAGCACCACGTTAACCGAGGTTCAGCATTTAGTGATGGGAAGGTGCTCTTGGTGCTTGATACTGTTAAACTTGCAGAGTAGTAAGTCAGGCTATTGTTGGGTAGTGCTGGGAATTCTTTACAGTGAGTGGTGAGAGTGTGGCAATAAAATGTGCCAAAGGAATGGCAAAAATAAGTGGAGCTCTCTGTTGAGCTCTGAGAATGCTCCATATCCTGCAGTGTTGGTGACATGTCCTTAAGAATGCCTGGGCTTCCACGTGTGTCCTGTCCTATGGATGTTGGCTCCATGTCCTTGCTAGAAGTTCCCCTGTGGCCTGATGCTGTCATCGAAGCATCACTTCCTGAGCAAAGGTGATGTAAAACTTTATTTTCTTCTTTGATGTCAGCTGATATGAAAAAACCACTTGAATACTTAGAGGTAAAGCATATTTTGTTCTTTGGGGTCTGTGCAGAAGTGGTTATGCTTGTCCACTTCTCCTCTGTTTGCCTTTGATAATTTAATTTATTTTTGTTCTGCTTATTTTTCCAAGCCTCTCTCTTAATTTCCTGCTTATAAAATGTGCTGCCTACTGTGGTTAATATATTTGTTGTTTCTGAATTGACTGGTGAGCAAAATACTGGAGTTTTCAAGTTTGCATGTACATTCCATTTCAGCTCTCCTTTGCTGCCCTTTTGTCTCACTTCAAATTTTAAAGGGGACCAAAGCACATCAGTAGAATGAGAACAGAGTGATCCACTGTCAGAAGAGCAGGGTGGGTTGGTTAAGGTGTCTGTCACAGATATAATCTTCTGTTCAGGCTTAAAGAGAATTGACAGATCTGAGGCTTTCTTGTCTTGTGGCAATTTAAGGATGTATTTTGGAGGAAAGACATTTTTCTGTGGGACCGGAGTTAACTGACCAGATTGCAGATGATGAAGTTTGGAAGGTGCATCACCAGCGTTGTCACTGAGAAGTGGTATTCCTGTTTTCACAAGACATGTTTTGACATCTTTATCTGTTGCGTTGTGCAAGGCTAAAGAATTGCAATCGCTTCCCCTTAATTCAGGCCCCAAAAATCCCACAGATAAAGTTTTTGAGATAACTGCTGAATGTGAAAGAAGGTTAGAACCACTACAATTAACAGCTTTTGTGGGGAGTCTGGTTGTTTTCATATACTCCACGTTCTCAGCACCTCCAGATGATTCATTAATTCCTATGCTTATTTTTTGCTCCTCTGTTTTACTGGAGAATTTCACTGGAACTGTGGAAAGACATTCAGTGATAGTGCAACAGATTCTCTCTACTTCATTTACTGTGTTGTTCTCACTACTGGGACTGGAACAGGGCTTTGAAATAATGTTTTCTTGCTTCTCCACTTCAACTTTCAGCTTTTTTCTTTCTGACGGCAAATTCTGGGATTTCCCCAGGGTATCTCTGTTGTTGTTGGTGCAGTGGACCCACAGGGGCGTCAGGGCATGCTGGCCAGTTTCCTTATTCCTGTTTTGGTTTCCATAATTGTTTGAAGTGCTTTTATAATCTGATTCAAATGTACTGGATTCTTTCCCAGGACTCAATTCCTCCCATTTGCTACTCTGTACTGGCAAGCAGTCATCCTTCATTCTGCTAGCGTTCAGTTGACACTGAGTATTTTGCAGCCTGAGCTCACAACTGCTTGGAGCTAGTGATTTGTTGTTGCCACCTGTGCATTTGTCTGTGTCGCTGCCACAGACATGATCTTGGGAAGTTGTGCTCATTACACCATGTGCACTAGCAGTTACTGAATGTGATGTCTCCATTACATAAGTTAAACTGTCTGCAGTTTCCTCCGAGGACACATTCTGTAGAGTATGATTACCATTAGTACACGTTTCTGATTTAACAGTGTTTAAATCTGTTGTCACGAGGGAGGAAAGACTGTCACTTGGAGAGCTCCTGACGTCTCTTTCTTCAGTAATTTCAGTACTGCTGATAGATTCCTTTGAATCAGGAGTGAAGCCTGCAATATCTGTAATCTTATTCCCCCGTTGTTTCATTTTCTTGGCATTTTGACTGCTTTTCATTTTTTGGTAGATTTTCTTAAACGTTTCATCTCCATACATTTGCCATTTTTCTTGAGAGAACATCTTCAGCTTCCTTTGATTGTTTTTCTTATTTTTAGCGCTGACTACTTCTCCAGCCCCAGGCTTTTTACTTGCTTGCAACTCTTCCAAGGGAGGAGGATCAGCCGCGTTACTTAGTGGCAAGTCATCCACTGCTGTTTGTCTGACTAGAGCTCGAGGATGGCTATTAGGAAAATCCACCGAATTTGCAACGAGGTTGTTGCTAGGCAGCAAACTAGCAGTGCCTGCAGTTACAGACTGCTTAGTAAGAGAAGGTGGTTTTGAGCAGCCTGCTTTGTCATGTACCATTCTTGTGCCTTCCACAAATGGCAAAGAGTTGCTTCGTGTGACAGGCACAGCGTCTATCGTCGTGGAGAACTGGGTGGGCACCGAATGAAAAAACATCGGCTTGCATTTTTCTAGGGGTGCAAAGGTAGATTTAGCAGAACAAAGAGAAAGGTTCTTTTTCCTATTCACATCAAAAGTTTTGATGTCAAAATGGAAAGAGTCTTTGTATGTGTAAGGCATTGGCAGATCTATGCTCCCCTGTTTAGAAAGGATGGTTTTTCTGGGCCTAACATTGTCTAGCTGAGTATCATCCACCACAATTTTGTTATGAGAAATAAGTTTTGAAATGTGTTCTTCCAGCCTCTTTTTCTCTAGCATCAAGGCTGTAGCTTTCTCAGCTGAATCTAGCTTTGCACTGCTTCCGGCAGTGCACCTTAAGCTGCTGAAGGCAGTTTCATTTTCCAGTTCAGTGCTGTGTTCATAGAGACTGTGCAGCGGGCTGGAGGATGCCATCTGTTGTTCTGTGCTATCAGAGCGTGACAGATACCCTGAGTCGGTGCTCTCACACTTCTTTAGCTTGCAGTCAAATGGCTTGTAATCCCACTGTTTTTCTGAAGAGGTTGCTTGCTGCCTTTGCAACTGAATGTGCTTATTGGCAGATGGACTTATTTGCTCCTGTATCTTCTTTCTCTGACACTGACCATTTGGCAAAGCCACTGGAGATGATAAACCTTGAGGTTCTTTTTCAGGAATCCCCTGCTCAGTCTTTGAACTAAAGGACTGATTAGTTCTTTCTGGATTTTCTGAAGCAAGTGATGAATTGCTTGTTGCCGGCACTGAAAGGTCATTAAGTTTCTTAGTGTCTGTTACATCACTGGTCTCCAAAGTCACTTTTTTCATCTGCGTCCCCTTGTCTTCACAGATGCTGCTGTGTAATTTGGTGCTTTGCTGTGACATGATGTTCTCTTTTACCTTCTCATTTTGCTCCAATATGCCAGTGTTGTCAGAATCAGAGGGTAGTCTCGTATTGTTGACATGTGTCTGCGTTCTTCTGTGTTTGTACAAATTGCTTTGAGTTTTAAATGCAATACCACAAGTGGTGCATGGAAAGGGTCTCTCTCCTGTGTGAGAGCGAATATGTTTCTCAAGGACACTTGGCTTCAAACAGTCTCGTCCACAGTGTTTACAGATATATTTCCCAGCATTTTTTGTTTTTCCTGGGCTTCCAATAGATGCATTTACAGAATTTGGTGATGATAAAACTGGTAAAGTGCTTACTATGTTTAACGTTAGAGTTTGCCCAAATTGTTTCTGAAAAACTGACTGGGGCTGATCTGTGCCTTCTGAAGGAACAAGTGGATTCAGGATTAAAGGTATGCTACTGCTGTCTAGATTTACACAGCGCCTGCCAGGCACTAACTGGCTGTTTGGCTGAAAGCATCCTGGCTGGACGGGTTGATACAGGGGTATAGTGAGGGTTTTTAGATACACAGGTTGAGACAGCGCTTGCTCCTGTTGAGGAATCACATTGTTTTGGCTGAGAGCTGAAGAACCCTGTGCAGGCTGAAGAGAAGAGGTTGGAAGTGGCTGATCTGCTAGTGCAACAGTCACACCAGGATGCTTCTGTGCCTCCATTTCAAAGGTTGTCTGCCATGTACTCACGTATCTGTAGGGGAGGGGAAACAAACAAGTAGGAATCTTAACCAATAAAATAAACTAAGCTAATATAAGCTATAGTAAGTATATTTAGCTATAATAAGCTAAATAAAATAAACACTTTTTTATTAGTGTATATAAATAAGTCAACTGTTCAACTGGGAATCTTACCAAATAAAAATATAACAAATCTTATATACAGGCATTATACAGACTAAAATTATTTCTTTTTCCAATTAAATTGATTCATCTTTAATGTCTTAGCTAGGAATTAAAAAGTTCTGTGTAGTTTAAAGAACATTGAAGAATATACTTAAAACCTGCAATAAGTACCCAAAATATTAGAAATAAATCTGAGCAAATGTAAGGTCTCACTACAACCTCCACCCCAAAAAAATAAATAAATAATACCGTTTTAATTTTCTGGAACCATATTCCCATTCCCATATTCTTTTGTGCAGCCCAAATTCATTTTGTTTAATGGAAGGTAATACTGTGGTATACTGTTTAGATTTAGATGTTTTGAATCCCAGCTGAAAACATTTTATAGTCATAGTTTTTGGATTAAGTGAAGCCATTCTTATGAAAATCTGCCCAGGGTTGGTGCTGGTCCAGACTAATTTTTTTTTATTTTTTTTTTACAAAATAAAATTGTTTTTACTTTTTTTCCTTCTCAGAAACAAGCTAGGAAACTAGCAAAATAAGCTAGTTGAAAATTGTTTTTGGAAGAGCTGATAGAGACATCAGCATAACATCTAATTATAGCTCAGGTGAAAATTAAAAAGTGATCTTTGGATGTTTATTCAAATTATTATTCTTCTATACTCACAACTATGTATTTAGTGGCTGTTATGAGTAACAGGCTGTTCTTGTGCAAACAGTCTCCAAAAAAAGACATTTAAAATAACATCATTGGTAGCTAAATGTGAAACCCGCAGTTTGTTGCCTTGCTGTATAATCTGTAGCAGTGTTTTTGTACCTTCCTTGGATCTTTCTAATAGTTAACCATTACTGGAAAACAGTAAAAAAAAAAAAAAAAAAAAAAAAAAAAAATTAAAAATATTCTCTGAAATTTGGACTAGTGCCATATGACACACAGTATGTTACCATTATTCAAAGCAAAATCTCTGTTGCATGTAGTTAGTGAGAAGCTTGCAAATGATTCATCTCAAGGAGAATTGGCAAACTCAGTGAAATTGTTTTTAAGTATTCCTCCATTACTGTTGATAGAGCTGGTAAATGGATATAAAACTGGATGAAGATCCAAGAGAATTTTGACTACTTCATAGCTAAAAATGGTAGCATTTCACTCACATCACATGAAAAAATGGGAAAATAACTTTGTATTCATGATCAATTGGAACAGATTAAGGTCAACTGGTTATGTGCTCAATAGTAAATCTAATTAGCATCTTAATGAACAGCCTGAATTCTGGTACTTTTCATATAAAATATATGCATCATTGAAACTGAAGGTAAAGCAACCCTCTTGGTTATCTCTTCTTTGCAAATGAAAAGGTTTTGCATATTAGGATATTGCCTTTAATCCCTCTGATTATCTCATCCTTACATGTAGCTTGCAATGCAACTGTAAATACTTGTCTCACTGAGCAGTGGAAAGCCAGTGTACCAAGCACCTGGTGCCTATTAGCACACCCTCCTAATTCTGCACCACTTCAGGAAGTTCTGTTACTGGCTGGCAACCCATGCTTCACAGCCAAGGCTTCTTCCAATTTCTCTCCAATCTGCTTTGCTTTTTGCAAGAATTGAAAAAGTGTAGGAAAAAACAGCAATGCAGCCCCTGGGATGTGTTTTCTGTTTTTCCTTCTAGAACAGTCCTTTTTTTTTCTTTCTCATGCATTTTGTCAATCAAACTCAGTTATCAAGTGTGGACTTACCTTGCCCACTTTTGAGATTTTCACATCGAACAATCACTTAACTAGTTTTGTCATATACGTATTGTCTATATTAATAAAATAATGTTATAAGAATTATGACTTATTAAAGGGATTAAGTTATTATCCATATTCTGCAGTGTGGTTAACACTACAGGATAAAAGTAGAGTGCTCTGATTTGCAAAACGAGATTACAGACGCTTCAAGCCCATTCTAGGTTTTTAAGCTATGTAGTCACCTTCAAATCCAATTTAGGTATTGTAAATTTGACTGATAGGTAGAAGCTATGATGACACAAACACAAGAAATACCAGGCATTGTATAAAGTCTAATATTTGCAGCAAAATCACAGTGCAGATAAATTGTAACTGTACTTAATAAAACCAGCAGCAAGTAATAAGACATGAAGCACTCGTAACCTAAGCATGCAGTAGTTTTTCCAAGGATGTTAGGGAGATAAAACTCAGAGAAGAAAAGTGAAATCTGAATACCATGTAGCTAGAACATCTAACAAATAAACCACATCAGACAAAACAGATCATAGTATCTGTGCTCCCCACCTTCCCCTGGATTAGCGTGGAAATGTGGAATTTACACTTCCACCCTGATAAGCCTGCTCCTGTGTGACAAATTTTGATCCCTCTTTGAAATTTTTGATCCCTCCTGTACATGCGCAGTTGATGGGCACTTCAAGGCCAGACTGTAAATTAGTAGAATTAGTAGGACTTGTGGTGGACAGATGTTTTTAATATGAATCCTGTAGTTCCAGGGACCAGAATATCTGTGTAATTTCACTTATACTGTTAAGATTTCTGGGGCCCAACAAACAGTAAGATCCTGAAAATTGTTTCAGTATTCTGTAATGTTACACAAGGAAAATACCTAAGTGCTTACCAAATACTTTTAAGAGTTTAATAATATATTTCTACTGGCTATGGTAGTTTGCTACTTTCTACAACAGACAGAAGATTATTTTCTTCCTAAGTGAAAATTCAGTGGCTGGTGTTCTGTTGTGGTAAATAAAATCACATTTTTCACATCTGTTGTTTATATACATATATATGTTTATATATATCTTCCCCTTGGCTAATTCTAGATAGTTCCTGCTTAGAGTAGAAAAACTTCCTTTGTTGATTATCCCCCACCCTCTGTACTGAGCAGCCCCCACATGACTGTCTGAGCTCAACCTCTAGCTTGTAGCATTGAACTACTAATATAAAAACTTGATCCTACTTAGATAAGGAAATGTTTCCAGTAAACAAAACAACAAGCAGGCTTTGGCCGTCCAAAACTTTCAAAATTCATTTCTTAAGGTATCAAAACTGGTCAAGATTCAATTTAAATGCAATTATTTTGTCCCTAGATTGAATTATACTTTCAGGTAAGCACCATAGGTAGATCTGTGGAACACAGTAAAGTCAAAAAATGGAGTAGTTTCAGATCGGCATAGCAGAATTTGTTTGATTCTATAAAGTGGTAGAAAAAAATCAATGTAAGCCCTTTCTGTACTCTTCTTAATTCCAAATATATTTTAGAAAATTTGCTTCTTTTTATCAGCTCTATTATAATAATCTTGATTATTCTCTTCTGTTTTCTCTTGATTTTTGTCTTCTGTGTGGCACTGTCAACTGCCCATCATTATTAATAAAATTACTAAGTGAACTTGTAACTGCTTATTTCCAGCACTTATATATAACCTCTTGATACGCCACTAAGAGGAGCATCATAGTCCTTAAGTCCAGTGCTCAGTTCCCCATCTTCATCTACAAGTATAGTCTGTAGGCATGATAGAGTTAGTTTATTTTTGTAACCATGCAGAAGCAGCTATTCATCACTCTGAACATACATAATGTACTATATTGTACTTAAAATATTTGTATTTTAAAAGCTTTTGGTGATCCCTACCTTAAATATAATACTATATAGAAAATGAATCCTCTTTAGTCTGTAAATAATTTTAGCTTACATACCTTTTATTGAGCCAGGCATTTCAGCAGAAGAAGTCTCATTTCTGTCAATAGTTCATGCAAGCAGAGAGAAATGAGGACAAAGACTTGAAACAGATTCGAAGTAGGAAGTATTTTTTTTTTACATTGGTTTCACAGTAACAACCTTCAGAAAACAGGAAGAGATGAAGCAAAAGAAAATGAAGTAGCATTTCAATCTGTTCTTATCCTTCATTCACGTAGGAACCTATAAACAGAATCAGCTGCCTTTGAAATATAGACATTTCATACACTGCATTCAGTTGCATTATTCAGTGAAATACACTAACACAGTGGTAGTTAAACAACATAAATATTTTGTTTATACCCTTAAAGGTAATTTGCTCGTAACCTTATAGTAAAGATATCTCTTAAAATATGTTAGAAAAGGAAACAATGGAGGAGACGAGTCACTTGCTGTATATGAAATGCTGAGCTCATCCCGTGTGGGTATTATCCCCCAGTGTCTTCTAATGGTGCCCTGCAGTGCGGTAGGAAGCAGTAACCAACTGGCAAAATACTTCAAGGCTATTGAAAGTGTTTAGATCATTCTTCAAATACCTCTCAAAACTTGTGAAAAGTTGTAGGGAAAACAGGATGGGACATCCTTTTGAGAATTTAAGTTTTGTTTGTGGGTACAATTCATAAAGTCCTCAAAAAAAGTGGTCTGCCAGGGTGGCCTGCAAGAGGACAGCTGTTCATCATGCAAACGCCTTTTTAAAATACGGATTGGGATGGCTACTTCCTTCACCGCTGTTAGACTGGGTAAATGCTGAACTAGAATATGCAAGATTTACTCCTGTCACTGTTACAAAATCAGCATCTCTGGCCTGTAAAAATTCCTTAGGAAATGTGTTTTGGAAAATGGAGCCTTTATTCTGGTTACAACTTAACACAATCTGCCCAATTCAAATAGCTGCAGCCTGTATCTGCTACCCTAAGTTGGGTAGTGGTTGAACTGTAATATTTATGATTGTTTGTCCAATATCCAACTTAGTGAAAGCTCTTTCTTTTTGGTAATTCAGTCAATAGACTGATGCTGGAGGTGTAAATGGATTTTCATTTTACATAGCTTTATTCATCTCAGAGAGTTTTGCCTGTTGTTTGGATCACTATTGGGTCTTTTCTGGACCTTATTATAGAAATCCTCTAATTCTGGATGTGGAGAAATATTTGTCTTCTCATCCTTTCTATCTTTCTTGCCTGTCATTTAGTTATTCAGGGTCAAAAAAAGCTCTTAACAGGACCCAGTATTGATGCCTAAGATCCTGCTTTGTTCTATCATGCACTGAAATGCTCCCAGTACTAGGTAACAGCACAGCAAAAACTTAAAATTGGTGAATCTAGAAAACTACTTGACACTGTGAACTGTTTTACAACTCGTGCTTCTGATCCTCAGACTCATTCTGTCCCTATGGATAAAAAGTAACTGCATGCAGTAACAAGTTTCAGTTCTACTGGGAGATACTTTCCTAAAGCAATGGCTTCTCACATGTGAGATCATCTGGAGGATTATTGCCTGCTACAGTCAACCAACAGAGACAAAGAGACACACATAAAAGAACACTGCTCAGACTCAAATGATACAAAGAGGCATTTTATATAACCAAAATAAGTGTCTCTTCAGTTTTATCACATATCTGAAGTCAATTATATTTTATTCTTCTATGACACTGGTTATTATTTTAAGGTCAGGTGAACTTACTTTAAAAGAACATTTATTTTAAACAGTACTAATAATTCTAGCAATATGCTGGAACTAGTAACAACTCTAAAGCATATAAAAAACTTTTAAAATTCATTATTTAGAACACTCAGTAGCATATCAAATTCTAAATACTAAACTTGCAAACTGCTTATCTCGAGAGGCTAAAAGGAAACAATAATTAAAGAAAACAAGTTACAACTATAGCAGATATCTGAATGGATTTTGCCATTATCACATAGGTTTCAGGGCTTAGCAGAAACTATTGAAGCTTGATCTGAAATTTCTGAATTTTAAATAAGTGAATCTGGAATCAGAATGACACCTCAGAATGTGATGATTCCCATGTATATGGATGAACAGACTGCTGTAATGGCTACAATTTGAACTGTATATTTAATAGTAAGGACTAGTATTGCACTGTATTAGTTCTATTTGAAATTAAGTTAATTTTGCTTTCTCTTTTTAACCTACCTATTTTTAGGTGTTACCTCCTAAACTGGAATCTCTGTGCAAGATTGCTTATATTCATTTTAGTTCAAACCATTATCCTGACCAGGGAAGCCCAATTAACTTTGGTTGGCCAATAGCAAAATAGCTATTTTAGCTATGTGCAAAGATAAACCTACTGTCAGGTACTGCACAGCAGGGAGATGTGGTGCTAACAAACTCACTTCACACTCAATTCATGTCTTAGTCAGGATTTGAAGAGATAAACCCACATACTATTCTCATGTATTTCTAGGTTCCAAGAATGTGTGGAAACGGCTCCTTCCCAGGCATCTAAAACCCTGCATCTTTCAAAGATACCCACAGGATTTTAGTCAAAGATGTAATCAACTGAAAGTAACAATAAATATGCTACCTATACTGATAAACTAATGTATTTCAAAGATCCTATCAACTACATGTTCTTAAATATTTTACACACTTAAATGAAAAGAAAGCATCTTACAGGATTGTTAGCTATTATTTTTTATTATTATGTATTTATTTATGTGGACAATAATGCTGAAAACAGCACACAGTACACATTATCTTATTGTCAGCATATGGTACAGATACTGGAATTATCATTTCCAGTTGCTAGACTACCACTGATGGCTACCAGAAGGTGCTAGTGTTTATGAAGAACTCCCATGATTGACTAGACAAAACTTCCATTTAAATACAAGAACAGTGAGCTAAAGAGCCAGAAATAAATTTTGTACAGGTACTTCAAACGCTACTTGTTTAATGGAAAAGAAATCTTTATGAGTTTACCCTAATTCTGGAGCTTTCTAAACCTCAATTCAAACTTGCAAATGGAACCAATACATTTCCTGATTAGCCCAGAAATGACTGTTAATCTTGTTTTACTTACTTTAAAACTATTTCTGCCTCTGCTCTTTTCTCAGTTTGACTTCATACCTTGAAATGTCTCATAACAGAAGTACTGACTTCACCTTTTCACTTGTTCTTAAGGGATGTATCTGATTTTACCAGACTGCAAGTTCTCCCAGCAATGTGCAGACCGCTCATAACCTTATTAACAAAGTTGAGAGCCTCAGTTCCAGGCAGAATTGAGATGAAATGTGTGATTTCCTAATCTTCTGAAACCCTTATAATTTTCAACATTAATGTTTCTTGATCAATTTCTGACTTTGGGAAATCTTCCTATTTGTTAAGAAGTCATTGTTCCTGAAATTTTACCGTTTTATCTCCTATAAAAGTACAAAGCACCTAGAAATCACAGTTATCAAACTTTGAAGGTCCAGTACTATACCCTGGGGACAGATATTTACTTCTACCACTGCGTTATGTCAGCTAAATTGTGTTATTTTTGTAAACCCTATCCCACAAAACAGCATTAAAACCTTTTAAGAAGAATGTGATCTGTAACACCTTTCCTTCACTCTAGAATAGAAAGTTTTGATCATTTTTAATTATACAGCTTTTTGTATTTTTGATTCTCCTTTTCATGAATATCCACAAATGAAAATGTTCAAAAGGCTTAAATCAATAATATTGTCAGCTGAAGTTTTAGTGTGTAAATAAGTGTTGCTTTGGCCCTTTTGATCTCTTCATGCAATTAGTATCAGAGTATCAGAGAATATTTCCTATTCTACTCCTTGTGCTTCTACTCTTACCAGCTCCACTCAGAAGAAATGCTTCTAGTTTATTATGGCTTTATTACATCTTTATTTCAAATGTACATTTTTCTCAAAAAAAAAAAAAAAAAAAAAAAAAAAACACTAACACATCTGTTGGTTT
Organism: Aythya fuligula; assembly: GCF_009819795.1. NCBI lineage: Eukaryota > Metazoa > Chordata > Aves > Anseriformes > Anatidae > Aythya > Aythya fuligula. The sequence goes on along the minus strand of NC_045574.1, from coordinate 11,271,666 downwards.
TGTAACACTTTTGGTGGTTTCACAATGAAAAGAACTAGGAATGTTAGTGCTTAAAAAAATCTAAAAACCTCAAAGAATTTCCATTCTTTTGTCCTTTCATCAAATTTGCTTCTGTGAATTTCTCTGGTTAGGAAAGAGTTAAGAACCTCCAGCCAGCAGTCTCTAATCAACAGGTTGCTCTAACAGAAAAATAATAACCCTTATCCATCTTTTAAAGTTTAGGAGGTTGGACTAAATGATGAAAAAATACTGATTAAAGCCCTCTTAAAAACAGAAGTGGGGCCAGTACTAAAATACTCTGTGTTTTAGTAAAAAATCCTCCTCGTTCCTAAGTGAAAGAACCATTACATTAAAACAATCATAACTTAAAAAATTATCTCTTCCTGTCTAAAATTTCATTATATCTCTATCGATATAAAATGATAACAAAACACTTGCTAACCTTTAGGTGGCCAATTCACAGGCAGGTGGAGAGGTTCAGGTCTCTCTGGAATAGCGTTGAAACAAAAGAAGCATCCTGTTTTCTTTTTTCAGTCTCTTTCTCTTCTCTTTTTTTTTAAGCATTTGAAAATTGAAGGGTGGGTGGTGGGGTGTGTGCAAAGAGGGGAGGGGGCGAAGTCAGCCCACGCTTGGTGTGGGAAGAGTTTTAATGGCCGATGCTGGTAATATGGTTTGCCTGCTACAGTGTCTGCACTACTGCAGCTCTGTGTGTGGGCGTAAAGAAATGACACGACTGGGTTTCAAACCATTACACTGAAGATTTGCAAACAGTAAAAAAAAAAAAAAAAAACACAAACCCATCAGGCACAAATGAAAAATTATTACTTTTTTCTTTTATCTTTTTCTGAGTTGCTTTGATATTATTTATTAACTTAATAGATGTAATCCAGTCAGGTTTCCTCCTTGGCCTCTAAAATATTAAAGGTAAAATGAGTATTTAAGAAGGTTATTTTGTTTTATATAGTGTGAACATTTTGTTGTCATTTTTGCTGCTATTCTTTTCATTAGCCTAGAAGCCCATATCCCAAAAGGCATCCAAATTTCCACAGTAAAAGTCTTCAGAATGTGCCTATATTTCTGCTTTTGAGCATGCTATATCTTGGTAGCACCAAGCAGAAGGGTACTTTACACATAGCAGCCACTCCACAACTAGCCAGGCAGGACATTTTAAGCCACAACTATTCCCTTGAATGTTCCACAAAACAGACAAGAATAAAAGTGAAATTCTGGCAACCCATTTTTGTTCATCACTCCAAAAATGCTTCAGGCTTACTGATCCAAATCCAAATCAGTCAGAAAACAAATCTGAAAGTTTGTTGCAACTACTGGATAAAAAGGAGGCCAACAGCAATGAGACAAAGGGATTGTTCTCTATAATACCATGACGAAGGACAGGAAAATGCTCTTTAAGCTAAAATGCAACTGCTGGCACAAGAGGGAATGAATATAAATGGATGTGAATACTACATTACTGGGAGGGACAGAGGAAAGTTTTCTGACAGACAAGTGAGAACACTTCTCAACATTTTGTTGACCAACAAGAATGAAACAGAGACAAAACAGTTTTGGAAAGGAGCTTGAAAACTTCATGGAGTCTTTATGACTTGCCTGGTCCATGACAGCAAGGGACCAGCACTTGTTAAATGCATATCTTCATGTATGCCTGAGAGAAGGCATCCAGCTTGAAAATTCATGTGCTTGGACACAAAGCATATGCATTCTTTAGTGTGAGGGTTTAGGTGTGTGGTTTTTTGTTTAGTTTTGTTTTTTAATATTGAAATGACCCCCAAATCAAACAGGGGTTTTGTTGCATTTGGTGTTCTGTTAATGCTAAAGAGCAGGGCAGCTGGACAGCTGGGCAGGTGGGGATGGCACAGGGAGGAGACTTCACAATATCCATGTTGCTGTATAGTGTGTAGTGTCACTGTCACCCCACCTTCTGGCCACAGAGGATCCAGAGCTGAATGCCAAACCAGCAGAATTTGGTGTGTGTGAGTCACAACTTTCTTGACCCAGTTTGAAAGGGTAGTAACAAAATGCATAGCCTGAAGCAGTATCTTTGTAAGGAACATATTGCTCATTTTGTCTCGGTATGTCATGGACACGCTGTGTAGTGACTTTCTAGTAGCCTAATACAGGCTAGTAGCCTGGATACAGCCACTACAACATCCATAATTTCTGTATTGGCCACTTTGCTGCAGATAAAGTGACATCTGAAATGTCTAAATGTACCTCATCCTCCTCTGGGGACTAATCCCCATGAAGACTTATTATATAAAGTTGCTATCAGTTATCTCAAATAACAATATTTATTTTATATATGTGAACTCTGAAGTTTGAATGTACAGAACATGGTTGCCTACAGTTTCCATTTGACCAAAGGTACATTTGTACTATGGTACTTAACGTGATATTTTTCCCCACAAAACACAGCTGTATAAATTGTTAGAATCTTTTAAAGCAAGTATTCAAATTTTGGAAACATTTAAATACAATAAAAATATTCAAAGCAGGATTAATGAAGGCATTCTAGTAAGTTGAAGAGCTAATTATTACCCTAATATCAATACTGACTAACAGCTACTGAGGTTCATATGGCGCTGTTGTATATTTTGGCGAGACAGCAAGAACTGCCACCGTAAACAGGAGTGTAACACTCACATATTGGTAAAGCCAAAAAAAAAAAAAAAAAAGTCCAAGAGAAAAGAACTTAAGGGCAAAAATTTGCTCAAACAGCAAAAGAGAGAGACACAGCTTCATTAGCAAATGGTTCTAGTTGCCAAAAAAAAAAAAAAAAAAAAAAAAAAAAAAAAAAGCCAGTACAGGGAAAAAACTAAAACACAAGGCAAAAGTAATAGATCCCATAAGAAAAGGAGTCAAGGGCTGCTGAGAAAATGCTGAGGCAAACACAAAAAAAAGAAAAGGTTCAGCTGGTTGTGCACACAAACAAAGTGTTTCACTAAGAATTGAATTTCTGCTTTAAAATGCTTGGATGCTTTTCATAACCCAGCAGCAGGGCTGTGTATGTAGACATTCACCAAAGAAAATAATAATAATAATAAAAACATATATATCCAAACCATCTCCAATTAAAAACCACAGACCTTTTTTCCCCAAACTTATATTTAATGTGTTTTAGGTAGGGCTTTTCATGCTGAATCATCATACAGGGTTTATTTGGGGATTTGGGGCTTCTCTTGGTTTCTTTCTTTTTTCCTTTTTCTTTTTTTTTTTTTTTTTTTTTTTTTATAAATTCAGCATAAGCAGTTCTGGTGAATGACAGTTTCGTGGATTAATTCACAGGGATATTCTACAACCCAAGAACAAAGCTCAAACTAATGAGAGAAAAAGTAGTCTAGCCTTGCTCCTAAGTACCAGGAGATAGGGTGGTAATGAAGAGTTCCAACTACTCCTTCTTGCTTAAGTCATTATTTGCTACCAGTTGAAAGGGTAAAAAGTAGAGGAACTTATGCTGCCTCTTCTACAAAATAAATGTTTACAGGAGGAGTATGAAGGGTCTTTTCAGGTCTTTTAGATTGCTGGAATAATGAGCTATAATATTTTCAGGCATATCACATCATAAATATGAGTAATTGCAATTATGATGCACTTAAAAGCAATGTAGCTTTCAGAGGAACAGTTGCTTCTACTCAGAAAGTCAGAAAGGTTAGGGTTTTTTTACACATGCACAGACTAGTCATACTAATTCTCCCATCTGTTTCTTATTTGTCATAGAAAACAGATAACTTCAGAACTTCAGATGATATTCAGAAATGTTCTAAAAAACACCAGCTACATTAACTTAAATGTACCTTACAGAAAATAAGACCAGAATTTGACAGGGTCATCCATCACTTGAATCAACTTTCTGATAAGTATCAAAAACAGTAAAGGAAAATGTCAATAAATAGACCGGTGACTCCACACCTGCACCAGTCACACAGGTAAAACCATTCAGACAACTCAACCATATATATTTATATATAGTTTTATTTTATTTTATTTTATTTTATTTTATTTTATTTTATTTTATTTTATTTTATTTTATTTTATTTTATTTTATTTTATTTTTATTTTCTTCATAAGCTTTTATGTAGTTGTGTTTTTTCTCAACATGTTGTCAAGGAAACCCTACATTCTTGTAGCTTAGTATCCAGTTCTTTATTGCTATAGCCACAAAACAGTTTAGGATTTTGAGCTGATTGATATACTTGCATTTCCACTGTGTAGCAATGCTTGCAATAACATAAACCGGATAGTGTTGAAGAAAGACCTCTTTTGGAAGATTCATTTCTTCCAAAATACCTGTGGCAAATCAGCCAATTAACTCTTCTATTTTTTAATTTAATTAAATTGTTGTATGTATCAATTTTCTATTATGCTATATACTAACCACCAAAAAAAATAACCCTGTAATCTTACTGTTTTCCTCTTATTTACCTCTATTATGGTTTCTCTTATTTTGTTGTGTTTGAATGATTTTGAGTTCCTCCAACAAAAATATTTTTGGATTGTGTGAGAGGCTGCCAGCCTTTCTATATTTTGAGTGAGAATAATTAAGTTAAAGTTGTATACTACTTGTATCCCTTCCTGTGTCATAATCTTACCTACTATTTATACCATTTTTCATTGGGCAAAGAGGGGCTATATATACACAGAATTTATGATGCAGTCCAAGAAAGAGCTGCTCTTCAACACCTGGCTGTGAAATAGTAGTGTCCACTCTGCCCAGGGATAGATTTCTCCAGAGCACACTAATCCCATCCACACTGCAAGGCACTAGATCAGTCTCAGGGTTGGCACTTATTGCTTGCATCGCGTGCCTTTTGTCCAAGAAGGACTTTCTTACTTATGGCTTCCTGGCAGAGTCGCTTCACCTTTTCTAGTGGTGTATGCTATTGCACTGGACTTGTATTTCTGTTGTATGTCATGGTAAAAGGTATTTCTGTCATTCTCTCCTCTCGGTTTCATGGAGCTATGCTTTTTTCTGTTGTCAAGGAAACACCAGTTTTTTCCCCCCTTGCTCATTAATGTCTGCATTTTTGTTTCCATGGCTACAAAGGAACCTTAGTATTTTAAAATAGCAGTAATTGGATTGCCTTAATTTTTTAAATTTTTTTGGCACCACTAATGGCTCCAGTTTTTTAAAAGCAGACACAAAAACTGTATCAGCAGTTTTTCAGCTATTAATGCTTGGTATCCCCTTGTCCTGAAATACTGGGTACATGCTAAGAAAAGTCATCAGCACCCAAACACTCACTGCACTCAACCTCAGACTCTACACATGGTGCTCCAACATAAGTCACCGAGTTCTTAACAGGAATGAGCAATCTGTTGTTATATTTAAATGTAGTTTTCTGCCCATGCTAATACGGTTTATGGAAAACTGTAGAGATTTTGCATACTCGTTCTTCTGTTATGAGTTGCTAAAGATTCCTTAAATAACTATAACAAAATGTGCCAGTTATCTTTTAATAGAAGTTTCCCCGACCTGTACTGAATGACCCTCTATTTGGCACTGGCTGAATTTCCAAACATTTGTTAAAAAATGCCTTCATTTTGATGCAAAATATGAGCTGAAATTACTGAAAATAGTCACTTTTTCAGTTGTATGAATTTCAATTTCTGGTGAGTGCTTGTAAAGAAGTGCAGAAGTTCTATTGTGAATTTTCTGGGTGTTAACCCCAGCATTTAACACATTTCTAAGCTTTTGTAAATTTGACCACCGGAAGAATAAACTGGAAGGAATTTTACAGGCAGATGTCTAACATACCCAGGATACGGGGTACATAGAACATGGAAAAAGCACAGATTGAGAGTCCCAGTGTTGCTAAGAATTGTTATTACTTAGCAGGGGCATAACTCCATTTTGCTGAAGATAAAACCTGCAACTCCTTGACAGGCTGGTCTGTGTGTCTGTCTGCATCTGTGTCTGTGTGTACACTCCTACCATGCTGAAATTGTTACCATGCCACTAATTTTTTATTTCTCACAATTTCACCTCCCTATTTCAAGTGGCTACAGTGCACCATAAATGCAGATTCTTCACCCTCATCTTTCTTCCTTTCCAGTATCTCAAGTTCCTCCTGTCCTCAGCCTCGATGCCACTTGTCCTATATCCCCTGATAGGAGGCGTCACCTCTTGTTACTGCCTGGCTAAGCAGCCATATACAAGTGTTCATATACACTTCCTACCAGTGATGCCCCTGCTCTGGGTTCCTGCACTCTTCCTGTCTAGTTGCTTTCATAGAATCAGAAGCATATCCCTGTCCCACTCCCTGATTTGATTGAAGTTAACCAACAAATTCAAAAGTTATAAGGGAACGACAGACAGAATAACTAGATAATCAGCCTTTTTTTTTTTATTTTGAAAACAAACTAGAAAGGATCACCAACTGAAAAAGTCCACAAGCTAGGTATAAGAAAAACACGGCAACAAGTAGCTAGACATAGATAAGTATAAACAAGGAATTCCCTTTAATCTGAAATGCCAGTTTTTACTTTTCATAATGGACTTCTTTGCATCATTGAGGCTAAGGCATTCTATTGCCATAGAAACAGTATCCTGTGTCATTGTGGACCTTTCTGTTGCTGTGTGCTGTTATGGAAACAGTCATCATAACAGCTGTCCACATGTTATATATCTCAATTATTGTGTTTGTAAAGATCCACTATTAAACTATCCTTTCAGGATTAATTTTAATAACAACTAAGCCTCTGAAGTAGTTAGCAATTTAGTAAACACCTCAAGGCTGCCCCGAATTAAAAATACAGCATTAGAACAAAATGTATAGTAACAGTGCCCTTTCAGTAATTACCAGCCTTTCTAAATCTCTAGCATCTGCAGAAGTTTGGGGGAAAAAAAAAAAAAAAAAAAAAAAAAAAAAAAAAAAAAGTTGCCTGTCCACCCTTACAATCATTTGTAAAACTAGTTCAGGAAAGCAAATTCTTCACCTTCTGTGCAAGGACTCCTTTGCACATCTGTCATGCATGCGTGCATGGAAATGAAAAAAAAAAGAAAAGAGAAAAAAAAAAAAAAAAAAAGAATAATGTTCAGTGAGAAAATGTAGCTTAGTTGGCTGAACAGGTGAATCCTTTTCATCCCAGGTCAACCATTCTTTTGTCTTGGAAAAGCCATCTAGGATCTTGACATAGATGAATGCGAACCAGAAGCTCAACTCCTACTAATTTTTCCTGGAAACTGAGACCTTAGATGATCCTTGAGCTTTGAGAAAATCTCTTCATAACATCTGAGGTACTCTTACTTACTTATATCACTAGAGTTCTGTGAGCATAATTATTTTTTAGTTTTCTTGAATAAAACCGTTTAAAAATCTGTGACACAGATATAAGTTCTTACTTGAGTTTGTGGTCATTCACCATTTAATTTGTTAGATGTTAATAGTTTTCTGGCTAGTTATATTGATTATACTTTTTAACTACTGTAATTTAAAAACTGCAAATGTGTACTTTTAAACTTCATCCTTTATCTCTATCTTTCATCTTTCTATTTTTTAATTATATTCACCTGTACCAGGAAGGTTATATCTTACCTCTTTTTTCTACAGTTATTACAGCTTGTAATAGGAATATTTCCTAACACTGAAAACCTGAAAAGATGTCAACTACAGATAGGATTTGAATACTTATAAAGAAAACAGTCAAATATAATGAGTTCATTGGTAAAATTCAGGTGCCTCCACTGACCTTCAGGGAAGCAGAGAAACAAAAACTACATGGAAACATGTCAATAACAAAACCCTGCTAATTCCCCTCATAAGGGAAATAAGGCCTTGCTCATCAGGCCAGTGATGTAATGATGCCTCAGCAGTGTTTGTATCATTTAAGTGGAGCAACATTTTTGTGAAGTTCTAATTCTAATTTAGTTCTAATTTAGCATTCAATTTGAATCCTTAGATACTTTTTCTTTCCTAAAGCAAACTACTAATGACTGTATGCTTGAATTTAGCTTAAATATATATATATATGTAGTCTATCAAAACTCCCCCCAGAAAGGTTTTTGAACTGGAACAGAAAGTTCATTTTTTCTCTCCTTATTAATCTCTTCCCAAAGAAAGCTATGTTTAATACTATACAGAAAAAAAAAAAAAAAAAATCACCTTACAAATGAATAGATATTTATATTACACCATCAGGGCTACAGTGAATTGCAAAAACTACTCATCAGTAAACCTCTTTGTTTACTTACCACAGAAAACCAAAGTGAACTCAGAGGTTCAATATATCATCTCCATATTGCATATTCTGATTAACTAAAAATATGCCTGCTTCTGAATGTCCTTCTTTAATGAATTCTACAACTTCTGTTACAACTACGAGACCACAAGCTTCATGTTATACCGAGCTCTGAGTGGGACAAGACGCCTGGTTACTTGCATCTCTGAAGCATGCACTGACCTGAGGTGATGTTCCATAGGCCTGAGCCGTGTCCAGAACTGGTTAATGCTCCTGGGTCAGAACACCATTTTCTAAAGTAGATTTAAATCCTGATTCCTTATCAAGGACCTATAGGCTAGGGCAAAGTGACCCCTATCTCAGCATGTGGGAATTGACTTATGAGGGGACACCACCACCCAGGCCCCACTGGTGGTTACACACTGTCTGAACTGGGAGATCCTGAATTTACTAGAAAAAAATTTACTAGAAAAAAAAAAAAAAATCAAATCTGAGATGCTTATCCTTGCCTCCAGTTTCATGCACTGACGTGGTACATCACACAGAAGGTGGCAGCGGGCAGGCACACACGTGCACGTGCCACTGCGCTGTGCTGTTAGCCGCACACAAAATGGCGGCAGCATGGGGAAGGCTCGATCCCTGTGGCAGTGGCCCCTTCGGCCATGGGCACGGTCCAGCCTCAGAGCCCACAGGACTGCCGTGTCATGGCCCTTCACGTCTGTTGCTTCCAGTGGGCTCTGGTTTTGCTCTGCTGGAGCATGGGGCTGCCCAGTTCCCCCTGCAGGGAGATCGACAGCGCCTGTGGAGGATGCTGGAAATGCCTGACCTTCCTCAGCCAGGTGTGGGGGCAGGAGGCTGGCAGGGTGCCACGAGGGGTGTGAGCAGAGGGAGAAAGAGGATGACTCCCTGCTGGGCAGGAGCATTACCTGCTGCTTGGTGTCACTCAGCCAAGTGCCATGCTGAGCAGGGGTTAAGTTGAAGTGAGAGCTTTCCCCTTTTCAGGGAGAAGAGTGCAAAGAGTGTCAAGAGCAATTCATTGAGCTCTGAGAAGGGAGATGTATATTATCAGCCCTTCAAAGGACTTGGTGTCAAGCAGTGACTAAAACAATTAGATGTTTTTGAAGATTTTCTCCTGAATGCCATGTGTTCTTCTTGGGAAAAAAAAAAAAAAAAATCAAGGAAAACTTGCATTCAGTCAGTGGGAAAATAGTTGGACCAATTAAGATGTCAACACAGAAAATGATTTATTTTTTTTGCTTCAAAATATTTATAGCTTCTCTAATATTAGTAAATAAATGTGCCAAAACTTCCCAAATGGTTAAGTAAATTTAAGTCAAGTGAAAAAGAATGTCAGTTATTTCCAGGACAAGGAATTTTTAGGTACTTCAACATTTTTCCCTTGTAAAATCAATACAGTAAAAATAAAGTACTGACAAAAAAAAAAAAAAAAAAAAAAAAAAAAAAAAAAAAAAAAACTTTTTCTTAACATGTCCTTTAACTGTTTAGATTCTGCAAGTTTTATTGTTTAGGCATATATTCAAATCTGCCAAGGATAAGTTTGTTATCCCAGTTGTTACCTACGAAAGACTCCATCTTCACAGTGCTGGTATTCTCAGTTGGCTTAGTAAGTAGTGTCTATGAACTGTCAGATTTTTCAATACCTTCCAATATTATTTTTGTAAAGACAGAACAAATTGATGCGCTCAATTAAAGTAGCAAAGCTGACAGGTATAATCCCATTTTGTTCAGCTTCCAAAAAATCTGAGTGCCTTGGAGAGGCTACGAATTCTTCTTCTACCCAGTTATAGCCATGTTTTTCAGAAAACAGACTCTCTGAAATTTATTTTTTAGTATTCCTTTTTTTTTGGAATGCATGTCTAGATTCTCTAAGACAACAGCAAACTCTAGTAGTTTAAAAACAGACTACATGCCATGCTCTCAATATAGGCCTTAATGAAAAGTCTACAACAAGATTAGGTAGGAATTCCTTTTTGTTTCTTTTGTAGGTGAGCACAGAAGGGATTCAACATCTGAGGTTTGCCTAAGTCCTAATTCCATAGACATTTTTCATGTCTGTGATCCTGATTATTTGGATAAACATGAGAATCATTGAACTAAAAATAATATTCATCATCACTTTTCTGAAGAAGGGACTTCCTTACAAGTAGTTAATTTACTTTTGTTTAAATCTGTGCAGATCCCATTTGTGTGTTTAGACAGTTTTGAAAGTACTCCTCTAATTTTGAATGTATCATGTATGACACACTGAAATACATATTTATAAAAGGAACAAACATTAATTTTGGAGTAGCTGAATTAAATAATATTTTTTTTCTTTTTTGCTTCCGGTCTTGGCTTGTCTCCAAGTTCTGTGTTTAATGAAGCTTTGTGGAGGTTTTTGTTAATATCATTCTTCTACTTAGAACTCGCCTTGCCTTCTGCTTCCATCACAAATGTATCTGGCAGCACCAGAACCTGTTTGAATCCATATGTGCAGGGAAGTGTTCAGCTGTTCAGACAGTATTTGTTTTTTTCTGTTCCTATGATACTCATTCCACAGTACATCTGGGAGTCCCCCAGTTAGAAGATATACAGTATTCATATCTTGGTTAAAAAGAAAAAATTTGTAGCTCCTATACACTTCATATAGCTCCTATACACTCCTATAACTTTTCATAGACTGGGATTTCTAGTAATTATTGATTTACAGTATTTTATATATTCCAGAGCACTGCTGTACACTCTGAATTTATCATCACTAGAAAATGTATAATAGAGCTATTCTTTTTTCTGAGCATGAAAACTGTATGTTGGCATTAACCAAGAACTCCAGTTTTGCCATTTAACCAGTCATGAACTTGCTGATAACAATGCATTTCCTATTGACTTAGTGCTGTAGAACTGACATAGATATTATTTATTTGTGCAGCAACTTATAATGGTTCTTAAATGAATCTTAAATTCAGAGAAAATTATGTATTGAGGCAGCTAGTAAGAAAGTGTTTTAATGTACTAGATATGAAAACTAGATATGAAAAACTAGATATGAAAAATTGCATTTAAAATGTTTTGTGGAAATACTAGTCATCATTAAATCTACTTTGTGCACATATTTATTCCATTTATTTATATTTTTACTTCAGTTTTTGGCTGTTATATTTTGGACTCTAATTGCTTATAACAGAGAACTTGTACATCCTGAGGAGATGGATGGCATTAACCCAAGTTGGCCTATTCAAATAATAGTAATTTTGATCCTTTTCAGCACTTTGGATTTATTTAATTTTTTAATTTATACAAGTTGTTTATTCTTTAATTATTGCTTTTGCTGAAATGCTAAGTTGCAGACAACTTCCTATAAAGCTTAGCTTCAGCATAGCTTTAACTGTAGGTAGCACGATGATGAAAAAACTTTTGTCTCCCAAAGTGCCAACTAATCATCACTAATGAAGCTGCACAAATTAATAACAATAGAGGGGGTGGGAGGAGGGCTAGAAGAGTACAAATTTCCATGTCTAAATTCTGTATCTAAGAACTGTCTCGTGCACTAAACATTTTGTACCCTTGATACTAAGACGTAACAATATGGGGAAAAACAAGTGTATGATTTTGCAGGTATACTACATGCACAGGTAGGAGTTAAACTGTGATGATGTTAACTTGGTAGTACTCTTATTTTTGACAAAGTACAACTCTTCAAGTAATGTTCTGTAAATGTATTTTTAATACTTACTAAATCCTTAGATCTTTTTTAAGTTCTTGCACAGATTTTACTCAAGTTTTCTTATTCTGTATGTACCAAACTCATAGAAGCATATAAAATGCCTTTGGCTTTGTATCAGGACAGTTCCAGACAATGCAGTGTTCTTCTTCAGTGCTTCCAAGATTATGTGTTTTCCCACATATTCCTTTCATTTTTTCTTCAGTGCTATCATATTGTACAGTTGAAGTGTATTAAGAAATGTCCATAGCCTGTACTAAGCATCAGATCAGGTTACAACAACATGCAAATTCAGGCATTTTATCTTGCTGGACTCTGCCAGTTAATTACGATTGCATCGCCTTCTTCCTGATTTTTATTTTTCCTAAATGGGAATTATTTTTACATGGATGAGGATTTTTTGAAATCTGTTTATTAGATTAAAATGTTTATTAGAGAAGACCATGAAGGAAAATACTTTTGTCCCAACTGTACGTGTAGGGTTTTCTATTACATTTTTTTTTTTTTTTTTTTTTGGATACCACCATACTGATGTTACTTTTTGTACAGCAAGTGCTAGTGTCCAGCTATGTTGAATGGAATAGAAGGATTTAGCAACTTTGGTTCTTCATATTCTTCATACCTTAGAGCGTAAGCCTTCCTTCTTTCTCAGAAATACTTTTTATGAAATAATTCTTTACGTACAAAATAATTCTTAAAAATACGAACCTGCAATCTTCTTGGTGTCCAATCTTTGTTTTGTATTCATTATGTGTAGTATGTACCAATGTAATATATCAAAATTGCAATGTGTATTGATTCTTCCATTGAAATACAAAATAAATAGTTTAGAAGAGATGAGTAGAAATTGCAGATGTTTATGTTATTTGGTCTTCTGTTCATCTTCCAGTTTAGTTTCATCTGATTATTATGAATAGCTCTGTGAGGCTTAAAGACCTATTTTGGGTACTGATAATGTACCTTACAAATATTCAGAAAAAAAAAAAACAAAAACAGGACATGCTGTTAAATGTGTGGTCCTTAACAGAGAAATCTAGAAGGGAAGAGATACTGGAGTGGGACAAGAAAACAAGTGAGTAACAAAATCATCAGGGAAAAAAAATAAAATAAAAAAGTAAAACTTCTAACTGAACAGTCCACCTGAAAATTGACTGATAACTGCCGTGGCTTTTTAAAAATGCTCCTGGTTTAATACAAAGTTAGAAAGGTGCCTCGAATGCTAGGCTTCTCTGCATTGCGACCACCAGCATGATTCATTCACCAATACATTTCCTGACTCAAAGTCTGTGTTAGATGATACAGGCCATAAATCAAATATGTACACTTGCTAATTTGTTTCACTTTTCAGGTGATACTCAAACATATAAAAAGCAGTCATAGAAAAAGGTTGTGAAATGGCAAGTGATTGAAAGTAGAAATTCACTTAAAATTTGTTGCATTTTTAAAGAATAAAAAAACTTTCATACCAGCTGATGCTGTATTTCCAATCTGCTAAGGTAGTCATTTCTGAATACACTGTTGAAAGCTGCAGTAAATTACATACTTTACAAACAATCTACAGAGACTGGAAAAAATACGGGTTTGTCTTCATCATACTTCTGTGGTCAGCCACTGCTAGACACAAGTTATAGTTGTCTAAGCCTGTTGGATTTATAAGTGATCTGATCGTTGTCTCTGTGATAATTAAGACATCAGCCATCACCACTAAGTAGCCGCTTCCATCCAGTAGTTTGTGTACAAAGAATTCTCAGCTGTTATTTCCAGATTGCGGTTGCTTTAAACCACGTCAAAAGATACCTGGTGAGCACGAGATTTCTGAAACAGAGGTTTATTTTGGATAAGGGAGCATGGTTTGAAGACCATGAGTGCATATAGAGCTCCATGTTTGTGATGTAATGTGTAATATGCTATGACCACTACCTGTCATCACTGGTTCTTCAAGGTTTTACGTTGGGAAGTTGCATTCATCAAAAGTTTAATAGCTTGTGTGTTTAGAAGAAATGTTGTGGTCCTTAAACAAGGATCAGATATAGTTGTGAAGCACTTTAAAACATGTGGCTTTGTCTCTAATTGTGCAGTTACTGTGCTTACTCATGAGTTGTGGGTGATAACGTGATTATCATCTGCCTACTTGATCACATGTACATTTTGATGCTTGAAAAAAAAATATATATATATCTGGCTGGTAATTGTCATATTACACAAATTTAAAGAGACTGTTTCCTAGACAACAGAATAGTTGTGTTGCATCCATGAACTGTACACCATCTTGTATCTGCACCTAGGTGACACACCTGGTGGCAGCTGCTGCTCCCATTAATAACATGGACAAGATGGAGCTGTTTCCATAGCCATAATCAAACTCCCTGAACTATGCAAGTCAAGGAAATCACATAATTGTATGAAACAAAACCAAAATGACAAAATTCATGGTGCTAATGAGTCATACAGTCAATACCTTGATAGAAATGTTGAGTTTGTTTTTAAATGGAAACCAAATCATTCAGTAGCCAAAGGCCATTTAAGGCTATCCTATTTAGGATATCTGCTGCAAAAAAACAAGTGCACCTGTATAACATGGCACATCAATTCACTATGACGATTCAAGTATGTTAAAATAAAATACGATAGACAGCAGGTGGAAGACCTAACCTTAATGTAGCCACTATGCTAACAATAAGGCAATGAGATGGCCAGTTGTCATTATTTTATATACTATTTTATTATTATTAATTTTATACATTACTGTATATATTTTGTATATTCTCAGATGGGGGAGAAAGCTGATGGGAAAAATGGTTATTGACATTCAAATCACATAAACATTATCACAGCCTAGTTAGTGTAGACAGTGTTAGACAGCATCTTTCACAGGAGCAGTAGCTGCATCACATGCTTGGTAAGGAAGGTGTTTGGCAGTTTTACTCATGAGGCAACAGAACTCTGAAGTTGTGCAGGTTTAGGAAATTCATGGCAGTGAAAGCAATCTAAAGGGCTAATGTTTGTTCCAGGGCTAGATCATTTTACTAAATGCATATTTTTATATACCCTAACTTAAACTAAATGCTCTGAAGTAAAGATAATATTTGGTGTTTGGTGTTTGGGGAGGAGGTGGGGAAGCTTCTGGGGGAATGGTGTTGGTGGTTTGCTTTTTGTTGTCTGGGGAAGACATTAAATGCTAGGTAACAAAAACTCAATCTCTCCTCAATGTTTTTAGGTTCCTTAGCTAAAAAAGGGTGTGTTTTAGCAGGAGTATAGTGGTATCATCACTTAGCAGTTTGTATTCTATGCTAGTATTTCACAGTCAGATGGTCACAAGTTTCTGAAGATCTTTATCACACTTTTTTTTTTTTTCCTAAATGACTTAAAGTGTGAATGTAATAGTAAATGAATTTGCTTATTGATCCTGTGACATTTAGTCAGGATTGCCTGTAAATTTAAAAAGGAGTTCTCTGGGGTGTCTCTCCCTCTGTGGGTAGTAAGGGTTAGAGTCTGATGGAAGGTGCATCACCTTCGGCACATGCCTTTCATAGGTAGTTTCTGACAGCAAGTCTGCCTTTCAAAGCTTCTCCAAGAAAAGTCATTTCTTTTCTGTAGGCCTTTTCTATTCAAACTGCAGCCAGTCATTGATCAGCCACCTCTAGAATCATTGCTCAATGCCTCTAGGTCAGCCACCCTTGTCCTTATGGGTGACTGCAACTTGCCAGACATAAACTGGGAAATCCACTCAGCTGATACAAACAGGTCCAGGAGATTCCTAAAATATCTGGATGATAACTTCTTGGTACAGGTATTAAGAGAACACACTAGGAAAGGTGCCCTCCAAGATTTGCTCCTTCTAAATGTTGGTCCGTTCCTTGAGATAACATCGGTCCATTTCTTGATAAGGATGGTCATCTCTCAAACAGGGTCACAGGCAAAGCAGAGACATTTAATGCCTTCTTCACCTCTGTCTTCAACACTGATGATGGGCTCCAGGACCCCCAGAGCCCCAAGTTGGAGGACCATGACTGTGGTAATGATAAACTCCCAGCCAACCCCAAACTTGGGCGAGATTTGCTGCTTCCTCATGAGGGGAGCAGAGGGGCAGGCACTGATCTCTTCTCTCTGGTGGCAGTGGCAGGATCCATGGGAACAGCATGAAGCTGTGACAGGGGAAGGTCAAGCTGGGTGTTAGGAAAAGATTCTTCACCAGGAGGTTGATCAGGCACTGGAAAAGGCTCCCCAGGGCAGTGGTCACAGCCTGTTGGCATTCAAGAAGTTTTGGACAAGGCTCTCAGACACATGGTTTGGTTTTTGGGTGGTCCTGTACGGAGCCAGGAGTTGGACTCTGTGATCCATGCAGGTCCCTTCCAACTTCGGATCCTGAGTGATTCTACGATTGCATGACTGTAAATGATAACAAGTTGATGGAGATCTGCAGCCTTGTGAGAGAAGGTTGTGCTGCTGTTCTGTTCATTTGTTGTCACTGTTACAGAAGGACTGATTGACTCTCAACAAAATGTGACCAGACCACATCCACTGTAATTGTCTGGTGTTGAACTAATTTATGCAACCTAGTACATAATCATGATGTGTTAGTAATTTGACCAGTTTATTGAGTAAATAGAAACACCAGTATGGAGGCATTCCCAGTTCAAATTCCCTCCTTCCCACAAATAAATCTCAGATGGCTTTCAAAAGATGCTATTTTAGAGCCTAGAAATGGTTTTTGGAACCAGACTGTTTTAGATGTGTCTGGAAGGAAAATAACGTCATTTTGAAACAGGAAATAGATGTACAATGGTATTGTTATGAAACTTCATCCCCCTTTTTTCCCCTCCCTATATCACCAAGGTAGAGAACAGTGCCACTTTCTGACTTTGTAGAACAGTGCAAAGCTTTATACAATAGAAAAATAACACAGGTTAAGAAACTCCAGGAAGAATCCTTGTAGTACAAGTCCTTTCAGAAAACAAATTCTGAATCTGCATATAAGTCTGTGAAAAAAAGACTTAGTTCCTTGTTTTTAGTTATAAGGAAGTATATTTCCCCTTTTTATATTATAGAAAATAGAATATGGTCACTGACAATGAGTAATTCTTATTATACACTCTGCCTGTTCTGTCATCTTTTTTTCCCCAAAAGACAATATGTTTCGTTATCATGTTGAGTTTTCATTTATATTTTCGATCTACTGGAAAAAAAAAAAAAAAAAAAAAAAAAAAAAAAGAGCCTGAATGTATCTTCCTCTTTTTTTTTCCAGCAGGGAAATTCTGTCTAGATCACATTTTAAAATGGAATTAGGGGAACCATTTATTTCTGCAGAAAAATGTGCTTTGGATTTAGGGATGGGCAGCCCTTTGGGAGTGGCTGCTGCTGGGATGCAGAATCAGAGTGGGATCTTGCCCTCTTTCACATGGCCATGCTTAGAGATGTGGATGCTTTGAGGTGAGTTTGCTTGTAAGAAGGTAAATACAACCTCTTTCCCTCTGATGGACTAGCAGGTCTTCATGTGGAGAACCTCATGGAAATTTAGCTCCCTCTTGTGGTTTTTCCACACAGAATGTATGAATCGAGTCAACCTTAATTCTAAGTATAATATACCTGTTACTTTTCTCTGGCAGTTGATGTATTTACTGCTATTTCCTCTCTTCTTAGGGAATGATAGGCTAGCGATAATCTGTAAAATTTTGATTTACATTTCATATGCAATTTGACAGCCATTTTATCAGAACATGGGGAACTCAGAGAAAGAGATTTGTTGGCTATTTCTGTTGTTTGATTTTTTTTCAAATGAGGGAAGAAGAGCCCTAAATACTAGAGGATAAAAAGAAAAAGAAAAAAGAAAAGAAAAATATAAGACTCTCCTGGTTGACTGATAAAACATGGAAACAAATATAGGCATCTGGTTGTCTTACTAGGATCTGTGTTTTATTTTGGGTTGAACTGAATTACATGATACTAACAGATACCATGCCATTGTTAGTGGATGAAGAAAAAGCACACATAGAAAACTGTTGAGTCTAGCTATTACCAAGCTATGATTCCAGCAGGCATTTTGGGGGGTACAGCATTGGCTTAATCAGCCCTGACCACTTATTCTTGCAGCCTCTCTGCCTCCTCTGCAATACTGGCATGGCCTTCCTGTGATTTTCAGTTCCATTTATGGTTCACTGTGCAGAAAACAGGAATTCAGCTGTGTTGTTCCCTTACAGCACTCATCCTGGCCATGTGAATTGTTGTTCTGGAGCTGAGTAGCAGCTCAGGAATGGGACTGAGTGACCACAGGCAGGACCTGCTCCAGCCAGCTTAAGCAGATTTAACAAATGTTGGGAGATCAGTTGTAGAGACTGCAGTCTTACAGTACCGCTACCTTGATTGAGGAAGGTACCTTCAAGGCAGCATAGAACTCGGTAGTCTTGAATGCTGTTTGCCTCACGCCTGTCCAGTTTGTATTCACTGGCTCCAGCTTGTATTTGACCCTGCCCTGGGTCAAATTATGAGTCAGTTCTGACATGGAATTTGGGACAACATCAGCTTTGTAGAAGGAAGGTGAAAGGTTTTGGAGTGAAAAACGAGCTTGCTGAAGCAGTGGGAGGCAACTGTTAGGACTCAGCATCAGCAGTGGAACTGCTAATGCCGTGCAGAGGAGAAAAAGAGAACGGTAAAGAATGATGGCTATTTGTATAGAAACACGTTTCCAGTTTTTAAGAGGAAATATATTTATACCATCATTTCTCTGAAGAGAGAAGGAGATGGTTGCTTACCACTGAAACCTCTGAATGCTAACTTGTAGCATAGCTAGAGTTCTGTTCTGACCTAGGAAAGGTGCGCTGTGTAAACTCATTTGCAACTAGCATGGTGTTTGCAGGATGTAGTACACTGTGTAGTGGTGACATTTCCCCCTTTTTATACCAGTCAGAAATCTGGGAGGATCAAAATTGCTTGAACAAAACCCCTATTAAAATATGAGCAAGAACTAGAGGAAATGGTACTATACTACATTGAGATATCAGCGTGCTTCCTTTCTGAAAAGGAACTTTTATAAAAAGTACAATTCAAGGTGAATTTTTATACATGCAGACATGTATAATGACTTGCAGGGGATTAATAGTCTGATTTCGGAAGCACAGAAAAGAGATCCTTGCTATCCAACAAAGCTTTTTAAGAAGTACACGCAGGCAAACAGCCAAATAGTACAGGCTCATATGCTGAATTGACTGCTGATGGTGAGTTTATAGATGGGGTATTTGTTAAGAATTGTATAATGAAAGTAATTCAATAAATATGTCTGGATAGGAAAGCATTGTTAATGTAAGTTTTCTGCCAGTACAACTGCCTGGCTGACAAAGGGAGTGGGAACTTGTTTTTCCAGCTCAAGAAAAGGGCAAGACCTTTGGATGGTTTTCATTAATACTGCATGAGAATGCCAATATTTCAAAAACATCAAAACTTTAATTTCAGATCAAGGAACTGATTCAGTATTATTGTACTGTTAGCTATATTTCAGAATATGACAGGGGAAAAAATACTAACAAATACATTTTTCCTGAGTGTATGAAATAGTAAACTTGTCTCATCTGTAATTTGAAAAGCCTGAGAAATGTTGTGATGCACGAAGCAGGTAAGCAAACAGAGCTCATCCTGCATACTACAAGAGAGTGCAGCAGTTAAATATGGTTCACTGTATCAGTCATCAGCAATCTTACTGTGCTAAAATTTGGTTATGGTAACCCCTTAAACATGCCGGTTTTGACCTGCATTCATTTCCTTTAGAAGTGCAGCTTGAAGCACTGCCATTATCACCAAAGCCTTCTTAGTTTTGTGATGTTTTGTACTGCAGAGTGGTCTAGTTGATCTCTGGGATTAAGGCTTTGAAGAAGTATGGGTTTTGTGGTATTTTTTTTTAAGTGTGCCACAATATGTTTTGCAGAAAGGTGAAAAAGCCTGAGTGGGTATGACAATCTGGCTTTTTGGTACCCATTATGGAATGAATAAATTATCTGGTCCTAATGCTGGGGACTTGGTTTGTGAGATATTTCCTGATATTTATGCTTTTCAGTCAAAACAATGGATATTTTATGAGGCTATTTAGAGGGGACAACTCATATCACCCTGCTGGCAAACATGGGTGTGAAAATACGGAATCATAATGATTTGTCCTGCAAATCAGTTTATTGCAACATCAAAGTTCTTTCATACACAATTCTAACAACAATTTCAAGTCTTTCTTAGTTATGCCAATGAGATTGCTCTTCCAAAATATATATGAAGCCTATAATTATAAGGCCCATCGGTTGCATTTAGCAGAGTGATAAGCAAACAGCCCTTGGAAGGTACATATGAAACGAGTAATCTTTCCATGGATTTCCACAGATTTTTATATTCTTTTGTAGATGTCTGTTATGGTCCTTAGTGATCATCTTAGTAGTAGCAGTGACTGAAAAGATTTAACTGAAAGAATATGTTCTTTGCTTTCAATTACTAGACAAATACTGTCAACAGATGTGGGGAAAAGATATCAAAGTATTAAATTTTTAGACATTAAAAAATGGACACAGCATTCTCAAGATGCAACATCACCAATATAAAGAATTCTAAATGCCACTTCTCCCTTTGCAACTACAAGGAAGCATTTTCTTTATCTAGTATCTGGCTTTGTTGTTTATGATTTTATCATTCCTTTCAAAGGTCTGGTCTTATAAAGTAGTTCAGCCATTTATATCACTCAAATGCAGAAACTTGAACAAAGAACTGTTAAGATGTAGCTCCTAATCTTCACCATATGTTGTCATGCTTTATTTTTGCTTTCTTCCAATAGTTAACATTTCCTTCACAGAAAAAATGGTGAGAGGCTAATGGACAGGAGCCATACTGCCTATGAATTGCCTATGTTTTTATGTAAGAGTTACAAAATCTAGAAATAATTTTGTATACTAAGATGGATTACGAGCACATCGACAATGTTTAGGAATGGTCCCATGAGATGGAAGAGTCAGGAAAAACAAGACCGAGACAGGTCTCTCGTTTCTGGGAAATTTCTCTCTCAACGTTTTTCCAGGGAATCCGTTACTGTGCCGTGACAAGTACATGGAGCCACGCAGCGCCTGAGATGTGTCCCCGAGTCGATGCCCTGTGGCCTGTTTGGAAGCAGCACAACTTCCACACCACTCAAGGCACTTCCAACACCATTACCTCGAGAACCGTCACCGAAAATTCTCGAAGTGCCACAAAACGCACGCGTGTGTTGCCATAACCGATTTATTGCTTTATTATCAAACACTTCGAGGACGTTTGGGTGCAGCAGCCCAGGGCAGTGAGCCCAAGCCCTCGGCCCCTGGCACAGGCGGCCCCAGGGCTGTTTCGTAACGGCGCCGCGCTTCCCGCCAGCGGCCTTACAAAATGCGCTGGCGACGGACAGCGGGAACCCGGCCTGTGCGGGGCAGTGCCAAGCGCTGTCAGCAGTTAGGTAACAGCGCAGTCGCCTCGTGAGAGGTGCCTCGGCGCCCTCTCGCGACAGCTGCCCTTGTCGCGACAGGCTGCACGCCGCCGCCTCGGAACGGCGCGGCACGGCGGAGTGGATTTGCGGTGGGGAGGGCTCCTGCGAGCCGCGTTGGTGTTGACCTAGCCCTGATTAAGCCGCACACCGGGCGGACATTTTAATGTTTTACAGCGCGTTTAACGCCCCGCCGGCAGCGCTCAGCCCGCCCCGCCCTTCTTCTCCTCACGGCCGGGCTGCGCCTAGCGCGCATGCGCAGCGGGCGGGGTGGGGCGCGGCGCCCGGCGCCCTCCGTGCGACATTCAGGGGACACGCGGCCCTGCGTCACCGCCACCGCGCCGCGCGCGGCCATTGGAAGCCGGCGGGACCGGCCCGCAGTGCGCAGGCGCGGCGGGGCTGAGGGACGGGACCGGGAGCGGGGCCGGGACCGGGACTGGGACCGGGACCGGGGCTCGGCTCCCGCTGCCGCCATGAGGATCTGGACCTCGGAGCACGTCTTTGAGTAGGGCCGGGGGCTGCGGAGAGGGGGTGGGGAATGAGCTCGGGAGGCGCCGCTCCGCCGTGGGGCAGCCGCCTCAAGGTCCTTTGGTGCCGGCCGGGGGTGGCGGCCCCGGAGCGGTGCTGAGCGATAACCCCAAGGGAGCGGGGGGGGGGGGGGGAAGGGAACGGCTCAGGGGGGTGTTGGGGAACTGCTGAAATCCCGATAAATTCGGGTCTCGTGGAGTTATATGGGAGGGAACGCATTCCTGCCAAATTAGAAGCCTCAGGGTAATTACAGGAGGCAGGGGAATTGGGGAGTGCTGCTGAACCAGGGGTGCCGGTCCTCTTGGATCTGCCCCTGTCCAGCCTAGGGAAGGATGTTTTGTAAGGTTAAGAATGGGAAACTGGTCTGCCCTAAAAATACAAAGTGATTGATATGTTGTGTCCAGTTTTAATAGAAGTCCTGCTAAAAAAACTGTAAGTGTACAACCTCGTGTCTTGGTTTTGTTTTGGCAGTCACCCCTGGGAAACAGTAACGACAGCTGCCATGCAGAAGTACCCAAACCCGATGAACCCCAGCGTGGTCGGAGTCGATGTCCTGGACAGACACGTAGACAAGAGCGGGAAGCTGCACAGCCACAGGCTGCTCAGTACAGAGTGGGGAATACCCTCCATTGTGAAATCGGTGGGTATCGTGGAGCAGAGCTTGGGACGGATGTTGGGGGAAGCTTGTGAACCAGGTTGTTGCAATACAAGTGCCTGATCTCATAGTTCTCACGTTTTAAAAGTTTAAGAACTTAAGCGCCAGGAAGGCTCAATAGCAGTACGTGTATTGACTTCCAGGTAGTCAAAAACTGTCTAGACTGTAGATTGCTTCCAGTTAAAAAAAAAAAAAGAGATCCACTGTGACCTAATAGTTTTATTTAAATTAAACCCTAATTCTGTTGTCTCTGTGTCTGTTCAGTACCTTATGTATTTAGAAGCACTAAAAAAGTTGCAGTTGCTTAGCATACTTATTTCCATGTATGTGTGCCTGTTTTCTAGCTCATTGGCACATGCAGAACGAAGACATACGTTCAGGAGCACTCTGTTGTTGACCCAGTGAAGAAAACAATGGAGCTTAAATCCAGTAATGTAAGTACTTTAGTTTTGTTTATACAATTTAAACAGATTCCAGGTTATAATAAATCCTTGTAAATATGAAAAGGGTACTCATCTTTAAAATTACTATAAAATTGCATTAGAACAATATAAGTAAAACCTTTTAGGTAATGTGTTTATAGCTGACCAGTTCTGTTTTTCAGAAGGGATCTCTTAGATTTTTGGAACCTGTCAGCAGTGAAACATCTGAACATACAGATGAGCAGAATACCAGTAGTTTTCTTGTTTGTTTGTAGGGTTTTGTTTTTGTTTTCATTTCTTTTTCCTTTTTTTTTTTAACTTTAAGTTCTTTGGTGTACAGTGCTACCATTTCCTAATTGTGTAACATTTTGCTTTATGTACTGCCACATCTTTTTGATTCGACGGTTAAAAGGTTCTTATAAACGTGGTAGTTTGTGTCTTGTGAATGTTGGTAGCTCATAAGGGATCCAAAAGAATCTGAGGAAAGAGCACTAGATTGCTAAACACTTAACTTGGAGACTTATCTGTTCTCTTGTACACCTCTAATCCTAAAACTTGCAGGAAAAACTTGTTTAAGCCAGATAAAAATATTAGTTTTGTATCTGCAGTTTTATTTACTATATTCCTGTAATGTTTTTACTAAGAGGTAGTCTTGTTTTATGTTCTACAGATTTCATTTACAAATCTAGTGTCAGTAGATGAGAGGCTTGTCTACAAACCACACCCTCATGAACCAGACAAGTAAGTACCACTTGTTCTGATTGCCCTGAGGTAGTACAGACTGGTTTTGTATTTGTAAATTCCCATGGTCTTGAACGGATGATGCTGTGGGGTTTGCATCGCTTCTAGTGGTATCTTGTCAAAAAAGAGAGAGAGAAACTGTCGTTTTCTTTAGGCTATACTCGTACTGCTAGTGATAATTCTCAGGTATCTATATAAGGATTTTAAAGTAAGAGTTTTTCTTCCGTAACTGTGGGAAATGCTAAAAACCTGTTGTTAAAGGGGATGTCATAATACCATAATTCTCGAAATAACTTCACGCCAAATCTGCTGCTTCTACTCTATCTGCCTGCTGCTGAAGATAGAAGTAGTTGAGTGCCACAAAGGTCCATCTAGACTTAGTGTGGACACTTGGTTTTTATTTTATGCGTTGAAGCCTATGCAGTTAACCACTGAGGAAGTAGGTTGTGTTTATGGGGCAGGATGTTCTGTGTTACGTGACAAAGCTGATGAAGGAATGTGCTTGTTGGGGAGGAGTGAGAAGCCTTTAAGCAACGCAGTTTTAAACTACTTGGAACAATTCATTTTCTGCTCTCTGTTTCAGAACCATTTTGACGCAAGAAGCAATAATATCTGTAAAAGGTGTCAGTCTCAGTAGTTACCTGGAAGGGTTAATGGCGAACACAATTTCTTCCAATGCTAATAAAGTAAGTATGACCTTTGCGTACAATGTGACCGCTAGCAAATGACAATGGGAATGCAAATACAAATCTCTGTTTTATGTTCTGGCTTTGTCAACAATCTTGGAAAGGGTGGGGGTAATTCTGCTGCCTTTACTGTAGATATGTGAATGCTGAGCTTATTGAACTTGCTCTTTTTTTTCTCTTATGAATATAGATAACAAATTCTTATTGGTAAGCACTCAATCATAATTGAAAAAACATTTCCATTCATTTAAACGGTGCTTTCACTCCGTTCCTGCACTCTTGATGCAATCTATTAGTTTTACTGTTGAAACAGAATGTGCATCAAGGCACCTGAAGTAGTTATGTGGGAGCAATGAAGTGGTGTTTTAGTTGAGAGTTTATCCTTTGAGTTCAGCCACAAGAATAACAGAACACAAAGTGGATAAAAAGCCACCTTGTGGTTCATAAGACAGCACTGCTGATAAAAGGAATTTTAAAGTGTAAAGCAGTACAATTCCTGCAGTACTCTGGTTATCGAAGGAAAAAAAATATCAGGCATGCATTTCTGTAACTTTTGCTTCCTTTTTCAATTATTGTTTCTTAAGTCATTTTCAGTAAGACAGAGTTTAATCTATTTACTTAATTACCAAGACTTACACCTTTTTTTTCTAACCTGTAGGGACGTGAAGCATTGGAATGGGTAATAAATAGACTGAATGCTGAAATTGAGGAGTTCGCAGCTTCAGCAAGAGGAACGATGAGGAATTCAATGGCAGCAGCAGCATTTGTAGAGAAATGATAGTAAATATACTTGTATTACTAACAAGGTTTAACAATCCAAAGCTTCTCTCCAAACCTAAATACATGTATCCTTTGTTATTTAAAGGCATACCTGTGTATTAGGTATGTTTCAAATTTAATTTGGAGAAAAGCTAAATTCATACTAATGGGGCTGATATGCAAAACTTAATTAATATATTGGTTCAGCTGGACCGAACTTTGGTTGCAGATGGAAAAAATAATTTTGGAGTGTCGTTCCTGTATTTACATGAACACTAACTTAAAATGTTTTCAGATATGAAATAGCCTTGTTTAGAGATGAGGCTGTGTATGTCCAAGGAGACTGGCATGTTAGGTTGACTTCTGTGGAATTTTTATTTTTGTGTGACTTATGGACTACCTCTTTTGGGACCAAACCCAAAATTAAGTAGAATGGTTTGTTCCAGCATTGTTCTGTTTAAGTTTTGATAGTTGTATGATACAACTTGGTTTAACAGAAAGTTTATTACTTGAAGCTTGAAATACAAAAGAATGTAGAAAATATTTTTTGATATGCTTTTTAACTAGTTTGACTGGTTGAGCTAATATGGTACTCAAATTGTTTTTCAGTCAGTATAGGTAAAACATTCAAAGTGTCTCTTATCTACTAAGACCTAAATTCTGTTTTCAAGTATGACATTGATGAGCTGGACATGCAGTAACATAAGATTTTATCTTACATGTCTAGAATAACTATCTCCATTTCTAGAAGCCCGTTAAATAAATGGGTACAATAAGCATAGAGCCTTAAAAAAAGCTGCTGGGACTTCTGAGAATAGTAGGTTTTCAATTCAAAAGTTTGAAGAATCACATAGCGGACTAAAAAAACTTGGTGAAGCTGGCTAAAGAGAGACCTGAGCATAAGACAAAGTAATAATAAGAATGTTAACGATATATTTATTAACTCAATCATGCTCTGAAAATAACCTGTTACACCAGCTGATTATTTTGTTGTCCTTTAAATTAAACATAATGTTCTAAATTCCAGGAGGTCCTCTACATTTTAAGCTAATTTGCTCACAAAAGAAGGCTCTTTAAATGAAAACCTTGAGAATAAAAGGTTTTCTACAGTTCGTGTTTGTTTCCTGGTACTAGCTATAAATTCTTCATACTGACTCCAGTGATTAGCTGTGGGAACTTAAAGGTCAAACCTTGACGTCCTTGCTTACGTAATGCACCAGTCTGCTGGTAGTCCTGTTGGCTTCAGCAGAGGCTGTGTCCCACATCTGGCTCCTTCAGTGTGAAGGGATAATGGGAAAACACAGCCCCAAATCTGCTGACTGGGGGGTGGGGGGAAAGTATTTTGGTGCCAGAGACTTATCCTGGAATTTTGATTCTAAGCTTACAAGTAATCTCAAGACTCTCTTAGCCTTTACAAGCTGTAATGTCACCTGTTCATCGATTTTATGTTGCATGCCATTTCTGTTGTATCAGAATTGCCTGTTCAACAGTATCTGCTATATAAAGAAACAGAGCTTATTTTAAGTTGGAAAGTTTGAAAAAATATTTGTGTAGGAAAAAACAGGTATGTACATATACCTTTTAAAAATTAACTATTCTAAATATTTTTCTAAAAAGAAATGGTTTAAGAATACCTTTATAAATTGAAATCATTCTGGTTTACCATGCTTTTACAGAAAATTATTACAAGTGAAATAGTGTTTCAACTTAAAAAGTGTATGTGAAACTGCTGCAAAATTGTACCATAACTTCTGATAAAAACGCAATGCTTGAAAGTGACTTTAAATGCTTATTTAGCCCTTATCACTTGGCATTTTAAAGTCAATTTTATGTTTTCCTAACTTTTCTGCACTAAGGACCTGCATAGTATGAATTCACAGTTTGTCCTTGCACTGAAAAAAACTTAACTATTTAATTTTTGCAAGCATTCAACAACTTCTTGAAAGATCATGATTTGCTTGGTTCTATTTTATTTATATGCCTGCATTCTCATTCTGTCAGGGAGTATGGCTTTCTGTATGTGGCGCTTTTTTATTTTAAATAAAACTTTATCTGAGTTCTGGCTACTTTCTGAAGCATTCTGATTATTCATTTCTTTTAACTGCTAGGTTAGTAATCTAGAGTGAGGGGGGGTGAAGGTGAAGAAATAGTTTGGAGATAATAGTTTATTTTATTCAAATGCATATCCTAAAATATACGTTTATAAGTGGTAATAATTTAAACCCATTTGCAGCTGCTGTGGTCTGTCTTACTCAGATGAATGCAGGGTGCTATGACTGAATGCATCAATTCTGGAGCAAGAGTGACTTGAGCTCATGCAGAGAAGCCGTGCGTTTGGGTGGTTAGAAGGGAGGTGGGAAGGAAAGGAGCTACACTTGAAGGGTTAAGAACTAAAGGACAAGGAAGAAAGAAAAAGGGGGGGGATGGGGTGAAGGAATATAACGCGAACAAATCGGTGGTGTGGTCTTTGGTGGATCCTTACCTCTTCCAGCTCACCTAAATGGATTCATGTTTTTCCTTATCTGCAGATGAAGGCTTTTAATTGGCAAAAATTCAAACTCACCTGTCTAACTTTTCTGAGAAACAGAACAGAAGTGAGTAAGCTTTAGATCCAAAGCTCCATAGTCTGGAGAAGATTTAAGATGATTTTTGCACTGTTAAACATTCTGTTTTCACTGCACACCTGGATTTTGAACCGAGTCATAAATCCTTAGCTTTCCTTGCTGTTCATTGTCTGAAATATTTTGGATGATTTTCTTGTGTTCGTGTGATATTTGATTACTCCAACACAACTGCTAAGCATTTCTGCCTGGAGGAGGGACAATTCAAATCTGTAGCAACCAAGCATTCTTCTAAAGCAATTGTATTCACTGCAAATGCTATTACAGTTAACTTAAAACCAAAA
Organism: Aythya fuligula; assembly: GCF_009819795.1. NCBI lineage: Eukaryota > Metazoa > Chordata > Aves > Anseriformes > Anatidae > Aythya > Aythya fuligula. The sequence continues at coordinate 11,243,575 of NC_045574.1, read as the reverse complement.
GTTTGAATTGCAGTAGCTGAAAGTTTGAGGGCCTCTCGAGCTTAGTGCCACCTTTTGTTGAAACTTGCATCATCTGCTGGTTATTAATGTAAACAGTGTTCTTATTGTCAGTAAATGAATGGATGTAGCTATTTGCCTACAGAAAGCTTCTGTTGAATAAAACTGCTTACCTAATTTGTATCTAAAAGTTGAAAGAAGGAACTGAAAACTACTTTTGCTCATATTTGATATGAGAATTAGCTGTACCAGTGGTGAGATTTTTATGTTAATTTGGTAAATAATTTTTCTGTAAATTACCCTCTCCTTGTCCTTCATTTCTTGATTTAAACAGGCTTGGGATAGCTAAAGTAGCAGTATAGTGGATTCCTTTGTTTCATATTACTTGCAAGGCATTCTGAGATCTATAGAACTTTAATTTTTTCAGTGGTGTGTAGCTGCGTACCTTCAATGTACCCATCTGCACTATAAAATCTCGTTTGTTAAAGACTTTGTGCACTTTAAATCTTGCAGACAGCCTTATATTCTGAAAGGCAGAGCTATTCACAATCTGAAATAATAAAAACTGGTACAGTGGAAGAATGTTTCTGAATTTACTGTGACACTGAAATGACTTGTGTCTGTATGTACACTAAAATAATAATTTCTTCAGTCAGTAACAAAAACAAAGTACTTTAAAGGAAAACAAAAGGCTACTTTTACCTGATGAATATTTCTTCTTGCTAACAATGGGTGTCAGCACCTGTTCAGCCATACAGCAGTTAACAAACAATTGGTTTACATTTTCCTTTAAGAAGGAAAGAAAAAAGAAAAAAGAAAAAAAAAAAAAAGCTTTAACCACCATTTCCTACAGCATCACTATTTTGTCTGTTGTGGTCTGTATTTGCAGTTAAACTGTATAGTCTAATGTATTTCCAGTAAGTGTCCTATACAGTAAACCTAAATACCCACTATCTAGTCCGCTGGCATTGACAGATACAGGGTTCAGAGGAAAGATCAGCATCCTGTTGAGGTGCAAGTTAATAGGTGAACTGACGAATGCTGATAAAGAGAACTTGTCTGAAAACACTGAGTCATTATAGAATCATTTTCTCAAGGTGAAGGCTGGTCTTTCACTTGCACAGGACCTGTTCTTTTTTTTCTCAGATAATTTGATAGCTTTTCTTTACTTGTTGCCATAAAATTGAATTCTCTAAAGGTGAGCTTACGTGTTATAACTAAGTTGAACTAACTGCTTACCTTTAATGAAAGGAAATAGTCCTGTGTCTGCCTGCTTTTTTTTTTTTTTTTTTTCTGGTTGTACTGTCCTATTTCTTTGCACTGAGGATAGCATTCTTCACACCTTTTGAGTCAAAAGCTATGAATACAAGAAGAGAGATGATGTTTATGTAGCCCACAATGAGGGGAGACAATGAAAGAGGAGTAAGCTATCACTTGGGCTGAAATTGTATTGCCTGCATTGTAATATGTATTGCAATAATTTCATATTGCATCTCCTAGAAAGAGTACTTGATACTGTCAAGATTAACTTTAATGTAGGAGTAGTTTGTTATTTGTCAGCTATCTGGGAATTTGCTGGGAGTGGACCAAACTTTTCTGGATTTATTAGAGTTTCGTTTTTCAGCTCATCAATTCACATTTTAGTTTGTAAGACATCAGATAATGATTTGTAAAATTACAGCTGTTCCAATGTTAATGTCTCACAAATGATCAATTTAGCTTTATTTCAATGTATCTTACTATAACTAAAAACTGTATTTTTGTAAAGCAGTTACATCCTTACATTAAATATTAAAAATCTCTTATATTTCTCTTCAGACATACATACACTAAGAACTGCAATGCAAGGTGTTTTTTTTTTTGTTGTGTTTTTTTTTTTTTTACATTCTTTTTCAACAGGAAGGTTTAACAGTTCTTTAATTAAAGTTTTAAAACACTGAACTAAAACAAAAAATAGTATCAGCTCTGTATTCATCATCAGCTAGAGAACTCGATGAAATAAAGTGACAGATGTAGTAAAAATTTTCCTAACCATCTACCCAATCCTTTTCCCAACAAATTATATGAAACAATTTTGCCCCTGCTGTGACCTTTCATATTCCTAGAACCTGTTCAACTTCATGGGGACCCTTATAAAAAAAAATAAAAATCTATAATATGGCCCAAATGTAGCAAGTAGCATTACTTGGGTGAGTTCTTGTTAATGTGCTTTTTCATTTTTGTTTGTTTTGAGGGGGAATGTAAATATTATTTACATGGGAGATAGCTGCTTTGTTTTATCTGGATTTAATTGCATTTACATTCAAATTCTGTAGCACAATCTAGCCGATATATTGCAAAATTGGGAGTAAAAGAAGTACATATCAGAGTCCATACTTAGGATTTTTTCATGATCTATAGTTGTGTTGTATTCTGAATGATCTAGAAGCACTAGAAACATTAAACCTTCTTAGCCTGATGCTCTGTACAGTTTTATTTTCTCTTATTCCCCTCAGTTTTGAGGGACATTCAGCAAGCTACACAATTTCCCTGCTGTTTCTAGGAGAAGAAAAAAAAAAAAAAAAAAAAAAAAAACAGGAAGAGAAATGGAAGGCAAGTGTTAAAGTGAGATGCAATAATGGATCCCAAGGATCCCTTACCTGTCAAAGAAACATAAGCACCTATGAGAATTAAAAACTTCAGAAAATGGGTACCAGTCCTTGATTTCACCTAGATATTTTTAAAAAAGTTATTCAACGTTATGCTCAACTGTGGACAGAATTTTTCATTATCAAGCTATTATAACAACATTTATAAAGTAACATAGCTGACATAAAAGGTTATTAAGCATATTGAAGTAGTAATGCACAAGATTCTTAAAACTTGAATGTACCTGAATTCTGCTCTGCAGATCCGGGATTCATCCAGAGAACATTTAATGCCAGATTTTGTAGAATGGACAGCTAAGAACTTGGCTCACACTGCAAAATAATTTTTATATTGAATCTAGGTGTCCGAAAGTTAAATGTCTTCATCTGCTTCATCAACTAACCTTTGAAATGTAGTCCTGTTAGGGAACAGCACAAAAGTGCAAATTTATCTTAAGATTCGAGATGGTTTTGGAGCATGTTTTCTGCTGGTGCTCTGTGCTTAGTGCTGTGCTTAGACAAAGAGGAGATTTAAAAAGAGATGAACTGTATTGTCATCAGCATGGATTGATTTCCAGTAGCTGTGGAACAGATTAGGGTCATCAGCAGAGAGAACAGCAGAGCTTTAACAGCACAGCCCAATATGGCTTACACAAGCAGAGAAAGGAGATAAATCCACAGCTATCAAAGGTAGGAAGTACGATTGCTGATCAGTATATTTTATACAATAGTATAAAACTGAATAATTCCGTGTTTTTTGATAGTGTTATTTCATAGGAAAATATGCAATAACCTCGCCACTTAAAATTAAGGCAGAAAGAGCACAGCAAAGGAATAATGGAATTTATAGTCAGCTGGAAATCATTTTGATACTGGCTTTTCATTGTATTGCAATTTGCCTTAAGTATAATTCTGTTCTTCCCTGTACAATGCACTTCAAAAACTTTTAAGATTAAAGATAAAGTCAGTCACAAAATCATACAGTTATTAAATAGTGAGGGATTTTTTTAAGGGGTTAATTATTTTTATTGCTTTATTATGAATACAGGACAGCAAGCAAACCTGTAATCTCATCACAAACATGCATGTGAAGAAAGTGTCGTTTGCTTTGCCTTTTCATCTACACATATGGTACTCTTAAGTGTTACAAGCATAGTGCTTGAGCCCTAAAGTTACAGATACATTGTGAATAAATATTCAAAGTGTATTCAAGAACTATTTCAGGTCTCACCATTGACATGTAAGTAGCTTTTTTTAATCTGGTAATTTTTGTGTTGTGCTAAACCCCTCCAGTTTTAATATTTGCATAGTAAAACATTATTTCTGTCAGCTGTCTGTTTCAGTTAGCTTCAGTCTGTTCAGCAGACACCTGCTTCAGTTAAGAGGTGACCTCAGTGGGAGTTTCACCATGGTGATTATGTTAAATCCATTATACATGCATCTGGACATCAGTTGCATAATAACACGAGCAAAGCTTGGGCATATTCACCTGAGAAAATGCAGCCTCCTGTCATGTGTATCTTTCACTTTCTTGGTCTATAAAATACTTCTGTGATTAATCTCTGAAGAACTTCTTGTGTAATCCTGTGCCTATGCCTAGAAAGACAATGGCAGGATTCACCTACTCTGCTTTGCAGCACAGTCTTGAGAAGAGAGAAGGCAGCTGTAGATCAGTCTCTTTATCTATGCGTACAGTAATTAATGTACCTTTATAAACTGAAATATAAGCTGTTGTTTCCTTTTTAATTCATCTGCCTTCTATCAGAACTTCTCTTTAGTTTTATTAATCAATTCAAACTAAACACAAACTGAAAAATACTGTTGTTATTGTAGCTCAGGTTTTATGTCCAGAGGTACAAGGGTAGAAGAAGTAATACAGTAAGAGTTCTCTTTACCTAAAGACAATGAAGAACTGATGTTGCTGAACTATGTATTTTTTAGTCACAGCATCAGTTTAGTTCACTGCAGGCTTCCAAAAAATAAATCCTGTACACGTGGAGAAAAATAATGATGCATTTGCCATTTGGTTAGCATCTTCAGGAAGATCTACATTTTTTACTTAAATTTTATGAATCAGAAAGAAGTAATCCATCATACCTTTATAGTCAGAGGTCAGGTTTGACTTGAAGCTGCCGTGTGCATCTGTGCAGGTTTTTTTTAATTTCTCTGCATAACCAGTAAGCAGCGTGCTGTCTGAATATGATACGACTTCTGGAAAAAAGAAAAACATTTTAATTTCCATTACATTACATAACCATTATTTCATTTCAGACCTAAATATATAGATGGTAAAACCTAATTGAGCAGAGAGAGACATGCCAAGAAAAAACGTCTCCTACCACAGTTACTCTTCTGTATTTGTACTTCTGTACTGGTATTCTGTGAAAGACTGATATTCTGAATAATTCTGCAAGCTCTTGTTACTAAAGTTGCCTGCACCAAAGCAGTATGCTTAGTTATTCTCAAACGTGCTAGTATTTGGGTTTCAATATATCTTTTGAAGTTGTTTTGACATGTTACTAGAGATCTTCAGTTAAAAATACTTCTGATTTAAAACTGCTCACATTGTGAATTTATTCGGCTTTTCAGTTCCATCTCTGCCATCTACCTGGACCCACCTGGTCTCACTTTTTTGGCCTCCCTGGACCCCTCCAGTGTAAAGACTTCAGCCTCTTTGGAACGCTTTAAAATTCCCTTTTCGGATTCCTTGGATCTATCCAGTCTGAGCTCTTCATCCTCTGTGGACTTTTCCAGCCTCACTTCATCTTCTCTGGACCTTTCAAGTCTTACATCTTCAGCCTCTTCCGACTTCTCCAGTACCTCTTCAATCTCCTTAGAGCTCTCCAGTGTCTCCTCTTCAGATTCCTGGGAGTGCTCCAGTTTCACCTCTTCAGTTTCACTGGACCTATTGAGTCTCACCTCATCAGGCTCTCTGGACGTCTCTGGCGACAGTTCTTCAATCTCCTTAGATCTCTCAAGTCTCACCTCAGTAGCCTCCCCAGATTTCTCCAGTCCTGCTTCTTCACCCTCTCTGGACCTCTCCAGTCTCACTTCTTCATCCTCCCTAGACGTCTCCAGTCCCACCTCCTCAGCTCCCTTGGACGTTTCCTGTGAAATCCCTCCAACCTCCACACATGTCTCAGAGCACACTTCCTCAACCTCTTCAGAATCACTAGATTTCACAGATTTTAACTATTTCACATTTCAGGGTTCCTCTGAGTTATCCTCATCGACTGCTGAAGATGTGTCTAACCCCATCTCTACGCCATTTCTGGATGTCTCCAACCTCTCCTTTCGGGATGCTTCTTCCCTCACTTCCTCAATTCCTCTGGACATTTCTAATCTCACATCTTTAGTTCCCACAGACCTATCCACTCTCACATTTCTGGATGTTGCTAATCGCACCACCTCAGCTTCTCTTGATCTCTGCATCTAACCAACCCCCTTATCATAGCCTTTTTTTTCTCTTTGCACACTCTGTACTTTTCCAAAATTTCCTCCTTTTGTATATTCTCTTTAAGTTCCCTTTCCTATGCCTCTGAAAGTTCTAATATGAAGGAAGATTCAGGCTTTACAGATACATTCTAGCATTTAAACAGAACTGAAAACAATCCTGTTTAAGCAAGCGTGAAAACAGTTTGTATAATTCTGTAATGGTGCCTTGTTTACAGATGTATAAATATTAATATAAACTCTGGAATTTTTGTAGAGCATGATTTCTATCACTGATGTAATTTTCACTCTGTCTCAGGATGGCACCTCTCCCAGAAATTTAACTTTTATTCCTTTTAATAAGTTTTTATTTTTCAAGATCAACAAATAGCAAATACAGCTAAATGTGGGAATAGGTGCACCCAGGTTATGTGTATCTCTATTACGGATTTAAATCTGAGTGCAGCGCACACAATTGCAGAGCCATCACATGTTGGTATGGAGAGGGAAGATGTAGTGGAAAAAGAAAACAGATTAAAAAGAGGAGCAGATGAGAGAGGGGTGAGGAGAGAGATCAGGGAAGGTGGAGGGGCAGTAGAAGAACATGTAGCTGGAACAAAGGTGTCCATATTTGTGGCCTGGGTAGCCCATGATTATCTTATTTATGATTAATATCATTAAACTTATTTATAACTATTTTACCTAAGAAATCATCAGATATTAACACTAAAACAGCATTTGAATATAAGATCTCTTTATATATACATAAAAGTAATGTAGTTACTTGTGGTGCATCAAGTATGTTGCACAGGTAACAGAGATGGGCTTTTAAAAATCTTTGGTGCTTCCTTGTATCTTCCTCCTGGAGCTAGCTTTTTTGAAAACAAATATGGTTTCTTTGTTTTTCCAATGTATCACTGGCACCCTTTGTGTGTTAAAAGTGCTGCCTGCCGTAACAAATACTTTTTAATGGATTTAATTTTTACAAGCTGGAAAGCTTTGCTCCAATATGTCACCCATGTCTCAGAATTAGGAGGACATAAATGTCTTAAACAAAAAATAAATATGGAAATAAATGTATGCAATATGAAATATTTTCTGCCTCATTTATACTAGCTCTTTCTTTAAAATTAAGTAGTAAAGATTGCAATACATAAGTTATAGAAATCAAGTCCAAATTCAGTGGAGGCAAAGTTGTTTAGCAATTATAAAAATCACAAATTGTTTGTCTGTTGGTCCAGATGGAAGGAACAGGTGTAATAAAATGCCCACCTTCAAAATGTCATCACAACTGGCACTGTAGAGTCATCTTCAGTGATCTCAGTAGAGAGATCAAATAGGCAAAGTAAGGAGAGGAAATTCTTTCTGCCTTCCCACTATTTCCTCCTGGTTGCTGTGCCTACTAATTACACAGGGCAATCTTCTCTTACTGGCTTATAATATCCTGGAGACACTGTGGCTAATCTGGTGGCTAATTGTTCTCTTTGTTCTGGTGGCTCTATTCTGTCACTATTAGGGTGTATAGCTTGTTAATTACAATGTCTCTGGACTAAGTAAGCTCTCCAATAAAGCTGAAAATTACTCTGTGCTTTAAAAATCATCACCGTGTAGCGTTGTGAAATCTTGCAGTGACTTCCAGATATCTGCACTTCAGCAGAGACCAAAACGGTCAGGAAGACACGAGGCCTCTGTGCAAAGAGGAGCAAACCACCAAGGTCTCCTCAGGACCTCTGTGGTTTCCAGAGGATTCCAAAATACTTTGTGCTGTGGTTTGGTTCGGGATGGAAAGAACAGAGAAGAGGTATGCGTGCTTAACTGCAAGGATTTAAAAAATAATAATAATCCAAAATTTTCCTTGCTTAAAACCTTAGCAGTAATTATTTAAATTAGTATTTGATTAGAACCATGTTGATTCCTTATGCAGCTTGTTTTGAGTCTTCTTATAACTTTTTGCTTATTATATATGGAATTTGTCTGTTTTTTTTCCAGCAAGTAGTGACGAATGGGTGGTAGTGAACTAGAAGCTATGCTGTTTCTTACGAGTCTATTTAAATATTTAAATTTATTTAAACATCAGGTGCGTGCAATGCCTTACACCCACAAGAACCCCATGCCAAGGGGATCCCGTGCTCTAAGGGATAAAAGTGAACGTGGCAGAGCTTGGCCACACGTGGCTTAACGCCCTAACTCGAGAATTTATAGATAACTATAAAAATCATTGACTGTGCGTGCTTATAAACCATTTTGATCCCTACACTCGAACTGAGGAAGCCAAAGCCCGCCAGCTGAGGCACTGACGAGGCCAATGCCCTTCCCCCCCCCCCTCCTCTCCCCTCCCCTCCCCTCCCCCCGCCCCTCACACCCCGCCTGAGCCCCCGCGAGACCCCCTCGAGGAGAAAGGGCGGGAGGCGCGTGCCGTATGCAGCCCTCTCATTGGCCGCCGCCAGCAGCGAGCGACGGCGCTGAGGAGACTGCTCATTTCCCATTGGTCACCTTCTCTGAGGCAACTCGGAGGCTGATTGGGCAGCAGATAATTCTCGCTCGCTGATTGGTCGGAGCCCGGCAGGGCGGTCTTTCCCCTTCCGGCGGGCGCTGACCTTGCTGGTGGCGGAGCGGCGGGGGCAGCCATGGTGGCGTACTGGCGGCAGGCCGGCCTCAGGTAGCGGCGCGGCGCGGGGGGACCTCGGGGACCCTCCCGGGAACCCTTCGGGGCCCCCCCGTGCCCGCTGGGCTCTCACCTCGCCTCTCTCCCTCTCGCCAGCTACATCCGCTACTCGCAGATCTGCGCCCAGGTTGTGCGGGCGGCCATGAAGCCGCAGTACAAGGCCGAGGCGGAGAGGGCGGCGATGGCCACCGTGAAGACCGTGAAGCCCAAGAAGGAGTGAGGTGGGTGACGGCTGAGGGTGCTCGTGGTGGCCGCGTCCTCGTCTCCTGGGGGGCAGGGGAGGGCTCCCCGTGTAGCGCAGCGAGCTGAGGCCGCTCTGTCAGGCTCTGGTTTGAATGATTGAGGTTCAAAGCTGTTACACGCTGCGGTAAGGCAGCTGTGTCCTTGTAAGAGCTGAGAGCTCTGAACGCCCTTGCTTTGCCAAGCCAGAGACAGTCTCGCAGGTGACCACTTCTGCTCCTTACGCTGAGTAGATAATAACCTTGGGTAAACCCTAATCTATGTAAGGGTCAGCTGGTGGCTGTGAGAGGTGGGTGCTGCTTGTACCTGCATTTGTGATGTTGCACACATCATGAGCAGATGAAATCTCTTCTGGACTCTGCCTCAAGCAGCAGTAGATAACGTCACTAGGAAGGATTGCTTTGTGACTAGGACTGTTATGTGCATAAGATAACAACCTGTCCCAGTAAAGGTGATCTGTGTACCTTAACATTACCACAACCATGTTTGTAGAGACAGTAATGTTGTGGAAATGGTTAAAATGTCCCCATAAGATGCTTGATCAGCATACTTGTAAATGAAAACAAGACTGTTTTTAAAATAAACCTCTGAACGGAGACCTGCAGTTAATATGGTTGGCAAAAGCCACATGAAGATTTTTGTTTTGCATAATCAGGAGTTAGTGTATTTGACATCCTGAAAAAATAGGTGATGATACCACGAATGTAGGACAGCTTCTAGTTCTGAGATTAACTATTATTACCTTGTGTGAAACTTACCTCGTACATGTGTTCTCATTCTTGAATCAAGTAACTTGTATTTTAAATCTCTCCCAGGAACTGATCTGTGGTGAATACTGTAACAGCAAACTGCAAGCTGTAGGCAAGCTGAAGACCGCAATACAATGTCATCATGTTAACTGTAAAACTTGCCTGTGTGTAAATCAGCACGCTAATAAATATCACTTGTGGTTAAACAAATGAATGTGTGGCAACTGTTGTTCCTCTTGAAACAAAGTACTCCCTTTAGCAGAAACATCTTGAGTTAAGAGACTTTATCAAACTCTACCATTCAGTAGCAACAGGTGTTTAAGCCAAATCTATTGGTTTTCATGCTGGTATCTCAGGTATGTCAATGAGAGAGATGTAGCTGCCATTTAAAGCTTTTCTGCTTATTCCATTTCATGATTAATGAATATTTTGTGGAATTAATCACTTAGAATGTATGTCAGCAGAGAACATAAGCACATAATTTCAAACCTGTAATCAAAAATACACCTGCCAGTTCTCTCCCACTGCTGGAAGTGGTACGCTGTTGTTTTTCAAGTTCTCCCACTGGGGCGTTCGTCTTCCCTGTGTGCTCAGAACAAACTAATTCAGTGAAAATCATGAGGTCTAAGTTGAAGACAAAACTGTAAGCGGAATGCTTCTCCGGGGATGTGTGTGCATAATGTCCCACTGCATAGGAAGACTATATCCATACAGAATTGGCATTGGATTCATGTTCACCTAGATGCTGTTACCGTCACTGTAATACAAGTGACCCAAAGTAAAACACGAGGCATTGCTTTCTGCAGAGTATAATAAACTCTCCCTTCCAAGAATATAAAAAAAGTGCTTTTTTTGTGTAAAAACTTGTAAATATATTTTAATCTTTATAAAAATAAATTGTTTATCAAACTTTTGAGTATTATTTTGTAGTATTGGTATATATCTTTATTTTAAAGAATATTATACATACAGTGGTTATGAAGGGCATAAGACTTTTTGTCAAGGTATCCTTATGTAATGATTGCTGTTGAACTCTAGCTGCAAACCATTCCATCTGTTTTGCTGTACTCGGTGATAGGAAGAAAGTTTACAATAATTGGGGGGGGGAATAGCACACCAAAATACAGTGTTCACAATTTTGTATGCTAGTATAACTCAAGCTATAGTTTGAAAGGGAAACAAATCACACAACAATGAGTACAAGCTCTGCAATAATATAATAATATAGACCAGCAATGTTATAAAACTATTTAAAAAAAAAATGAAAAAAAAAATGTCCATATTTAGTCTTGTCCTCTGTTTTTCTCCCTTCACCCTGCAACTTGAACATGAATGGCTCTAATGAAGACCCGTCTGCAGAGTGCATGATAAAACATAGTGCCTTTATAGGTCTTACAGATGTGTACATGTTCCTAAAACAGTAGCAAGTTCATAAACAAGACATGGACTGTGGTTACCTGAAAATAAATAAATGTGATGAGTTGACAGCATGTTTTGCTGTTGCTTATGATCCTGATACACACATGTGCACGTACATACACAGACTATATTACATTGTGTCACGCAATAATACTCAAGAAGTGAATCCATTTACAAGAAAGGCTGTTATGAGGGTACTTGCCTTAATAGCAGATCTTTTGGGGGGAGATTCAGTGTCAACAGTTGATTTGGAAAGTAAAGCATAGCTGCTGTTGCATCATATTGTAATGCTGGATATACTTCGGACAAATACAGAGGAAAAAATCTAAGTGTTATTTTTGGTATACAGTTGATGGCTACTGCTTTTTCTTTAGTGAATGACAACTGGCTTGTTTGGAGAATGTTTTTGTGTTGTCATTGTTCTTACGTTTCCTTTTCTGGACTAGCTTCCACTTCTACCTCTTCATATTCCTCAACATCTGCAGTGGCATCTTGGTACTGCTGGTACTCGGAAACAAGGTCATTGGTGTTTCCCTCTGCTTCAGAAAACTCCATCTCATCCATGCCTTCACCAGTGTACCAGTGGAGAAATGCTTTTCTTTTGAACATAGCTGAGAACTGTTCAGAAACCCTGATGAAGAGCTCCTGGATGGCCGTGTTATTGCCAATGAAGGTAGCTGCCATCTTCAGTCCCCGCGGCGGTATGTCGCACACAGCCACTTTGACGTTGTTAGGGATCCACTCCACAAAGTAGGAGCTGTTCTTGGTCTGGACAGCCAGCAGCTGTTCGTCCACTTCTCTGGTAGACATGCGGCCTCTGAAGATGCAAGCCACAGTCAAGTAACGCCCACGACGGGGGTCACAGGCTGCCATCATGTTGCGCGCATCAAACATTTGTTGAGTGAGCTCTGGCACCGAGAGGGCTCTGTACTGTTGGCTACCTCGAGCCGTCAGCGGAGCAAAGCCTGGCATGAAGAAATGCAGGCGAGGAAAGGGCACCATGTTAACAGCCAGCTTCCGCAGGTCCGCGTTCAGCTGGCCAGGAAAACGGAGCGAGGTTGTGACACCACTCATCGTCAGGGACACTAAATGATTGAGGTCACCATAGGTGGGATTGGTGAGCTTTAAGGTTCTGAAACAGATATCGTACAGTGCTTCGTTGTCAATGCAAAAGGTTTCATCTGTATTCTCTATTAGCTGGTGGATGGAGAGGATGGCATTATACGGCTCTACGACTGTGTCGGATACTTTGGGGGATGGCACAACACTGAAGGTGTTCATAATCCTGTCCGGATATTCTTCTCTGATTTTGTTGATGAGCAGTGTGCCCATGCCTGAGCCTGTACCACCACCAAGTGAATGGATGAGCTGGAATCCCTGAAGGCAGTCACAGCTCTCACACTCGTTCCTGACCACATCCATGACATTTTCAATCAGTTCAGCTCCTTCTGTGTAGTGGCCCTTAGCCCAGTTGTTTCCAGCACCTGAATTACCTGTAAACAGAATTACAGACAGAACAACCACAAAATTAACAAAAGCAATTTTTAAATGCTACAAGACTGGAGTTAAAAGGCTGGTCTGTGACAGCTGGCCCCAGTTACATTGCTGTACATACCGTGAATAAAATTGTCAGGTCGAAATAGTGGCCCTATTTTGCTGGAGCGTACACTGTCCATTGTACCAGGTTCCAGGTCCACCAAGATAGAACGGGGTACGTATTTATGGGCTGGAACAAAAGAAAATGACCAACTACTGTTAGAAAACAGACAGGCTTATAACCTACTCTAAAAAATCCAACCCACCTACAGGTTTGGGGTGGTGATGGTGTTTTTATGTTTTTGTTTTTTAAATTCTATTACTTATTTTAACCTTCATTTTGTCCCTGTAAATTGCTGACATCCTAACAGCACTGTGCACTTACAGTAAGCCTCGTTGAAGTACACGTTAATTCGTTCAAGCTGCAGTGATGCATCCCCACGATAGTTTCCAGCAATATCAATTCCGTGTTCATCACTTATCACCTCCCAGAACTGAAAAAGGAAAGAGATTCATTACAGTCATCATGATTTTTTTTTCCCTGCACAATGTGTCCAGCAGCAGCTCTCACGTCTTGTGCCTGTGACTCCACACAAAGCAGGAACTGCAGCTAAAGTGAGGGATGATTTGCCATGTACAGGTTAGACTGCAGAGGGTGGGAGAGCAATTTCAGTACAAACAGCTGAATGAAATGCAATGGAGCCCATCAGAGCGGGTGGCTTCCCCTCCTCCTCTCCCTCCCTGTAAGTTCAAGGGGAGAGTTTAGGAGACCAGTTATGCTGGTTAAATATTGCCTGTGCACTAGAAAAGGAAATATTGCCTCTCTAGAAAAGGCAAATTGATACTTGTTTAAATAGCACAGAATTATTATTACTTTAAATGACAGGGGTACTGTTTGCTATAAATATAACAACCTGTGTTGGGCTGGGGGAGCTGTGTGATTTGAGGCATGTCATGCACAAGTGGGGCTGCGGCATGGCAACACCAGCACAGTCAAGTCTGCACGGGAGCAATGCTTTCTGCAAGCAGATACTGGGCCTGAATGTCCTATCTTGACATTCATATGGCTGTCTTGTACCAGGACTCTTATCAAGGCAGCTGCCACAGCAGTGTTAATGCAGACACACCCAGCCAATATAATGAGCAAGCTATTTTAATTTTAAAGGTCTTTCGGGTTAGCAAACATTTCAACTCTACAACTACAACACTGCCAACACGTGCATGGTATATTTATCTGCATGTGTACTTTTATACTGGTCCTATTAGACTTAAGTGGTTTCCAGGACAAATACAAAAGCAAAATTATAAACCTTTCAGTGTTCACACTGGCTGCATTCAAACTATCTGGGTCTAACATTACATTTCCTGGCCATCCACAGCTTCATGTGCCAATAGAAGAAACCAAAGTGATGTTTGCGGTAGCGAGAAATGGAGGAAGAACAGAATTGAACTCCTTCAGCTAGCATGTGTCTTCAAAGACACCCCCAGCACCAAATTGACCCAAACACTTTTTTTTTTCTTTTTTTTTGGCACCTTCCTAGTAAGTAAATAAAAAGGGTGTTATGGGCATTTTACAGCAAAAATAACATATTTTTATTTTTTATCTTGGCACGCAAAGTCAGCAATGACTGACATCTCTACGTAACAGCATACCACTGTTTAAACTACACAAATGTAGTCCAAATGACATGGCTCTCTCGCAGGAGGCCAGTTAGGCAGGAATCCTTAACTTAGCTTAGAAAAGCCTAATTTTTCACTGACAGCACAGGTATTTCAGTTGACTAACACAATCCCATATTAATGATTATTATGTGGCAGAGTTAGTGCTGTATGTCAGAACTAAAGCACTGGCATAACAAACTTGCAGTCGTGACGTTGCTGGCTCCTTCACTTGTCCTGGTATTTTGCAGACTGGATTAATGCCCCAGGAACATGAGTCCCAGCAGGAATGCTCTGGAGCACTTAGAATTGCTCTGCCATAGTTATTGCAGATATAAGAACATTCTCATGTTATTATTAGTTTTACAGTTTTTGTGGAATGAAAAACAGTCTTTGACAGTCTTAAGATCAGCCTTTGCATGATGAGCATGCCTGGCTTACAACTTTCACATCAAAACACTCATAAGCATGGCTGGCATGCCATGCATCCTATCATCGAGTCAACAAAGTAATTGTCCCTCCCTCTAAGTCCCCATCTGGTAATGATGTTTGACATGGTACTGATGACAGCACTTACTCCTAAGGACCAAAACTGAAAGGAGACCTTACCTTTGCTCCAATTTGGTTTCCACACTGGCCAATCTGAAGATGCACGATTTCACGCATTTTGTGCAGCTTAAACCTGTTGGTAGCTACAGCCCAGCACAGGATTTCTAGCTGCAGTCCCTAGAGCAAGCCCTCTTTCTGCTGCTCTATCAGCTACACCCAGCACAGTCCGCCCCAAGGGGCCTTTTTATACTGGTGAGATTGTCACTCACCCAGCAAAGGGAGTAGCCAGCTCCCCGCAAGTGGCACATCAAATTTGTCACAAAAAGGCGAAGTACATATTCACTGCCCATGGCTAAGGTATAAGAGCACAGGTACATTGCTGAGAGTGGCTTGGAAGAGCAAATTGTGCCTCACATGTACATGCACACTTTGAATTAATTATAGTTCTTTGTGCAGCAGTGTGATTCAAAACTCTGCATGTTGTATTTCTGTTTCATTATTTTGTGCATAACTTATGTATATATGTATGTTATTTTATGTATTTATCTGTACATAGAAATAGTAGAGCCAAAAGTGAGCAATTATAACTATCTATACTGTCATGTAATTTAAATTTTACACATCATAAGAGCCAAACAGGACAAAATCCATAATCAAAACAGTAATAACTTCTGAGCATTAACCTCCTAGAATGACAGTATTGAGCGCACTGCCAGGCAAACTTGCAGTTCACTAATAAGCATCATTTTCATGAAGGAGGGGGACAGGATCAGTAACAAAAAATACTTTGTAAGATGTAAGTATATGATGTCATACAGTACAATATTTCTGTACTGTAAAATAATGTCGTATTTTTCATTTTCTTGTATCTGAGATGAAGTATCTCAGAATTTTCCAGGAAAACACTAGAGGTGAAATCCCACTTCCAGTGCAGTTAACTATAATGTCCACTGTGTGAAATGTGTCACTGCATTAAAGGAAATAACGCAAGCCTGAGCAAAACATGGCACAGTCGTGTTGCTTGCTGATAAACAGGGCTAATATCACTGCGCAACAGAAACCCAGAATGGACGGCCTTCTGGAAGCTTGTAGGAGTTTTATTATGTCAGATGACTGCCAGTACTTCACAGGTTTTCTTTTTAAGGATAGGGGGAGAAACTACAATTAGGAAAGCACCTTTAATAATTTTGCATAAAAAAGAAGACACTGGAAGGACTTGACTCATTAAAAGTAACTACTACTTTTACCCTGTTATGGGTTGCTAGAGATAAGGAATCTATGAGCTTCCATATTGTTACGAAACAAAAATCAGCTTATTCCAGACTTCCCCACCACAGATGACTTACTTCCACTTTTTCCACCAGCCAATGAAGGAACTGTTCCTAAGACAAAGTTTACTACCACAGCCACATTGCAAAAAGGGGCTAGCAAACATTGTCACCTTCTGTAAAGCTGTCCCCAACAGGGAGCATTAATAGCAAGATTTACAATTCAGGCATATTAATTTTGTTTCTTTAGAACACAATAGTTTTATCATTTTCCAGAAAATAAACAGTTTAGTTTCCATTGCAAGACAACACCACAGTTATGTTCAAAATTGCTGCATTGTAAATATTTTCTAATGCAAAATTCTGAAAAGATTATTTGGATATTTGCTTTGGAAAGCACATACTTTTCATTCACACACATTTCTTGTTTGTTTTCCTAGAATCACTGAGTATCCCAAGTTGGAAAGGACCTATATGGATCATTGAGTCCAACTCCTGTCTCCACACAGGGCCATCCAAAAACCAAACCATGTGTCTGAGAGCTTTGTCCAAACACTTCTTGAATACCAACAGGCTCGGTGCTGTGACCCTGGGGACACTGTTCCAGTGCCTGAGCACCCTCACAGGGCAGAACCTTTTCCTAACACCCAGTCTGAACCACCCTGGTGCAGTCTTGTCCTGTACAATTCCAAATTCTGTACTCAACTGCTGCATTCTGAATGGGAGCTGCAGTGACACAATGTGTTGGAAAGCTACTGATAGTGGGGAAAAAAAAAAAAGAAAAAAAAAGCCACTTAAAATATCCAATGTATTAATTTGCAATAGCCACAATTTATGAAGAAGCTGAAGATTTGGTAATTTGTTGTCCAAAATATTTGGCAAAATAATTTCAGCAATAAAAATATTGAGAGCATTTCACAAGAAAAGGGGAAATTAAAACAAAAACAAAAAAAAAAAGGAAGCGAAAAAATATGCAATCACTAAGCATTGTTTTTTTCTCTTGCTAAAAATAGCTTCCTGGAATCATGTGCCTTCTCTGAAGCATTTCCTAATACAGTCTTTAAAATTATTGCACGAAACAAAGTTCCTGACTGCTTCATGAAGGTGGTTTGTTCCTCTTTTTCCCTGCCTTCACCTAAACGCATTGCTATGAACCCCTAAGTCTTTCTTTATACCAAACTTGGCATATGGAAAGCATGTTTCTGTGTAGATTTTGTTTGTTTGCAGGTCAGTCATCCTTCATCTCAAGACGAAGAAAACCAGTCAGTGAAGGAAACCCCAAGCTTGCTAACTGCACAAGAACACTTCCCAGGCACGGCCAGTACACATGTGCCGCTGTAGATTAGCAGTGTGTGTCTCAAGAGAAAGAGGAGGATGTGGCAGAAGGGTTGGCTTTGGGCACCTTTCGGCACAGAGGCGATTAGGGGCAGCCTGGCACTGGGCAGACTCCCACCCGCCTGCCCTGCAGCGTCTATCAGCCTGCCCACTGCTTCCACTGCCCTCGGAGTGGGCCTGAGATATTAAAGCCCTGGTGATGGGTGTAAGACCACAAACAAGCCATGTTTTTTGGTTGCTGGGCTGGGGTTTTTGTTTCTGTTTTGTTTGCTTCCTTGTACCAACACAGTACACGCTAGCAACAAATATGCCTGTGCAAGGGCCTGTATTTCTTTTTAAACTCTAGTATAAGAGGACTTAAAAATTCAAAAATTGAGACTGTAAAACTGGAATAAAAAAAAATAAAATAAAATAAAATAAAATAATAATAAAAAAAAAAACCTGCCTGCTGTATGTAATCACACAGTTGCTGGCTACAGCCATACATGACACCGGTGTATCAGGCTGAAGTCAAAGAAACCTGGATCCCGTTCACACAGGGTCTGTCGCCAGTACAGGTCCTCCTGTCACAAACCGCGCATTGATAGCCACTGTACTTATTGACTCATCGCGCTATTTTAACGGCTTTTTCTGTGTGTGTATGTGCTTGCTTTAAACCAAAATGACTCGGTTTTAAGCGTGTGAGACAGAGACCCTCCAGCACAGTGCACCAGCCGAGCAGGCTGAGGCTGCCCTGATCCAGAGGCAGGGCGCAGAGCGGGCCCGGCCAGTTGATCTCCCTCATTACACTCGCTCCTTCCCCCCTCAGAAATTAATTACACCCCTCGGAAATTAATTAAACGCTCTTCGCCAGCCTTCCACGCCTCTCCACCACCGAGCCCAGCGCCAGGGGCTCCCCTCAGCGGCTCCCCGGGGGCAGCAGGGCCCGCCCACGGCAAGGCCCCTCCCGCCGCCCTTAAATCAGCGCCGGGGCCGGGTTCCTGAGGAAGGCTCTGCAGCCCAGCATGGAGGGCCCGGCCCGGCTCCTCGCCTCCCTCCTGCTGCTGCTCGTGGGCTATTTTGGCCTCTGCCGGGCCGGCCTCTACTTCAGGGAGGGGCAGAGCTGTTACCGGCCGGCCCCGCGCAGGGCCGTGGGGCTGAGGTGAGCTGCTCCGAGCCGGCCGGGGGCTGCCCGCCCGCCCCATGGGTGCCAGCCCCGGGGCTCGGCGGTGCTGAGGGGGAGCTCGGGGATCAGCCTCAGGGACAGAGAGGGGCAAGGGGAGGCTCGGGGGGGCTTTGGGGGAGCTCCGGGGCTGCCCCGACCCTCTCACAGCCCTCCGGGCACCTCACGGCTGGGAGAGCCCGGTCACGTTGTCTGCAGGCACATGACCGGCGTCAGATTGCGAAAGGCTGGGAGTCCTCCTTGTTTTTTTTTTTTTTCCTTTTAACCCCCCCCCCCCCCCCCCCCTTTTCTTTTTTTTTTCTTTTTTCTTTTTTTTTTTCTTTTTTTAATTTTTATTTTTTACCTTCCCCTCATTCGCCTGAAAACATATGGATCGGTAACGAGGGAAACTCCTTTCTGTCTCCGTGCAGAACCTACCCCCGGCCTCACGAGTACCTGGACATCTCTGCGCTCCCAGAAAGCTGGGACTGGAGAAATGTCAACGGCATCAACTACGCCAGCACCACTCGGAACCAGCACATCCCGCAGTACTGCGGGTCCTGCTGGGCCCACGGGAGCACCAGCGCCTTAGCAGGTACGTGCGGGGCTGTGTGCTAGCTCTGCCAGCCAAGGTGTTGCCCTCAGTGACTTCAGTGTTTCTTGCTAAGCAAAGGAAGTTTATCTTAAGGTTACAAAATAGCTGATGTGAAGAAAAAAAGTGCCGAGTTGCTGCAGTGACTAATGTAGCAAAACCAGGCTTAGACATCTGTGAATACCCCAGGAAAAGAATAAAAGCCAAGCTGGTAGCTGAAGGCAGTTTTAGTTTCAGTAGAGAAAGCAGCCAGAGAAAGGCTGTCCCTACCTGCTTAAAACTATGTGGGGTTGAAGGGAAACGCTGGGATGGTTAAAAAGCTGTTTGCAGAGAGATTACATTTATAGCTCCTGCTGAACTGTTTAGGGCCTGGAGAAGGAACTGGGTGTACTGTCCCTCACCTTGGAGGGGTGGTGATGGTAGAAGCAGATATAAAGCAGTAAGTGTGTCCCCTTCCCTCTGTCTGTACCTGGGGCTGCTGCACCCTCCAAAGCAGCAAGGGGCTGTGGGCTGCTCCAGCAGTGCCTAGCTATGAGGAAATGAAAGGAGTTGCCCTTGGTGGGAAGGGCCTATGCAGTATTACCTTAAAGAGCCCTGTTATTTAAATGAATGTCTACCGCAGCATGCAGACACAGCTGGTTTCAGCAGATGGGTATGTCTGCCCTTTTCTTGGGAAAACGGAAGTAGAGGTTTATGTTAATTGGTGAAACGCTCCCTCTAGAGAGAATGTATTATGACTTGTATGTAACTGCTTTGGCTTAGTAACATACAGGAGAAGTTGTTTGCATAGGATGTTTTAAGAGGATCAGCTGTGAAGGAGAAATGGAGGAAATACTACAGAAATAGGGAGACAATGCAGGTGTGCGAGGAGACAGAAGCAACTGTAAAGTCTCTGTTCTTAAGCAATACAACAACATAAATGTGTGTGCAGTACTAAGATATATAGCTAAGAAGCTGCTAAATTTTATCTAACTTTTGGTAGAACTTTATTGTGTATGTAGGTGTGCATGTATGTGTGTTGAGTGCCTAAAGCATTCATTCCTTCTGCTCTTGCTGAAAGACTAGGCTGGGATAACGCCTTGCTAATTCATACGGAGCACTCCTCCAGTTCTTTGTCAAAGTAGAGTTGAATGTTGCTAGTACTAATAGGATTAAAAGTACTACAGCTGCATGACTTAAGCCAGTTAATACCTTGTGAGAAGCAGTTTATAAGTATTGATTAGGAAGCCAAATAAGCTAGCTGTTTCAGGCAAAGTAAGGCAGCAGGATGGTGATGCCTGTCTGAGATAGCAGAATAATGGTGAGATGTTTACTCAGTGTGGCTGTACTTCTGAAAGCTCTTCCTTGCTTTAAGCTTGTGACAACTGTCTCCCAGAGACCTGGGCTGCCTGAGCTTATGATTGTCTGCATGAGTTTATGCGCAACTCTTCTGTAGAGAGAGAGCGCGCTCGTTTCATGATGTGTGTTTAAGGGCCAGGAAATAAATCTAGTTTTCAGACACTGATGAATTAAGAGCTCTAGAGTACTAGGAGGGTTGAAATGGGTCTTACTCATCTGCATCTTTTAGATGAGCTTTTAATGGAAAAACCTTGTAATGAAAACCCACAGAAACTCAGCCTGCCTATTTAAGTAGGTATTGAGACACACAGCATGACCTATAGCTGGGGCTTTTCCAACCACAAATACAGTTGTCTGCAAATAGTTACAGGTTCAATGAAGGCGAGGGTGTTTCAATACTAGTAATGTAACAGCACACATATTCCACTAACATTTACTGATTGCTTATACTTGCAGATCGAATCAACATAAAGAGAAAAGGTGCATGGCCTTCTGCCTACCTCTCTGTACAGAACGTGATTGATTGTGCTAATGCGGGGTCCTGTGAAGGTGGAGACCACACAGGTGTTTGGATGTATGCCCACGACCACGGCATTCCAGATGAGACCTGTAACAACTACCAAGCTAAGAATCAAAGTACAATGCCTTTTTTTTTTTTTTTTTTTTGCTGTAGGGCCTCAGCCCAGATTTGTCAGATTTTAATATAGAGAAATTATAATTTTCTGTGTTGTTTTATTCAGTTTACTGATTCCTGCCTTTCAGTGTAGTACCAGCTGTTTGACTGACAGGTTTCCTTACAGGTCTCTATCTAGACAGCATAACACGCAAACTTGTCTGGACATGATTTCACCAGCTAAAGAGTTTAAACTCAATCTTTTAAGTCGGTGATATACAATCTCTAGTGTAGTAAAATACTTGCAAGAGTCAACCTAAACAAAGGAGAAATGAAACTTTTTTGTTTCCAGTATTACTGGAATAGTGTCTGTATTTATAGAGAAGCACAACTGAATAACTTTCTCCAAGCAGTTGTGCCAATGAAGTGAAGAATAATAACTAGCGATTATAGATACTTTAAGTGTAATTTCCAGAAAGACAATTAGTTCACTGGAGATAAGTAATCATACTTATTAGTATCTACCTCAAATGAAGCTAAATAAAAAATCAGTGTGTTATTAATTCACAGGAAGAAAAGCATTATCTTGCAGTGATGATCTTTCTCTTTGTAGAATGCAAGAAGTTCAACCAGTGTGGAACCTGTGTCACTTTTGGAGAATGCCATGTGATAAAGAACTACACTCTCTGGAAAGTTGCTGACTATGGTTCTGTCAGTGGAAGGGAAAAAATGATGGCAGAAATCTATAAGAATGGACCAATTAGGTAAAAAAAAAAAAAAAAAAAAAACACCAAAAACTTTATCTACTAGTAGTATTTGGATTGAAATACTTGGTATTCAGTTTAGTGACTGAAGTGTACTTCTCCAATTGAGCACATAGTAGCAGCCCTGCACTTATGCAGACTTCAACTTGTTCGTAGAAGACTGAGCTCAGAAGTCAAAATGCAAGAAAACAGATTTTTAGCCAGGCTCCCACCCTGACTCCTGTGTATAAAAATGCTTGTTCTGTTTTATTACAGCTGTGGTATAATGGCTACTGAAAAGCTGGATGCTTATACTGGAGGACTCTATACAGAGTACAACCCTTCACCTACCGTGAATCATATTGTATCTGTGGCTGGCTGGGGTGTAGAAAATGGAACAGAATACTGGATTGTTCGCAATTCATGGGGTGAACCCTGGGTAAGGAAACAGAAGAATATGTTTGCAGCACTGCTTTAGAGGAAAGGTGGAGTTTTACACACTTGCTAAGAGGATGCTGCAATGGCAGCTTGCAGGTAGAAAGTAAAACTTTATTTGAATTAGACTTTCAATTTAAAAAAAAAAAAAAAATCTAAGCTGAAGATGGATACTTGGTTAAAGTTTGTTAGGTAATGTCAACTCAATCCTAAATGCTGCCTTTTCATGGGCCACCATAAATCTGTTAGTTGTAGGCAAAACCCAAATCATATACATAGAACAGAAGCAGATTGCCCCTTCAAAAAAGGCTGTTCTATAAATGTAGCACTATACTTCTTGAGTGAATTCCTAGCTTCACTTCTAAACCACTCCCATTTGGAAAACAAAAGGATTCAATAGCATAGTTTATGTTTTCTAAATCACAATGTCTCTACTTATACTAATGCAAATTAATTCTCTACAGGGTGAAAGAGGATGGCTGAGAATTGTGACAAGTGCATATAAAGGTGGAAAAGGAGCACAATACAATCTTGCTATTGAAGAGGACTGTGCGTATGGAGATGTTTTACTTCCTTGATTCTGTACTGTACATTTTTCTGTTTAAAGAATAGTCTAAAACTTTCACAGTTAAACTTTCAGGCAGTTTACGTAATTAGTCCAGATAACACAACACACAGTATTAAAAATAAAATACAAGTTGCCTTCAGATAACTACTTAAAATTTTAAAATTAAAGTAATTTACCAATGAAAAAGTGTTGTCTGCTTTGATGCACAGTATTTAAATCAGTGTCTTACAGAAACTATATGTAAATTTGTGTATAAACATATATTTTTAAAATACAACTTATGCAGATGTAACTAAAAAACTATGCACACTAAACTAACAGTAGCGAGCAAATATTATACAATTATGCAGCTATAAAAACAAAGCTAAGACCAGATATTTTACATTCAAAAACTAAATCTCTCTGTTGTATCCTTGGCTTCCTGGTGAAAAAATATTGCTGCAAGTCTCGTGTGATGCTGTTGCTTTTATCCAACCAAAATTATAATAGGAATGTTGATCAAAAGATGTTAAAAGTACTTATCTACTTAGTCTTTTTTGCTTTAATATATGACTGGCTGTACTATTTTTCTCCTAGAGAGGCAAAATCTAGCCTGCCACAAGACAGAGCTCTCCTCATGCTCACTAATGAGTAAAGGTAGTAAATTCTATTCCTTAAAAATGAATCAATTACTAAGTGGAAATCAGTGCCATATTAAGTGGCACTGCTCATTACATTTAATAAACTGACAATGTTCTCTTTTATGATTGTGTTTACAGTGTAAGAGCTTATTAATACATGTCTCCAGTCATATTTTATTATTGTACATAACAAGCATTCTAATGTGGCAGACTAGTAGACTGTGGTAGACCAGGATGGTACTGCTTTTACTAGGCTTATTCTTGTGACGGAGTTGTTCAACAATGTGATATGTAGCAAACTATAATGTTTTAAAAACAAATCAAATGAAATTATATTAATCCTACCCTCTCTATGCTAAAGCTTTTTAGTGGTATAGCGAAGTGTGTGTGGGGGGAGATGATAGAGACAGGTTCAGGAAAGACTGCTGCCTTTTATTAGGTAGTTTCTCCAACTTACCTTGGTTTTATCTGCCTTATAATTAGAGGCTATTATGCTTAGCAGAATGAAACAACAGAGCTGATAGTGTCAAGATTGTTGTGCTATTCTGATTATCAGATATCAAAGAGAACATGTTTTAGATATGGTTGATTTGGCCCTAATTCTGGGTTCCTCTATAAAATCACTCGCTAATCATTAGCTGTTGATCACCTACCATTCACCTCTTCAGTTCTAAAGACTAGAATAGCCTTTTGCCTAGAGTTAAATGTCAATCAAGAATCTCATGCTGTGCATTGGTTAGTGCCAGCTACTTCCTTGGCTTTCCTTTATCATAGTAAAATGACTCCCCGGTGACAATAAGATTAATTTTGCCAAGCTGCAAAGCCTACTGTAAGTTAAGTCCTATTCAGCAGGATGGGGGAGTATAATAGCATTGACAGCAGCAGCATGGAAGTTTTACCCAGTTTAATATCATAAGCCATGAGTACAGAGGAACTCAAATGTATAAAGGAAATTATATAAAACTTGAACAAGGAGAAAAGCAGAAGTCTGCTTTGTCTGAACAGCTGTTAACTTTGTGATGGAGATAGGAACCAACTGCTCTTGATTATCACTAAGATGGTATATGAGGCAGGGCTACACACAAAAAAGGAAGAGCTGTAGGGTAAGTTGTTTTTGCAGTTCTTAATTCTACTAAGAAAGGAATCCAGGGTCTACAACAAACCAAACTCATGTGCTAATACTACTTCCAGTAGAATGAAGATAGGGTCTCATGCAAGTTTAAGTAGCAAGACATTTAAAAGATGTGCAAAGAAAGGGAGCTTTAAAGGTCCATTTGGAAAAAAAAAAAAAAGTCATGTGAAAGACTGGCTGAAGAAAGGAAAAATGCAGTCCTTTTAGAAAGGAATGGAGAATCTATACAATCGATTTCTGTCTCAAATTGTCATGGTAGCCTAGAATTCCCCTTCATAAATCAGTGACAGCAGAAAAGAGCAAAAACAATTTAGATCTTAAGTTTACAGCAAGTTGACTTAAAATGTCACCTTTTGTCTTTTAGAAAGTACTTTGAAAAGTGCAGATAGTCTTGGCTATACCCCTTTTAAGTAGTATTTCTATGTACAAAGAGAAATCCAGGCAGATGAACAGAAACAAACAGTGGTCTCTGGAAAAGAAAAGACCTTTATTTAAAGGTACATTGTAATCTTGGGGGTATCCCTAACTTTAGTATCAACCAAACAGAGTACAGAGAAGTATTTAAAAAAAAAAAAAAAAAAAAGCAAGCCACATCACAGTAATGAAGCTTTTGCGCACACGTTTTTTAGAGAGCAAAAAAATTCTGACATGGTAATGAAACTTACCAGTAACATTTGATGCATCTATTTAACAAAAAAATAGATTCTGAAAGATACCACACTCACATTGGATCCATCTGTTAATACAAAACTAACCTTGAGTGTTACACCTCAACCTCTATTATGTAGAACATGTTTTCTCATAGCAGTACGTACATAGGATATTTAAAATTTTACTATAATATAAAGGTGAGAAAGAGGCATCACGGACCCTGCAGCACAGAGGTAATCATGCTTTTTCCATTTTTTTTTTTATACTTCCCAACTCACAAGATCAAAGCCTATAGCATTCAAGATTTGTAGTCTTCAGAGAACTATCTGCAGGACGGGTTAATTAAGAACTACCTCCCCTATTCTTCAGGTTTTATATATTACACATGAAGAATCAGTGACAAGTTTTGTAAGTAACTGAAAAGAACATTCTTTGAGACATGTTTGTGTGTCTCCTGCTACCCACTTCAGAATATTCAGATTTATACCAATGTGTTCAGTAACAGAAAATCCTTCAGTATTATTTTGTTTTCCAAATTACATTAACAGTCCTCTGATATAAACCTCAAGGTCACCATGCAAGTCAATCAAATGCCCTTCAGCCCTTTCTTTGTCATTTTTTTTTTGTTGTTGCTGTGTTGCCCACCTATAGAACCTTATGGTTGAGGGTATGTCAAAGAAGTGATCATGTGCTCTGCGTTCTTGACTTTTCCACTGCTTAGTTCACCATAATAAAGTTAGATTTGCAGTGAGCTTAAAAGAAAGAAAAAAAAAAGTGTTCAGTACATTACTGTGATTTATCTGTCTGCATGTGGAATTCTGCATTACATAATTAAATAGAATTTTAGGGTCTGAGCAGGTTTTTTTTTACCCCCCCCTAGGAAATGAGTATACTATGAAAAACTACTTCCTTCCTTTTTTCTTTACTACAGTGTCAGCTCTCCAAAAGCAGTATTTGTCTTCAAGTTCCTCAAATACTGCTCAGAGATTCTTGATTAAAGAAAAATTGCTAAACAGAGGCCCACAAAAGGGAAATAACCTGTCAAAGTATCTGGCAAGCATTCTTATTTTTAGCAATCCTGTTGCTAAGCATTATTTACAAACTGTAACAAATACACAAGGAAGCAGATGTGCAATGGACAAGCATGACTTACCTATAAACTCAGTGACAGGATCATGTTCACCTTCTGTTTTAATAGTACCTGCAATACTTTCATTCTCCAAGATTGGAAGAAAAAGCTGTACGAAGTCTGAGGTATATGGAGGAGCAATCACATCCAGTACCTGAAATGGTAGACAAAATTGGATTATTCTTCCATTTAGGTGTACGGTAGAAATATTACTTAATTCACAATACTCGTCTCAAAAGCATACAAGTATTTGGACTTCTAAGACCTTTTGTTGTCCATACAAGTAATTGATTATATATTCTTGTGGTACTGTACCTTAATACTACCAGAAGTCAAAGTTCAGTATGACTAAGTCCTGTCCTTGTGAATACTGATATTACATACATTGCTTGGAAACCCATCTCTTAACTTCAAGTATTTTTGAATTTGGGGCAAGCTGACTCGGTATCCATCCAGCCATATACAGCTGATACTAAAGTTTATCTCTACATGTTAGTAAACACATTTTTTTTTGCTGCTGACCTCTGTAACAAAGTATCTGATGAGAGAGATATCTGTGTCTAGCTTCTCCAGGCATTTGCGGATATAGCTGACAACAGGCAGGACGTATCCTCGACTGAGTAAGTGCACCATTCTATCCAAGAGGGTTTTCTTCAGTTCCAGCTGACAAGGAGGGAAAGAGAGCAGGGTGAAGGAGGAAAACCAATACATTAGAAATATACTCTCAAAAGCGTACAATTTTCATCGTTTATTCTTATAGACTCAATATCTGCTATGATACGATCACTACCATGTTCCTAACTCTTAGAACTGCTGTGACAACTGCTGTGATAACAGCAGTTACCCTAAGAAAGCATAATACAAAGGAATGCAAATAACGAATCCTTTGATAATCACCTGCTCCATTACATCAAGCTGTGAATGTTCTGTTTCAAAGAGTTTGACAAGAAGTTGTAGAACTTGGGGATGAAGCAGCTGATGGCATGTACTAATCTGCAAACAAGATAAAGTAAGATCAACAGAAATTCAATTTAAAAACCAATGTGCTACTCTTATTAGACAAGTTTACATTGATGTTTATTGCCAGATGTACATTCTTTTAGAAAAGTATACCACCACTTCTTTCTGTAATGCCCAAATTTCCCTAATATAAATAACGCTGAGCTGACAAAACCAAACAATTAACTCCAAACAGAAACAGATTCATCTTTGTATATTTACTGTAAACGACAGGCATTCCATGAATTGGGTGTAATTCCAGTTACAAGGATAAAAAATGCTTTTGCTCCCCAACCAGCTTTATCTGTACACTTTTACCTCATCCAGTAATGCCAGATGAACTGGGGTATGATCAGTCTGCAGCTGGAAGTATCGTGGTTCTGACACTGTCCAGTCCACCCACTTCAATACACCCATTGCCACCACTGGAAACCTACGGAAAAAGAGGTCACTTTAGAACATGAGCATCCAAACAATCATCATCTTCCAGCATATTCTAACGATTGCTAGATTTTCATAATTTAATTTAAAACAGAATTAATAAAGCTCGAAATTTTATTTGAAGAGTTGTCAGCATACATAAAGAGCCACCTTCACCCCCAGTAAAATTAAGAAGCTGGAGAATAATTTTTTCTACAAAAGACACTACCTGCTTAGCACAAAACGCTAAAAGCAGGCAACATAATTCACATGCATGCCGAGCTTAATCCAGTTCATGCAATATCTGCTGTTTCATACTACTGAGAGAAGAAAGAACACGTCTATTGCTAAGAAAGCTGCATTCGGAAGACAAAGTAACCTGTCACCTATTTCCAATGGCAGAGCCATTTCTTGGCAGAGCCAAGATGTCCTGCAACATGAGAGGTGCAGTTTGCAATGGAAGCCAGAATTTGTATCCTCATGAGGGAAAGATTCCAAAAAATCAAATGTACAATTTCGAAAGCTACTTTTAGACCACATATTCACCCACTCTACAGAGAGCACATTCTCACAGAGCTGCCCACAAAGGTACTTCCATTTAGCAGTACTTTTTCTCCTAAATAATACTTCCCTTCCAAAAATGGAAACTTGTGACCAGTCTCTCTGCTTACCTGATGCACTGATAGAGCGTGCTCAGTTCTGCAACCAACTCTGATGCTCCTTTGTTCTCATTGCAACACAGATTGTGAACGGTTTCAATGGCTTTTGAAGTTGACTTGAGTTCATCCTTGTTTATGCTGACTCTCTTGTTCTGACAAAATACAAAGTTCAGATGCAAGAGACACAAATACACAGGGAGTCTTTGTTTACTTAAGGAACTGTAGCTTGACATAACCCTAAGACTACATTGTATTTCTCAAAGTTAGACTCACAGGAAAGTTTTAGAAGAAAAAAAGTGTCAATGTGCTGAAATAGAAGGAGATTTGCTTTATCTAATTCCCAGCTCATTGATACTTTTTTCTTCTAAAAATCCACATAAAAACATTTCACAACAAAATAAACAAACCAAGATGAACATATAATTTTAAACTGAGCAACTTAATGACCAACCATTTTCTTCAGCACAGTTACACCACCATAGGTGAAAAGAAAACGTTACGCACAGAACTGAGCATTACCTTTTTCCACATCTCTACTACGCTAGCTGCATATGCCAGTATGTGAATGTATTTGTGTTTGTGGTCCTGGTTGATCTTGGCACCTGGCTTAAACAATGACTGCATGAAGAGGTCCAGAAAGGCAGGTACTCGAATCTGAAGAAAATGAATAGTTTATTAGAGTCTGAGAATTATGAGAAAAATATATTTTTTTGCATCTAACGTGTCTCCCATAAAGCGAGATTTAACGGATTCCTCCTCAGGAATAAGTTAGATGGTTTCTGAAGAAACCTGAACTTTTGACACTGGCACACAAAAAAAAAAAAAACATACAAAAGAGCAGCAAGTTAGAAACTGTATTACTCAGGTATCTAAATGCCAGCATTTGTTACCAGAACCCATTTTAGAACAAGGCAGTAAAACATGCCATTTACAACTGCTTGTAACAAAATGCAAAATTGATACAATTTTTTGTTTTAAAGAAGGAAGTGAATTCCTTAACATCTTTTACTTCCTTCCTATTGGGGAGTTCTTTAAATTAATCAATTATATGTAACAAGGCAGATCAGAATGGTTAAAAAAAATAAGGTGCTAACGCAAAATACAATACAAATAGTAGTCTCACATTTATACATTATTTAAAATTACAGATGGATGAGCCTGAGTGATAAATTCCATCTTGTGTCAATACATTTAGCACAGTAAGACCTCAGATTTTTGAGGCTACAATAACAGAAGAAAGTTACAGAGGTTAAAAAGAAGACGGCTACTAACCAGTTCTACTGGAGGTGGGTCCATGCTTGTAAACATTTTGAACAAAACGGTGATATCTGCTGGATTCAGAGCTCCTTTGGACAGCATTGCACCAAGAGCTTGACACGCACGAGGGTAAGAGGCTGCAGTACCCAACGCTAAAGTGATTTGACTAGCATCATGGCCTCTAGATGAATAACACAAACATACATAGCAGCTTATTTTATTAATTTGGACAATTCAGTTCTAGCCTCACTGAGGCAACAAGGTACACCCCATGTAATGCAATACCTGGTGACAGAACCTCTTATCATGGGTAACTAGAGAAATAGACATGTATTTTCCTGGTTTTATTCTAAAATGTGCATCAAATAATAAAAATAAGTATTTTTGTAATAGACAGAAGCATAAATTCTTTGTTATTCCTACTTCAGTTCTCCCAGTACAGGACAAGGAACTTTTCTGTTGTTCTACATATTAAAGCCTGCTACAAGAACTGCTCTGTTGCTAGCAATTTCACACTACCACAGACTGAATAAAAAACAAAGAATTCTCCTTTTGCTGGTAATCAAGAATGAGCAAAAAAAAAAAGCAGATTACAGATTATGACGACTTATCTTTCGCTTATAACAGGCGCTTACTTCTCATGAGCATATCGCTGAACCTCCTGAGCAATCCGTCTGACAGCTGACCCTCCTTGCTCTTCTTGAGATAATATGGACATCATAGCTTGAGCAAAAAGATACGTGTGCTCTCCATGGCAAACCATCTTCTGCGAAGGTGCACATGAAAAATATTACCAGAAAACAAGAAATACATTTTTATTATTACATTGCCTTAAGAGGAAAGATTTCAATGAAATCTACTAATACAAAAGGAAGAGAAGGAAGACAAAAGTACAGAAAAGCAT
Source organism: Aythya fuligula (assembly GCF_009819795.1). Lineage (NCBI taxonomy): Eukaryota > Metazoa > Chordata > Aves > Anseriformes > Anatidae > Aythya > Aythya fuligula. The sequence goes on along the minus strand of NC_045574.1, from coordinate 11,212,898 downwards.
AGTCTATCACAGTGCATTGATACCATGCAAGTAGAAATGACTACGTTGAGAACGTATGTTTTTTAGATGCTAGAGAGGAAAAATTAGCCTATTCATACTTGGCAATATTTAAAAAGTAAGCCAAGTCCAAAGCCATCCAAAAGTCATTATGGTATTTCATAATAAAGAACAAACAATACATTGAATCAGATGGCAAATTTCACACTGATGTGGATGATAAAACAATTATTAGAATTTGCCAGAGGACTGATTAGACTGATCTTTAGATCTTAAATTAAATGTGAAAGAAGACAGTTTTTCTTTTTCCTTTATACAATCCATTTAAGAAATATATGAAATGTTACATACACAGCTCAAAACACGATTGGTGACAGAATCACCAAATTTGTATTTTTTAACTCATATATAGCTTCTTTTCATAAAATTCTCTAAGACTTCAGAAAATGTCAAGATTTTCTATAATCCCGCAATGACTTGTATATTCTAACTGGAAAAGAAAAAAATATTTTTCCCCACATAAAAAGGAACAGAGAACTTACGGCAAACTCAGGGAGGTTTTTCTCAAGGTTTTCTTCCCCTCCATCTAAAATTGTTGCCAAAGATGTGCGCAGGACTCTGGAAAATACTTCCAGTTGCTGACATGCTGTCGAAACACTGGTTATTTCCCCTTGATATCCAGCATCAGATATAAGCTACAGCAAAAATAATAAAGAAATGAATAAACAAATCACTTAATACCTATATTATTTAAGATGATATTTCAGATATCCTAACAAGCCTAGGAGAACACATACACTTGCTGGAATTCACATTCATCATTTAGAATACAAAAACAGAAACCAATGAATATCTGAAGTGAAGTGTTGCACTGTGTGCACTTGTAGTTCACACAGGAATCACGAGCTATTTACATGAATTATTCCTCCCATATAGGAACGTTATCTCCTAACAGGAGATTAAACATGCTTTTACTTTATGTATGCCAACAAGAGCCACAAAGCAAGATTAAGAATTAGATACCTTTGGTACTTGTGTACATATATATGGATGTACATGTGTAATAAATACAATATATAGTAATAGGGTCTTATGCACACACATACGTGCATGAGCAAAAAGCCCAGGAGAATAACTGTCACTGGGGAAAAAAAGCATGTATGAACCTTTTAACAACTATTTCCCAGCACTCACAAGATAAATCTGTTCTTATAGCACAAAATTAAGGGAATTCCAATAACATTGCATATAATTTATATCAAAAGGTATCCAACGCTGAAGTCATCTTCAAAAACAGAACAAGTCACTAGGACATGGCAATAAAAATAAAACTAGAGATACAGACATTCTCGCTATTTTACTCTTAAATAGCAAACTAGTTTTGTTTCACTGTTGTATAAAAACAAAGGCTTACTTGAAAGCCTTTGAATTCACAACCCCGTAACCATAAAAATATGATTTAGAAAACACATAATGCACAATTTTCAAACACAGATCAGAGCAAAAAAATCTTAAAAAGCAGGTCAAATTGGAAGACTACATTCACAATCGGTAGGACAATTCCTCTCACCGATATGTACTTGTACTGTTCTGACATTTGAACAAGTAGTATTAACAAATACACATATGAGATACAGGCAATGTCATAGCCAACATTTGATGCCAGAACAATTAGCCTGGTATGGATCATCTCATTTATTACACTTGAGCATACTACCTTCACAGTAAAATTAAGCATTAAACAGTCTGGATGGGCTTCTGCCAACTTGTAGAAGAGATCTCTCCATGTTGTGTGTGCTATCATTTGCTCAAGCCATGCTGGAGTCTGAAAAGATTAAAGAAATAGAAATAAACATAAGAATATCTACTTGTCAATATCATTAAAAGTAAGCTTTTTACCTCTCAGGAGTCTAAGCAGTTGCTATGCAGGACTTTATTACAACAAAGGATATATTCCACTTTTCTAAGTTCTCTAAGCCCCTGAGAACTCTAGTGAAATAGAGCTGGTTTTCTGAAAACGGTTGATTAGCTGAACAGCTTAGAAGACAGTTTTCCATCCCCCACCATCTACTACTCCATCACACAAAGACATCTATACAGGATCCACTCATGTCATGTAAAGACAGCAACATGGATTCCATGCATACCTCTCCTTCCTCTGTGAAGATGGAATCTGCTTTCCGAGGATCAAAATGCTTGATAAGTAAGCTCTTTAAATGGTTTTCCACAGTCTCCTGAACTTGCACTGGCTCAACACCTGTACAGAAGGAACAAAAAACTTGGCAGATGCAATCCAATCAAACATGGCAGCAAAATTTTCAATTTTTCAATAATGTTCTATCATGAGAACAAAAGCTACTCCGCAATTTACCAGAAATTTATCCACAGGTAGAAGGTGAGAGAAGAACCATCAGTTCTATTCTCAAGCCATGCAGATACAGACACGTACAGATTTTGAGATTCTCCATCATTTTTCCTAAATGCAAACTATGCTTAGGTTCATAGGCAGGTTATACTAGCCCTTTTCTCTTGCTCTCTTCATCACTCATGCTAACAGCAATGCCAGACATCTCACAAGGCTGTCACTAGGTGTGATACCAAAATATCCTAAACACAAAAGAGATTACCAGGATTGGTGCACAAACCCACGTTACTGCAGGCTAGAGTCCATCTGCTTTAAATATGTTAGGTACCAGTAGTTTTGACAAAAACCAATAGATTACTTATTCTCTGAACAGAATCAACATATTACGATGTTACACAAGAACTGAAAGGAATGGCAATACGTATCCTGAAGACGTCTTTCACATAAAGAATTTAGTCACATACATATACAGGATAACAACTCTAATATGATCCACTTTTCAATATGATCAAATTTGCCAATTCACGTATTTACAATGAAAGACGGACTACGGACCCAAATTATACAGTATCTTACCTGTTTGAATGAGCCATTCTGCCAGCAAATTTACAGTCTGTGCCACTGCTGTATAGTTTTCAGAAAGAAGCTGGATGACATTCTCTGGAGAGCCTCCTGCTTGGAAATATCTGATGAAAGAATTAGAAAAGAGCAATTTAAAAACTCTATTAAAAAAAAGGCAACTCTAAAAATAAAGTGAAAATAACAGCATCGTTTATTTTTGCATACTTCCATACAAAACAGTAGCACTGCACAGCAAGCTGCACTCACCTTTTTAGCGTGTTAAATATAGACGGCTCCATGATGTAGTCAGGAGTTGAAAATTTCTTCAGGCATTCTTGCTGGACTTCGGCATCATCCTCTCCCTCCCCGTCCTCATCGTCCTGCTGTTTGCAAGCACCGCCAGGTCAGTCACCTCAGGTCTTCCCCGCTTACCCCACAGCACACTACCAACTCCCGGAAAAAAAAAATACCCGATTTAACAGAGGAGGCGCAACCCCAACAGCACCTTGCTCTTGTTTTCTTTCTTTTTAACCCCCAAAACCCAGGTCCCACAGCCCCGGGCGGACCCCCACGCTGGGCAGGGCGAGAGGAGAAACCCCGGAGCCCAGAAGGGGGGCAGGAGCCCGCCGGCCCCCCCAGCAGCCCGGCGGGACGGCGACCCCCAACCCCCGGCCGCTTCAGGCCGGTTCTCACCGCTCCCCCGTCTGCTTCGTTGCCCCACTCCGCCGCGCTCCCTTCGAAGTAATCGGCGTCCTCCATGGCTCCCCGGCCGAAAAACCCGCGGCGATGGCCGGAACCAGGCCGCGACCGGCCCCCGGGGCGGAGCGGCGCGGAATGGCGGGCGGCGGCCGGGCGGAGCCTGGCCCGCCCCGGGGCCGGCCTCAGCTGAGGTGAGGTGCCGCCGCTGTTGGGTTTATGGAGCTGTGAGGGCGGTTTGTGCTCGAAAGCCGTCGCCCTCCTGCCGCTTCGTGGGGAGTTTTTCGCCCCAGAGCCGGTGTGAGGAGGCGGCCGTCACCTCACGCCTCAGCGCCGCTCCCCCTGCAGCGGGCGTTCGCTGCCGCGCAGCCACCGCCCGGTGAACGAAGGCTGAAACCACGCAGCAAATAGTAGTGAAATAGCACAACCTAAAAGCCGTTCCCATGGTAAAAATAAAGTAATAAAATAACAGTAATAAATAAGCTTCCCTATAGCACCAGGCCTCCCAAAGCCATAGCAACTCAGATGGAGACTGCAAGAAAAGAGAAAAAAAATTGGATCATCATACTGTAAAAATGTTAGGAAAACAACAACAAATTGGTGGTAATTATTACATATTATCATATGGTTTAAAAATTAACAGGTAGAAGGAAAAAGCAGTCCCTCTAAAGAACGAAGAAGGTACCCTTGGTATAATGGAAATGGCAAGATTGTAAGGTTTTAGGACCAGAATCAGTGTAACAGCATCCCCTAAATTTGCTGGAGAATAATATTAAATCAACCTGTCTTTTCTTGTTCGTTAAGATTTGTTACTTCTAGCCTAAGACAAAACCCTGGAATCTTTGATCTAAAAAGACAACAGACCAACTGAAGCCCCTACAGGTAACGGTATGGGCTGTTAACAGGTTCATTTCCACCAGCAGTGAGGCCTGCACCATGTGGGGCTCCTTTCCTCAGGCTCTTGCCGTCTCGTGTCCCCACCAGAGGCAGGCAGTCACATAAAGAAAACACGACTGCTCCCCCGGCCACAAAGCAGGATGCTCAGGGCAGCGGCTGTGCTGAGGTCGGGCCTTGGTGCTGCCCTTCCTAGGGTCTGCCCACAGAGGCTGGAAGGAGGGCATCAGGCTGGGGTGCTGGCCTGAGGCAGGGAGGGATCTGGGAGTTACAGACAAACGAAAAGGGGCCAAGTCCTAAATGGATGCTGATCATACAGCGAAGAGATGGGTGTTACTGAAACAGGAGAGCTAGAAGGCCTATCTGGTGACAACAATCAAACTTGTAAGGACTCCCGTGATATTTATGCTACAAAACTTACTGTCCAGATGAACAGAAAAATTGGACAGTCCTAGCACCAACTACCACTGAGAGACAGAGTGGTATTAGGTATTAATGCTACCAGTAATTTCAGTGTGTGACTCTCAAAACCACAAGTTCTGTTGTCTTTATATACTCGCATCTCTTTGTTTTGATTGCAGTAACAGAAACTTATTGATAATATTATTATCATTTTAATATAAAGAATGAACAATACTCAAAGCATTTCCTTTCAGCTTTCCTAGAGGAGAAAACTAGGGCCTTGTACTAGAGCCAGACATTAGCAGAGTGGCCCTTTGCAGAAGAGCAATATTCAGGCATTCCCCACTGTAGGTCAATAAACAAGCAAAATCAAAACAGAAACAAATTTCAAGGTATCATTTAAACTGCTGGAAAAACAAGTGTACCAGAAACTGATTTTGCAAACTAAACTGTTACAGCTTTGAATGGAAATAATGTTGGTTGTTCTCTTGGTTTAACCGTGTTCTCCCATACAATTTTTCAGTTTCCGTGAATTGTTCACCACTGCATATAATAAAAGCACTTAGACTTACCTGAGTGTCCCTGAAAGATTTTATTATCCAACAAATGCAGGCAACAAATTTCTCACTGAATGCGTATTTGACTATAGTTTGTATGTAAAATATTCTCGAGTCACAGTTCCCAACTAATGAGATTTTGATGACAGCATATTTGAGCCAAATCAATGTTCTGTGAAGGCCAGCCTAGGACACTCTGCAGCATGCCATGAAGAAGCTCTAAAGGCAACCTAGGCAGTAGATGTGGGTGAAGAAGAGCCACATCTAGAGACTGTGGAAAATTATTTATTTCCAAGCTATCAAATTCTGTTGTTTGATTTTTGAGCAAATTGCTAACTTGCTTTGTTTCAATATTTCCTACCTAAAGGAGTGCCAAATATGACACAGGTGATCATTTCATTCCTTCCTGGAACAAAAATACATTCCAAATGGAAAACTGACCTCTAACAAAAGTGTTTGCCTTTTATCCACGTTTTTTGTATTTTGTAATTGCTAGCCTTTTGCAAATCAGACAATACATTCAACTAGAGATCAGGTAACAACTTTCAAATTCAGTAGGAAAGTACAGCAGCATCAAATCATCAAATTAGGCTAATGAGTTTTGGCTAAAGAGTTCTTTTCAAGCAGAACTTTTTTTTTTTTTTTTTTTTTCCCCCGCATTACCGTGACATTGACAATTTGACAATTCCTGGCAGCAGCGTTATTCCAGACATTGAAGTTATACATCGAATGCTTGACAGATGTCTATGCAACTGAAAAGTATTCAGAGGTACTCAGAGACAAAACAAGGCTTATTTATATACTGTGGATTGATTAAGATCATAGCCTTGCAACTCTTTGAGTATTTTTCAACATAAGCTTATAGTGGAAACATTTTTTTTCAAAGCAAACTCTACAGTTTAATTGCATACTGATCATTGGAAACACTAAGCTTACACTTCACTTCTCCCTGTTCTGTAAGTGCATTTTTTTTTGTGGTTCCTTAGATGGAGACATCCTGGCCTTTTAGCTAAATACATTTGCTGACCTTGAAAAGTTATGTAAAGATCCCAAACTTGCTCACTTGTACCTGGGAAATGAAGAATATCCCAAATATTTTTAAATGTCCAAGGTGATGAATTTAGGAGCCTTTTTTATCTAGCTTTCCCTAGTTCCTTTGTACTTACAATGAGATTGTCTCATAACTTTTTTTTTTTTTTTTTTTTTTTTCTTTACAGCTGCTCTCTTCTTGCTTATCAATCATACATATTACAAAGAGTAGACAGGGTGGGGAGACAGGGACAGTAGAGAGTTGCTGAATTGAAAGGTAGCAGTCTTTGGACCATGATGTTGGGCAGAACCATAAGTTGTAGGCTCCTGTTTGAAACCACAAATATGTTAACAAGAGCCACTGCCTGCAGCAGCACTGGGCATCCGGGCTCCCTTACACAGATGAACTGTTGAAACCCAGCACAGCTTGCCCTGTGGGAAACAGAACTCAAGGTTAGCACCAAAACCTTCATCAAATCCGTTACTTCAGTTTGGATGTTTTGCCTTTAAGTAAAAAGTGATCAGAAATTAAAAATGCTGAGATACATAATGAATCATCACACACATACTTCAGGAAAGAGACGCTGTCTCCTCTGGTTCTAGGGTTAATGCAAGTTTAAAACACTTTTCATTAATACTTTGAAGTCTTACATGTATTTGGTTTTATCACCCTACCTCTCCATTTGCCTTTTTATGGAAGCTCTTCTGATACTGCCAACAGAAAACTGATAACATACTGGAAATTAACCAGAGTGGAACCCCTCTCCAAGTAGCCTTCCTTCACAAGCCTGATGATGTGATTCATAACCCTTATACAGCTCTTTTCAATGCCTGATCTCTACTGGCACTCTAGCATTTTTGTTGTAAAAATAGTAATTCCAAATTCATATCAAATACAGGAAAACTATAAATAGAAACAGTTATTCACTATCTACAATTCATATAAAATCCACAGCCTAAAAACATTATTAGTTTGCATAACAGAACACCAGAACTGAGAGAACTCCCGTGATTACTACTTCCATCCTAAGCCTGTTCTTTGTACAGGCTGGAGTATTAGTTTATTTCATACAAAAGTATTATGCTTTCATTTAATAAAATAAGTGCATAAATTAAAGTGAAGAGATACATTCACATTTTAATTCTGAATTTGCTTACATTTGTCTACTGGTACCCCAGCCTCTGAAAGCTTGTTATGCTAGATAAAACCCTTAGGGTTGGCGTCTTCTCCCTCAAAATTTGATGATTCTCTTTAGATTTGGGACTACATTTAAAGGCTTTATTTTTTCCTGCCATTAAATCAAAGGTTTTAGGGGCAGATTTCCTAGGTGAAAAAAAAAAAAAAAAAAAAAAAAAAGATTCTATTTTAATATTTTCTTTAAAAAAAAAGTTATATTACATACTCGATCTGTTACCCTTATTGCATAGGTATCAGCAAGCACTTGTTTTTGTTGTTTACCTAGGGAAGAACTCTCTATTTTTTCCACAGAACCATGCTACGTTCATAGAACCCAGAAGCTAGAAAAAAACAACTCATGATTTTTATATGTTTAATGCAACAAGAGATGAGGGCCTTGCCAGCTCCTCCCCAGGTTGCTGTTTCCAATAGAATTGTGCTTTAAACTGTACCCATTTTGCTCAGCTCAGTACATTAAAAGTAGACCGAGTAAAAAGCAGCTTTAACTTTTAATAACATGAGAATCAGGACTGAAAACAATTAGTTATGAAGCCAGCACTGATGGCTAACATTTTAGCATTCTCTGCAATACAGTAAAATACTCTGAAGCACTTTTTCAACATAGTAGCTGAGAGACGTCCATCTCCAATATTTAATCTAACTGGTTACGTCGAGGATTAAAGTCGGTTCACTCCTGGCATTTCTATCTCGTCAGTCAGCAGAGAGGAGATTTTTCATGGCTTTCAGCAGCAGAAGTTCAGAAATCCCCTTTGTAGCTTATTTTATTTACAAAGACACTTCAAAGATTGTCAGAAAAACTTTTTCCCAGTGGATGAAAATTCAAAAATATCCAGCTGAGGAAGAAGGGTACAGTTTTGGTTTTGGACTGCAAACAGATGTTTGCTCGTAAATATTTTTACTGTTACACAAACTGAACATGTTTTCAGGGATGAGGATCTGCTCCTGAGTGAGATTTCCACTGATAGCAATCTATGGCCCTGATCCTACTTGTACAGTTAGTAGGAATTTTATCGTCGACCACCATGGAAGAGGTTTTTTATGTGCCAGCATTGTTAGAGACACACATAGTATATTAGACACAGCTGGGGGAAAGAAGAGAACTTAGTCTCTTCCAGAATACATTACATCATTTTGTATCTTGCAGCAACGTCATCCGTCCTAGACATGTGCATGGCACCAATCACCAATAGAATTATCACTAAGGCACTGGCCTGGTGCTCAGATGACACGGGTTCTGTCTCCGTAGCTGTGGTCCGTTTCCTGTGTAATCATATTTAGACCTTTGGTTTTTCCTGGTACATCATTCTTCACATTTGAAAACAGGATATAACACAAAACAGCCTACATCTTTTACAGGAATATTGTACCACAACTAATTACAAGGCGCGCAGATTTTAAAGTGATGAACATCAGTATTTCATGCATGGATTTACTGGTAAATTATGTTGCAGGTATTAATTATGTGCAACATACTGGAACAGACATAGCTTCAGTTCCTCTAGAGCTAATGACATACTCTAGGTTAAATCCTATCCTCAATGCCACGATTCAAAATAGTTTTTAGATAAATAAAGATAAGCCCTTAGGGCTCCTATCTCTGACAACTGATCCAGCATGCCTTCATGCTTTTGCACCAAAGTCTACTCCTAACAACTTCAGATCTCCCATTTCAGCCTCTCAGAGAGCAGGTTTTAATGCTTTTGGAAGCAGCTGAACCTTTTTTTTTTTAGTCTATAGTCAATTTATCTCTCTACATTTTTTAAAAAAATCCTTCAGGAGATATCACTACTCTGCTGCATCACACTGGCTGCTGAATGTGTACTGATGTACAAATTGCTAAAAGTTCTTGGGTTGAAATAAGTTACTGCAAATGCACAGTAGCTGATTTTGAAACCACAACATCTCTACGATTTATTATTATTTTTACAAAATACCCAAAGTGATCAGACCATATTGTAGGTTACTGGCTTGCCAAAGGTTATGTTTTTAAATCAAAACCATTTCTGAGTTACAGAAGTGCCAAAAACAATCTTGAACCAGTTTTGTTTTGTTTTGTTTTTTTAAAACCAACCCCCATCCAACAAAACAGTTGTATAACTTAAAACAGAAACAAGAGTTTGTGTTGGAAACTGTTTAAAAACCAACCCACCAAATCATGCTTGAGCAGAAGCCTTGTATGGCAAAGATATAGCTTAGGGCAATTTAGTGCCAAGATATAGACCCGCTATGGGTTTATAATGGAAATACTGACACAACCTCAACTATAGTGATGCAAATGTGCCCTAAAACACTGTATTTGCTTTTATTAATAAAGTGGTAGTGTTTACATTTGCAGGTATCTTACACTTCAGCATCACGATGAATACTGAGTAGAATGAGTAAAGTTTTGGCTGTAAGGTCAGAAGTTTCCAAACAGATGAATGAGACAGAAGTGAAAGTCCTCAATCATGAAAACAAGAAGTTCAAATAAATAAATAAAACAAAACTAGGAAATACGGGTAAGCATTAGGTTGGAATGGTTCAATTAACTGCAAATTATGGCCACTAAATTAGAAAGACATAAGAAAACACAGTAACTTATTAAATAGCAAGCATTAAAGCTTTATGTTTTTTGTATTAAAAAAAAAAAAAAAAAAAAAAAAGCTGTTAAAAATAAGACTTGCATTTACCAGGCCACCAAACTGCATGGACTAATAGAGACTAACAAAGGCAATACTGAGACATTAAGACACACACACACTCCATACTTGTGCAACTCAACCATATTCAAAACAATTGCCTTTATCCTCACTTAAGAAAGGAAAAAAGTCCCCTAAGCATTTCTGTTCATATAAAGCTTTATAGGAAGGTTTCTTAAACTGTTTCTTTCTTATATAGCTCATTGTTATTATGTACCCTTCTCATTATTAGAGGAAGAAGCTGATTTATTTTTACTTTTATTTTTTAATGGAGATGCTTTGTTTCTCTCAACGAGAGATTACATTCCTTACACCACTGCAAGTTTTCCCCATTTATAAATTTGGTGCTTACACCATGTCCTACTAGGCTTAAGAAAATAAGGGTTGGCACTCAATTAAAGATTTTGGCTCCTGTAACTGGAATTAAGGCTCACAATGAATTTCCTTTCCACTACGTGTCCCCCATTTTTACCTATAGGAAACACCAGCCCTTAGCCTACAGGCACTGGATACATTCTTAAATCAAAGGGGGCCATTTTCAGTCATTCTCTCTCACAGTTCTATGAAGTTTAGGTGGCAACTTCCTAAACGTGTGAACAGGAAAGATCCTTTTTCAAAAATGAGTATCAACTGCAGCTGAATTTTTTAGAAAATTTAGTGTCTTCTGAAAGATCACTTCTAATGTTGAGTTGAGAGAGATTGGGACATTAAATCCATCAAGTCCCCAACTGCTCTTAACATACCTGAAAATGGATGAGGCAATTTATTTTCATTTAAAAGTTTAGCCACAAAAGCAATGAAAACTCACAATCCTGAACAGTTTCAGTTCTTAGTATTAAAGGCATCTGATACCTGAAGCAAATCTAGCTGCACAGACACCACTGACCACACCCTAATTTAATTTAAACTGGACCTTTTCCCAAAAAAGAAACTTAACACAGGATCTTGGATGGAGGGAAGCTAGTGTGAAAGGCAAAGAGGCAAGTATTTTTGTTTGTTTTCCTTTTAAAGTCACTGCATTAAGATCCAGATCAGTTTAGGGGTGTAAATGAAGGGGAAACAGGGATGCTTGAGTAATATAGGCTAACACTGTTCTAGATGTGTTATTACAGTTGTAATTTCTGACTCTGTACAAATTGTACACGTAGGTTTAGACACATGAAAAAGTAACACACTCACAGAGACATAAAACACCTAGGTATAAAATATAAAGCAGTGTAGTAGTTACTAAAATTACATGCTCTCTTATTGCTACAGTGATTTTTGCTCTTTTTCTTTTTACTGTACCACATGTTGTTCTAAGCATATAATTTGCATAAATTATTCAAGTTTAAGAAAAATCCACACATCTTCACTTTAAGCTACTTATATAGTTAATATAAAACAAAAAAGGTTCTAAAGTATCTCTTTATTAAAAGAGAAATAAAAATGTCATTTGAAACTGGAATTCAGTGGCCAAATCCAAGGGCAGTGCACACCTTGTCATTCTGGTAGTATCATGCCCACGCAGTGTAAGTGGAGGTTGGTGGGGTATTTGGCCCAGTCTAGAGATGGTCACCAGACCTGCATGATGCCCTATGTGTTTGTTATTGTTCTGTTTTTGTCTTCAGCAAAAAGGACTATGAATGACCAAAGACTAACATTTATAATTTGTAGCAAAATTTGGTTTATGTAGAAACAAGCCATGTTTTGCATTTGGATAGAGATTTAAATGAATTAAAGCTAAAATTAAAAAGCATGATGCTGCAACATCTGGTCACTTGTTGAAGACCTCACTTTTAAAGTGGTTAAGTTTGCACAATTTGTACTTTTTTCTTTTTTTTTTTTCCTTTTTTTCTTTTTTTTCCTTTTTTTTCTTTTTTTTACTAAACAGTATTTTTCCTTCTTTTATAAACCAGAAAAACTAAACTACAGATAAATTTTCCCTACCTTGAGCTAATGCTGCAGATAGGGTTGACAAAGCTGTACAGCGCAATCAAACATACTTACATCTTAGCTCATTGTACAGGTACAGCCATAATCAAGGCACAAAGATCTTCTACAAGTTATTTTTTTTTCAATAAAGTTGTACAAAATAATACATTTTACAGTCTGTACAAGAATAATAATCCAGCAGTAAAATAAAAAATGAGGGGAGGGAAGAAGAAAAAGAAGGGAAAGACTGTGAGGACTACAGTCCAGATAATGATTTTTATAGCAGACGGGATCATCAGTGGACAAACTGAAAACAGTGTGTGGTTAACTCTTTCTGCAATCACAGGCCATATGCAGTTCAATTCGTAAATGTCCATGGTTGTCTTAAGACCACCAAGACTGGATTTAAAAATACCCTTCTGAAAGGTAGCAGTTGGTTTTTGCACTGTCTAGGTCTGTTGTAGAATTGTCAGTATTTCCGTTCAAAGCCACATTACAGTCAGAGAACCAAACTCAAGTGTGTCTTCAAACTTGGTCTGTGACTTGGCACCTTCTTTGTCTGATGCAGTGAATGATACAAAGTGGAGATCACGGGTTACATGATTATGCCCACAACAGTGCTAAATTACCTAGTTTTCTCTCCCCAATTTTTGTTTTATGCTTTAAATTTTAATCCCCAATTCTTTCAGGTGCTCCACATTCAGGACTTTTAATTAATTAGTTTTTATTTCTTTTTTTTTTCTTTCTTTTTTCGTTAATAACAGTGTTAGGGAGTCCTCATGGAAATGGCCTTTTAAGTGTTAGGGGCCATCTCAAACTGTCCGAGGGGTACAGAAGCAAGCTTAGAAGTGCTGCTATTGTCCAGCAAGGAGAAAAAGTTGAGGGGTGCAAATCAATGGGAGATTCAAACAGTTCTCTTCCACCCTTTGTGGGCAAGGGTGTTTTTTTCTTTTTTAATAAGGAATAAGGAGTCCAAAACACAGAAAAAAGTGCTCTCCATCACAACAACTCGTATTGGCGAAGGTGCATGCGCTGAATAATGTCCCGACAGTCATTGAAAACCCTCCGGATGTTCTCTGTATCCACTGCACACGTGAAGTGAGGATAGCAATAGTGCCTTCCATCTCCACTTGCTGTGCTGATTCTCTGTTAAGAATAATAGAGAGATACTGGGTTACAATAAGGCTGGGGAAAACTGAAAACTTGTTCTCACACCTCAGATGAATGAAGGTTAAGATAGGAATGTGTAAGCTGAGCTTTCAAAGGGTGTAACTAAGTGGCAAAATGTCCACAATTTCTCACTTTCTCAACTAAAACATGAAAATTAAAATGATCGGAATTACATGGTGAGAAGGGCACTGAGTTCCGGGGAATTCCACAGTGGAAAGGGAGCTCATGGAAGTTCTATTACTTGTATGCACATTTGGTGAATTTAGCTGCACAACCATTAGTGAATGTTGTCTGTAAAAAAAGTGGGATTTTGCCTCATTGTAAAAGCTTTCTAGCCCCATTTTACACTTATAAAAAGCCTCTCTTCAAATTTTGTTTTGTTCCAATTTAAAACGAGTCAATAACTTCATTGCCATGCTCAGCATTACAATTAAATTTAATAATACTTTAAAAATCCTAGGTCTAGTGTAGCTTTAGTTGACTAGTAATGGAAAAGATAACATCAAAAGAACATTAATATTTTGCAGATAATGCATATTTTCATTAGTCTTTGTCTTTAGAAACGATATATGGAATAAAAGCCTGGCCCCACTACCAGCAGCAAGGTTTCACTCATTATTCTTCATCTGAAGTTCCTTAATTCTCACCAATGCTTTTGCTGTTTAATTACATACCGTGTCAACAAACATATTTGAAGAGCAGCTAACAAACAGTGGTAAAGCTCTTAAACCTGTTTTATGCAGTGCAGACATTAAATATAAATCACACAAGACATAGCAGCATTTTGCAATATTAAAAAGTATCTAAAAGCTTATATTTGAGAAGAATCACATAAGAAATACTGAAGGAAAGGAAATACTTACAAGAAACTCATCTCTAATAAAATACTTGGCCCTTGTAACTCTGGGATCCTCACCAGGCTCTGGTATTGCTGATTAATAATAAAATAAGCATCTCATTAAAACAGATGTTTTTTTGCCAACAGCGCCTAAAAATCATAACTTGCTCTGTTTTCTGCTCATATGTGATAGAAACATATTTTTCAAAACTATGAGATAAAACAAAGCGTAACATATTTAAAACAGCAAGATTACAGTAGAACGAAGGAGAATTACAGTGTCCATAGTATCAGACATTTGTCAGGTAAGAAAAATGATTGCAAATACAACAAAGAGGAGTCCACTCTTGTGACTACTGGGTCTCACACTGCAATAGTTGGGGAAGAGTACTAGTGATGTTACAGGTAAACTGTAATGACAAATGACTGTATTATATTTATTACTGGTCCATTCATGTATAGATGTACATATTTGCACAGTACTGTGAGGAAGACCCTTCATTATAGGCTTTTTATTTAAAAAAAGGATCAGTTTGTTGATTTATGGTAACTACTTCTGACATGAGGGTCAAAGTTGGTTCTGTTGGTATTCATTAAAGATTACTAGAGGACTGCCCCAATAGTATTAGTGTAAGCTGTACTGTAGTCTACCAGCAAAGAAACAGGATTTTGGCATTAATATATTACATGCATAAAAGAGGACTGTCCCATTATTAATACCTAAAATGGAATAGAATAGTTCTAAAGTCCATCTAGTCCAATTACTTGATCACTTTGGGGCTAACCTGAAGTTAAAAAGTATTACTGAGGGCATTATCCAAATGCCTCTCAAACACTGTCATGCATGGGGCATCAACCACCTCTCAAGGAAGCTTATTCCAGTGTCGACCAACCTCACAGTAAAGACATTTTTCCTAATGTCCTGAACCTCCCCTGGTACAGCTTTTTGCCATTCCTTCATATTCTAAAACTAACATTACTCGCTGGCTGAAAAACAGTGAAGGAGTATTTATACTTGGAGTTTTCAAGTCTTAGCTGAAAATACCAAAAACATTAAAAATGTGATTAATAACAAAATGATGAATTGCTGATAAAACTTAAAAATCTTACCATCATCTGGTGTAGTGTAGCGAGCAAATTCTGGAAAGTAGTCTTCAATTTTAGATTTCCCTGCCAAAACTTTCTCTGCTAGCAAATCTTGTTTATTCAGGAAAAGAATTACTGAAATGGTCCGTAGCCACCTATAGAAAATTGAAGCCAGACACTCTGAGATGGCATAGCTAGGATCATTTATTAAAGCAAACAAACCATCAAAACTAACACATAATCTAGTTCTGGAGACAACATACTCAAATGACACTCTATAATAATTGTGAAAGGTTTCTCTTTTACACCTTAATCCAGTGGTGTAATTCAGGGTGTACACACGCCAAGCTTGGTTTACAAGGTTCTAATGTGGGCAATGAAATTTGCCCACTTTCTACTGTTAATCCAACTGCAACAAATAGGTGAGCTTATAGTAGTAAATTAAGAAGTGGTTACCACTGCTTTAATTACTTCACCCTCCGTAGGGCAACTACCAATTTGTAACTCTCCAGACTGTTTTTCAGTTAGAGTGTATGAGACATTAATGAAGCAAGTAAACAGCTGTGATCAAAGACTAGCTTAGATGGTGTGAGAAGAAGCAAAATAACATAGGCTACTCTGTAACAAGTCTTCACTAGGATTACTGATTTATGTGATATTAACAACAAAACCTCAATTCACAGACCTGTTGTTCCAGATACTCTTGAAGAGGTTTAGTGCTTCTTGAAGCCGATTGGTCTGATTGTCCTCTCGTATAACCATGTTGTAGCTACTGCTGGCCACCACAAATATGATAGCAGTCACATCTAAAGCAAGAAATATCCATCAGTTAATACCAAACTTCAGAAGAAACATCCAAGAATTCTAGAGGTCAACCAAAAGCTGCTGAATTTTCAGCTTTATTAAGAGACCAGACTGGAAAGTTATAGACTACACTTTCTAAGTACTGAAAAAAAAAACACATTAGTGATAGGAAAGTGTCAGGCCACAGAAGCTGAAACAATGATAGAAACTATAAAAACGAAAGGAATAGAAACAAGAGCGAAAAACTGAAGAACGCAAATAAGATAATTTAAAGGAGACTCAAAAAACTGTACAGAAATTTAGAAAGCAATTCAGAGCAATCAGGAAAGGACACGGAGGCCAGTGGGGTTGCACTCCAGGAAAACAGCACTTTTGATCTGTGTGAAGAGTAGTAAGAAGAATAGTAGGTTGCTATACATTCGTGGTTCGTTGTACAGTGTACTCAAAGGCTCTGATCTCTTTCTTGGGATCTATTCATAGGATGACAGAATTCTGATTTCTGTGTGGCTGTGCTGCTCCAGACCTCTTACACTGACTTCCAAGCTCATCTGCCTCAGACATCAACAGCAGAAGAGATGAGTCAGATCATGAGGTAACAGGAAAAGGAAGGAGCAGAGGTAAAAACCAAACAAGTCCGTTATAAATAGCACAGACGAAAATATTGCACAGTAGTTCCACATATATTGAGAGGGTTCAGATGGTACTCTGACAGCCACTGTAGCGAAATGAGTTCTAAGTTGCATTCTACCTTATCTCTGCTGTACGATCTCATTATAACTTTTCTAGAAAAAGACAGACTTTAGCATAGCTTCATAAATATTTTGTCCAAACAACAGAGAAAAAGAAGAAAATATTTTTCACCAACTGTAAGAGAACTTGTATGTAGAAAGGTTTCATATCTAAGCAGAGATAGAGTGAAATACATGCAACACTTTAGGATACATACAAAGCTATCTAATTTAAACTGTATGGGAGTTAAGAATATAATCATCTAAAATAAACAGACTAGAACCTCACTCTTCAGACTCCAGAGCTCACAAAATACTTGCACAGATTTCAGGTCTTACCCATACCTGGTTTGGTGCTGTGTTAGCATTCTAAGGAAACTAGCAGGTTATTTAACCGAGGATATTGATTTATGTTTTCAGCAAGGACCTTCCCCTTATGTCTGTTTTTGACAAAACATGCGTGGCTCCCTAGAAAGGTGCAGATTTATAAACTTCATCATAATTTTTTCCCAAGAGTTGTTTTGGGGCTACACTACACGATACTCTAGTGTTTTGTTTCCCATGTGTTACACTGTGTCTAAAAAGACAAATTTTCCCTACAACGTCTTACCACATGAGTGTGCTGGTGCTGATTTGGAAAGAAGCACCCATGACATAACAATGGGGATGCAATTATGCACAATAATATGACATTCTAATATTATACCTACATTAATTATATTGTAACTGTACTTGTTATATATGCACGAACACATGTAAACCTTCACTTTGAAGGCAGAATCTCTCCATCTTTACTCAGTTGACAAATAACGCACAAACACTCCAACAAAAGAACTACTTAAATGAAGGGAGGGAAGCTGACAAAGATCAACAAACTGTGAGGTTACCAAGCTTTAATTCCTTTCCATTGACATTCTCCCTAAAGACCACAGTTAGAGAAGTTTACATGACAAGAAAAATTCCACCCCGTGTGACTGTTTAGAGAATTCCTTAGCAAGCTACATGGAAAAGATGATGGCTTTCACAAAGTGATGACATAAGACTGCACGTTAAGATTTTGTGGATAAGTGTTTTATAAAACAAATTCTAATCATACCATTAAAACACTGGATCCATTTTCGGCGTTCATCTCGTTGTCCTCCGACATCAAACATACTAAGAAAAAAAAAAGCATAAAATGAGTCACAATACTTCCCCCCACCCAAATGCAAACAGAACACGTAAGAAATTTTAGGACTTCCATGTCCTAGAAGCCAAAAGAAATTGAAGATTCTGAGAACCTTAACAGGTAATGGTCCACTGACACATGCAAGCAGAACTTTCATTGCAAAATACAACCGTTTGCTCTCACCAATATCTACAAATAAAGAGTAAGAAATTCTGGTGCATGTGCATTGCAGATTCATTTTCACCCTTACAAACTAAGACAACATAAAAAAAAAAAAAAAAGGTCCTGCAACAAGTCATTTATTGAAAGAAGTATCACAGTCAAACAATCTTTCTAAACTGGCACAATACAGAGAGCATATATTTTCTGCTCTTAGGTATTGTACAAAGCTTTTGGTAAAATATTTTACTATCTAAAATAGCACTGAATCAAATAGAAAAGGCATTAGTAAAAACATTAAAAATATTTTGTTCTTTGTCATCTAAAATGAAAGCAGAAAATCGCATGCCAACTCGAATTTCTTTTTAAAATATTTCTACTAAATTCAAAGATCAGAAAACACTTGCTTTCAATTAAACATCAACTTGAGAAATACAAAAAGAGTCTCAAGGATTACACGGTATTCTTTCCTCCAATTTTGCCTCTTTCTTGTCTATACTGTATTAAGAAGAGAAAAAAAAGGAAAAAAAAGGAGGATATACTTACTGAAAATTTACTTTGTCCACCTGAAATTTGGTTTCAAAAATTCCTGATGTCAAAACTCTGCATCTGAGAAGATCCTATAGCAGAAAGGAAAAGTCATTGATTCAATACATACTTTATAATTCTTCACATATCCAGCAACAGCAAGAAAAACCTTTTACTTAGTGCTGAGAGTGTGCTACAAAACAGAGAAAAGAACATCATCAAGCTGTATTTAAGTTTCTAATCTTGAAAACATGCACACAAATAGATGTGTGCTCAACTTGAAAAGCACATATATTCTCACAAGCAAGCTGCAAGCGCCAAGCTTGGAAGAGAAGGAAACATTTAAAGGCCACTCATAACAAATGCAAGAGCTCAGAACAGTGCAGAATCATCACTGGAGATCTGCCTTCACTGAATTCAGTGGGATTGTGGCACACAATAGGACCTTTAAGCAACTGCCAACCAATTCCCAACCCCAAAAGACAGGTCTCTCCCCCCAGCTACTCAGTGCTTGGCTATTGAAAGGAGTGTTGAAGTCTCAGGCTTCTCCTTTCCCCCCCCCCCCCCCCCCCCCCCCGCCAAAAGAACTACAAATTCAACCACTTAGATCTTATGAGTTTTTTCAAAGATAGAATTTGAAATCTTCACAAGAGCTACAGAACTGTTAAAAAAACCAACTGTATTGGAATTTATTCGTGTCTACTGCAAAGTAGCGACAGCCCTACGCAGGTAACATCTGCCAGCAGAACCTATTTTGCATAGGCTTCAAGTTCAAGTCACAGTCCAACTGTGACTTACTACCAAATACCACTTTGAATTCAATTAAAGGTTTTGTAATTTAGGACTTGAAGTTTTGGTGTTCTTCCCAGGAGATCTAAATAGCAGCTAAATTGTAGCATTTGCAGAACATAGACAAGATCACACAAATGGAACAGACTGCAAAAAAATTTACATGCACACTACAAGGTATGTTCCTACTACCTAGGTACCAAACTGGTCAGGGAAAGCCCAAACTACACAAAATCCGAAGGTTATAGAACACTGTTCAATCATTAAACTAAGTGGCTACATTTTAACATCATTTTTTTGAGACTGAATTAATGTTGACTGGGTATTTTAAATACTCATATTGAAAGCTGTATATATTTAAACATTGTTCTAACTTGATCCGTGTTTTTGAAATAATTTGAAAACTGCAACGCTCGATACACATAAACAAGCTTGGAGAACAGGGTTTTCAGGAGCTCTGCATCCCTAGAAGTCAATACAAATGTGACAGAAAAAAAAAGCAAACTACTCTCAAAAAAAACAAACAATTCAAATATTACACTCAGTAGTTTTTAGGACAAACACATAATGCCCCAGAGGATAATCCACATGGACCTGTTTTACCAAAAGTTTGTTTAGAGACTGAATGCAGGCAGTGGCCCAAGAGAAGTACCATAAGGTGTTGTTCTTTCTGTTACTTACAACAGTAAAAATAGGATTGTTTTATTTAGGTAAGTAGTTACATGTAAGTAGTTAAATAACTTTCCTCGTCAATATTATCTGCTAAATTTGGGATATTAACATCGTCTTTGGTTATTTATCCTACAAGAGTACACTATATGCTTTATTGCATTTCTTTTATGGGCAGAAAGTTAGGAATATGTACGTGATTTTGGACTAGAGACTTGGTCTTAAAGAATATCCTCAAATTCTCTGTAACAAAATGAAGACTACAATTCCTGTTCTGATACAAAATAAACTAACAAGGCCATTTTTACAATATCCCTTTTCTATTAAAGCCCATGGAGTCATTTTATTGTGAGGGGAAATTCACCAAGTTCTACATGAGTAAGAATATGGAGCATGCTTAGATTTACCACGCTTTCTGCAAGTAAGAGCTAGATAACACAATGAAAGAATTAAAACTCAGATTTCTATCTGCATTCAGGAAAGCCTATTTTCAAGTATGTAATTTAGTAACTCGAAAAACTGATCTTCCCTGAAGGTAAACAGGATCTTACAAAATGTGCCCTTTTCCACTGTACATCAGATGGACATTTCTACTCCTTGAAATATAACTGTGGAGTCTGCAGTCCAGCCACAAGGCCAGATCTGCACACGGTCTCACTAAAATGCCATATGGGTCCTTCTCGCAAGTGGTAAAAATAGGATAATCTGCTAGCTTTGAACATACAGTATTCACTGTTGGTTCAGTGAATGCACTGATCCTAATTAGAAAATGATTCTAATTAGTAAAGAAAGTTTGTCTTATTTGAAATTGTCTTTAATTACAAGATGTACCATTTTTAAGAAGTATCTATACTGCAGAAAAAGATGTACTGACACACTCGTACCTGGAAAACTCTATTGCTATTTATGTTGCTATTCCTTCTATTTATCAGGAAGCACATATGAAAAGGAATACACTGTTATTTTTAATTGTGAATAATGTATCTTCCTGCTTTTCTGGATATATGGCACACAGAAGGAGCTGGTGGGGCTGAGAAGATACCAACCAACAAGGTTGCATCAAGGGAAGCACATGGCAGTTACTCAGCAAGGAGGGCAGAACATTAGAAATTACTTATTCAAATGAACATCTGAATTATTGTGTTGCTAAAGTATAACATGTCTGACTATTAGACAGATTTTCATTTCACAGTACACATGTATGTTTAAGCATGACCACAATCCTAACGACAAAGTAACTTTTACTGGAATATTGTACTTGTTCAGTCCATGGTAATACCTACGTTAGTGCCATAAATCGCAATTGGAAAATTAGAGAAAAAGATATCTTCGAAGACAGAGGGTGCAGATAAGCTGTATAATTTTTTAATACGTTTTACTTACCTGGTCAGACGGTGTATACTCATTTTGTTTGACTATGTCAATCTTGTCTAGAAAACTAGGGAAAAAAAATAAAAGAATAACTTGGCATTCTCAAATTAGACAAACTTTCTGATGCTTAATTAACTGACAGTTCCCAAGTAACAGTTGGTAAGTTTTATTGCATTCGGATTCACAAAGTGTTGAATACATGTAAATTGCTGAACATACGTGTGCTAGCATTTACATTGTGCATCTCCTAGCAGCACCCAGCAGAGGGCCGAATTCCCAAGTTTTATTCAGCAAGCCTGTTCATCTCATTCCAGCCCCCTCCCACTCCGCTCCCTCCAGCAGCAAACACGCACGTAGTTTAACTTGGGTGATATTACAAAAACTGTACAGCATAGTCTGCTCCTGCTAACAGTAAAACAATGACTCAAATAAACTGCCTGCATGTAATATTCTAGAAAGTAAGATGAATATTTTTACAAATAAATGTATCGTCACTGTGTCTTTTAATAAATGAAATCCCTAAACTGATTTCATTGAAAGTTCAGTTAAGTGTAAGGGAACACTGATTTTGTTGTCACCTGTTGGAAAAGCTTTTCAGTTTACTTTCTGCAGAAGTAGCACTAGTAGCCACAGTTATAAAGTACGTATAAGAAGGTTTATTTTATTCAAAATCATTAGGCATTAGTTAAAGGAGCTATCTTGGAGTCTTTAAAAATGTTTTTGTCAACTTGCTGTAACCTTCTAATTATCTTTAACTCAAAGGGCAAAAATCTCAAGGAACCAGTTTGTTTTACTGTGCTGTTACTCTAAGATTCAAAGACATAAAAAAACAAGTTTCAGAACACAGATGTTATGCTATAAGCACTCTGACCACCTTGCTTAATATCAAGTATGCATCAGGGTTATGCAGGACCTGACACCTTTCATTTTGTACTAGAAGGAGACCTCAAAATGCTTCTACAGTTAACTCTACTGGTAACATTACTGATTAAAATATATTGGTTTTAAGACTGATTAAGTTTCCTTTTAAACTCCAGTGCATGAATTCTTTTCCTTATGAAGCAGAAATCACAGAGAAAAGATGAGTTTTCTCAAAAGATTTCCCTTCAGATTCCTATTCCTAGAAAGGGACACTGAAACTGCATTCACTATGGTCATGCTCAATGATTTAAAGGGGGAAAAAGGTAGCCAAGTCCCAGCTTCACAGATTGGAAACCACAATAACATTAAAATTGGATTGGGTCTTAGCCCTCTGTTTCAGCCCCTACTTCTCAACGACTCCCTAAAACACAGTGCAGGGGAAGGGGAAAACAACTGAATGTTTTAACAGTGGCTTCAGGGTAAAGGCATTTTTGCCAGGAACTAGATTACCTTCTTGTTTCAGAGACAAATGAAAAATAAGTTTTGTTTAGTCTGAATTACAGACTTTAAAACACATCAAAACTCATCTTAACAAACACACTATTAAAAAAGTAAGACGTAAAGTTCAATTTCTGTCATGAAAGATGATGTGGACACAGGCAAAGGTAAAATGGATCACCAAATATGTACTGAAATTTACAAGCTGAAGTTTTTCCTCATCTCTTCCAAGCTGTTAAATAATACCCTCTTCTTTTTAACCCTTAGGAAAAGAAGTAAAGCTTTTTGTTCCGTACACGGGGGATGTTAAATAGGGATGACAATCATGAATTCCAACTAGCACAAATGCTTGCACATTAAAAAGTGCTCTCTTAACACCAGTCTCGGAATCACACGGTGATTTCACAAGTTGGAGGATGCTTGAAAAATGATCATAACATAACATAACACGTTCATAGAGACTTTAAAGTGATTACTACGATGTCCCAGCCTTTCTGTACTGAATTTATCTGAGCATAACATTTCACGCAAGGTTCCACAAAAGGCTTTTTTTTTTTTTTTTTTTTTTTTTAAAAAACACACTGCTAATCAGCTTAATGGATTTTGGAAACTGACAATTAGAAAATAACAACAAGATATTGCTACAACCTGGAACTGAAAGTACAAACCTCTTACTGTTGTTTATGCAGACTATTTTTAGGCCTATGATTTCCTTGAAAAACATCAGCCACATAGGAGCAGCAGTACTGTACTTGAGATGAATTCCAATAGCAACGTTCATGCCAGGTAAAACAAGTTCAAATGGAATAAACATTTCTTCTTCCCTCCTAAATAAGTTCCAACGTTCACTAACATCTGATACTCGTAACAATACGAGTTCAAGAAGAAAGTCTTTCACTGTGTGATAGTAACCAGAAAACCTTCACTGCTTCCAGTGGCATTTTAAGGAAAATGGAGCAAAGCAGCATGTTAAATGAGGATTTCCTCCTGTGCATATCCCTTTTCACAAAAGTCTGCTCTATCAACTCTAGAATGGGCTAAAGACATGAAAAAGTTTGATCTTTTGCACAACTATTAAAAAACAAAACAAAACAAAACAAAACATACATATAATTCTTTCAATTGAACAACTTCAAAATAAATGTGGTCTAAAATAAGGAGCAATGCAGGAACATGAGAGTTCAGAAAAGTTCAATACACTGTGTTCAGAGAGGTCTGTGCCCATTGTTCGTCCAGACCAAATAATTTATCCAGTAAATGGAACTAATAATCAAGTGAGGTGAGAACAAAGCTTAATTCAAAATGAAAACAAATTCACCATCATTAATTTTTATTTTTAGTTCTTGTTATACTCTACCCAAAACACAAGTGAGGCCATTTCAGTACTACCTTGTGTGCTGTACTCACTGCTGGTGGATTGTTCTAAGTCTATTGGAGATATGCCCATCTGCTACGGCAGCAATGAATTTCATGGGGAGAAGGCAAAAAAAAGAGCTACTGGTGAAATAATTCAAATAAAACTCTCAAGCCACGAACCCAAATTTTAAACAGAGTAAGTTTTGCACTAAGTTACAAAGTCAGTTTTTTTCTTCTGTAAAATTTTCCCAGAGATTATACGGGAAAGCTATTTTCCAGAAAGCAAATCATCCATTCAGCATTGCTGCCAATTCTCACTTAGGGCCAAATTCTGGACATGACTAAATAACAGTTACTGCTCTGCAAAATACTGTCACTCAGTATAAAGCGCTTTTGCCTGTATTATTTATTAAAAAAAAAAAATACTGCTATGTTGCTATGACACATTAAAAAATAAAATAAAAGATTTTAGGTCATTTGTAATCAGCAATGCCGTGGTAGAAGCATCTCCAGGACAGCAGCAGATGTGTCCCTAGGATATTAAAATGCAAGGTATTAATAAAAAATTTAAACGATCTGAAATAAAAAAAAAAAAAAAAAAACGCACTTTATTCTTGGATCCCTTTCCTCAGCTTGGGGAAGGAAAAATGCATGTGAAATGTTTTAAACACATCTTTGAGAAGAATCCAGTTTCTTTAACAGCAAGGGGTGTACTTAGAAAGCAGGTTTCATACAGACACACAGAAGCTTTCTTTAGCTCCCCCACAACTTAGGTCATACACGTAACCCCAATTCTCTCCCAGTTTTTTAGCAAGCCTATTATGCCAAAATCATGTCTCAATTTTCTCATCGAGACGTATGCAAATTTCTGATTAGTTCTGGAGTTCTTCTGTCATACAGAAATAACTGCTCTGGTTTTGCTTTATTCCTCTTTGGGGGGAATTTACCGAACGAGCAATGCTGCTGCAAGGCTAACAACTGCTGTCTCCACTTAAAGGTATGCAACACATTAAAGCCTCCACCTCAACAAACAGCACAACTTCACCATTTGGGGAAAAACAGGGAGGGGAAATTGGGCTGCCTTTCCTTAAGCATTTCCTGACTGTCTTTTCAATAAACAGTAACTTCAAATATTAGTCTTTGTGATTTGACGAAATGGTTGACAGGCAAGAAAAAAAATCTGCTCTATCAAGACGAGCTTTTGTTTTCAATCTACAGTACCACTGCAAAGGGCTCTTCAAACTGACAGCGTACCTGTGTTTGAAAAGCTCTATTCCCATTAGCTTTTTTTTTCTGTCAAGTCATAACCTGAATTTGTATACAAAATGTCTCTCTCTTATGACAAACTAAGATCTCATCTTCTGCATGCTGCGCATCAAGATTCAAAAATTCAGTCCCAACTAAATACAACATTTGTTTGTAACTCAGCTCCTTCGACACTAGTACGGGAACTTTGTGAAGTTTCTCGCCTCTGAAAGCCTCGAGGTATTTTACAGACAGTAAATCATGCTCACGAGTCCTGCCTGCCTCCATTCACGCTGCATTTCCTGTCTCTGCCACCACATCCTGAAATACACACCTTATATTAACCTTGTTTTAAAGGTAGAGAAAAAATTTGAGGCACATGAGGAGTACGTTAATTGCCCAGAGTCCCTCGAGTCAGTGGAAATGGAATTTTCATTTCCTCTGAGTCATGTGTTTTTATCAAGATATTACTAAGAATTAACCACACTTGTATCTACCCCGATCACCTTTAAAGTAGTCTTCACAATTCATGTTTCTGTGTCTGAAAATAGTATTTGTTTGCTGATCTTCCTAAAGAGTAAACTGTGTAAATGCCCAGTAATTTTTATTATTTATTAATACCCTGTCAGGGACTACAAAACTGATCCCAAGCTCTCCAAGGGAGTTTTTAAACTGAAATTTAACACAATCTAACATTAATAGTGTTTATAAACAATAAGGTGTTTTTAATTTCTCCGAACAGATCGAGCTTTAGTTCTACTTCACTCCCTTTTTAGTGTTTGCCGTAATCCTTCATGCTATTCAGGAAAGGCTTTCTAAGAGCTAAATAGTTAACTATTTGATAAAGTCTTTCTTCAGCTGTTTTGTCCATGCAGAAGCCAGAGTCACAGGATTAGTACAAAGATACAATACTCTCTTTAAAAGGGTATTCAAGCTGAGAAATACGTGATGTATGTACCGTAACTTGAACACAGTTTAAAAAAAAAAATGTAATAATGCAGAGGCGTTTTCCAAACCCTGAAAAGTCAGGTCTGCTACAGCGTCAAACCCATGGCTGCCCATGCAGACCAACGCACTGCCCGCAAGCCCAGGGCAGAGGCTTTATTTTCCTTTGCAAGCGCGCACAGCCACCTCGACTGCCCTCAGTTCTGTCCGTTCCTGCCACTCCTGGGAGCAAGCAGGGTATTAAGGGAGAAAAGTCCTATTTCTTAAACTGGTCGTAAAGATTTCTTCTACATTTCAGCTGATTTATTTTTGTAAGAGAAGCAGAAAAGCAGGCAGAGTTGCAGGAACAGCGTAAATAAAACAAGCAAACATTTGATCTGCTAGTATTTATGGTATCCTGCGAACATGGATGTTACATGAAACCAAACTTGTCATGTTTTTCCTCAAAACACGGTTAAACTTAATATTGGGGCATTAATAGACTTTGTTTGTTTTTAAAGCTACACTGGTATTTGCTATGATTTGCAAAGCTGCAACGTTTGCTGTTTAGGTGCTGGTAGAAGACATGCCATGAACGCGTTCCTGGGTAATTTAAAACGTTCAGAAAGGCACAGCTCTTTTTTTCCCCTAAGCAAAACTAGATAAGGGGAGGAAAAAAAAATAATTTTGCAATTACTTTAACCACTTCCCAAAGAAAATGAAGAAATCACAGCCTTTGGAGACAGGCACATGCAGCCAGTACTGTAACAAACATGACTGGTGTAAGTGCGAGAGCACTGTTATCGCGTGTAAAAATATCTCTGATACATTGTTCTCGTAACGAAATTCTGCGTGGCAGCTCTCAGACATAAGGACACCGTTCGAAACCAGATTTATATTGCGAACGGACTGATTTGTAGCACAAAGCTCCAGCAGACATAAGCCCAAAGGCAACTCTTCAGAAAAGCTTCCCAAGAAGTTGCAAGTATTTTTTATTTCCAGCTTCAGGTCAACCGGTTATTGGGACTTCCTTACCGAAGTCGCCAGGCACACAGAAGGGGTTTAAGGACGAGGTGAAGCTCCGAATGGACTAGTGGAGAGCATTCACGTGGCCCCAGCCCAGTGCAGTGCCTGAACCTGCCGCATTCCAGCCGCTTGGAGGCGGAGGGGCACCATGGCTCTCATTTTGAAGCAAATAATGAGAAAGCTGAAAAGTATGACTCCATATATTTGGAATCATCTTGTGGTAATCAAGGTTACAGTTCCTTATATGGTGTGGAGAACATGAGGCACACATAGAAAAAATAGAATATTAAAAGTAGGGGGGATAAAGAAGCGCAACTCTTGCAAAAACTCCGAAGCGCACCCAAGCGACCGAGCAGCAAAGCCCCGGAGCTTCGCGCTGCCACGAAATACAAACCTTGCCCTAAAAACAAGGCCGGTTACGCGCCCCGCTTCCCAAGCTGCCTCATTAAAGCAGCGTAGGGCTCCCGGAGGCTGCGAGGCATGAATGAGTTTCAGAGAAACCCCGGCGAACGCAAAGCCTGCCTTCCAAAAAGCGACCGAAAAGCGCAAATGGGGAAAAGGTAGGAGAAAAGGAAAATCTATTTAAAGCAATCGTAGTTGTCTCTCTCTTTTTTTTTTTTTTTTTTTTTTTTTTTTTCCCTCTTTGCCTGTCTAAAGTTAGTCTGGCTTAGAGGATGCAACTAACTTTCCCAATCAGTTTTACATTACAGCACAAGTCCAGAAATAGCTCCCAGCCGCCTTGGCCTCTAGCACGGTTGCCATGACAATGGAACCACAGCTCTATAAATAGCTCATCAGCACCAAATCTTGTGAGACGCATCTGGAACGGGGCCAGCCCAGCCCCAGCTCGACAAATAAAAATAGGCACAGGCGGTTTTCAAAGGCTGGCAAGGTACAATGCGGCTCGGCCCGCGCCTGGGGATGGGCGGCAGGCAGGGGAGAGAGCCCCGGGGCTCCCCGGCATGAGGGACCAAGGGGTGGCGGGCCGGGACCAGGCCCCACGGCCCCTCACGGCGGGCCCAGCACTCGGCCCTTCCCTCATTTCCAGTTCATTTCCAGTTCTCCTTCTCCCCCAGCCTGCAGCAGAGCCGTATGGCTTCTGAGCCCCTCACAGTGCAGTGCAGTGCACGGGAGGCCGTTAAAATAAGGCAAAGCTGAAGAAAAGCGATCCTCACGAGTCCCCCCTCTGACTGTTTCTGTAGGATTTTGGCCTCAGCGTGGCTCGCTGCTCGTGTGAAGCCGGAGGGCTGCGTGCTGCAGCACAGCCGTCCCCCAGGCCGCAGGCACACGGCTCCGCTCCTCGCCTGGACACGGCACGGCCACAACCACGACCAGGAGGTTACAGGGCGAGGGATCCGCGCCCCTACAGCCCAGGGCCTTGCCTTCAGAGGTCAGTGAGGAGCGGCACGAGCCGGCCCCAGCCCCACTCGGCAGAACTGCCTTTCGAACAAGCGCTTGCTTTCCCTCGGTGGGTGAGAAAATGCAGTATTTTTAGCACAGACTCTTGATCAACCCATTCAATTACATCCAAATTATCTGTGTGGGAACAGAATGTTATGTCAAAAATGTTATTCAGTGTATTTGTCAATATTACCCAACAGTAGGCATTTGTATAATCAGGAGACTCAATATTTTCTGCAGCGTATGAAAGCAACGGTTCAGGAATAAGACTGAAGTTGTACGGCTTGGCAATTTCAGACACGGGAAATAGTAGTCAGTGTGATATAACACAGTGAGCACAACTCTCAAAATATAAAATCTTCGCTGCTCTATCAAAAGCCAATAGAGACTACAGATGGTAATCAAAATACTGCGACTATAATAAGCATTGAAGCCACAGTGAAATATCTTCCGTATGCCATAAAGGCACCAGTGCACGCATTCAACACAAACTGCACCATCAGCCCACAGGATTCCTTTAGGTCCCTACATGGATATTTTCATTTCTAAAAATTGTAGAGTAACTTCCATCCAGGCTTAAATCTGTATGTAAACTTCCCTTCCCTTCCCCCTTCCGTTCACCACATCCAGCTTGCTCATTTGCCAGCCGAACAATGTATATTTCAGAAAACAGCAGTTTTCACAGAAATACTTCTGGAAAACGTACTTTATAACATGTAACGTAATGCGATTCAGGATTTATTGGGTTTTATAAAGATACTTCAAGCTAGTTTAAGAGCCTATAATCAGCTGCATGTTTGGATTGAAATGATATAAAAAAGAACGCTATGTATATATTTCTTCCTAAAGAAAGCAAATTCATAAATAATTATGAGATGGCTCTCTCTGAGTCACACAACGAACAAACCTCATGGTTTTGTAAGGGGGGAGAGAGTGAGGCAGAGGGCTGGCAAACACAAAGCACCGCCCGGGGCCCAACCTGGCCACTTGGAGGGGCCGGGCAGCGCCTGCCCGCTCCTCTCCTCGCCTTGGGGCTGCTGACCCTCCCCACAGCGGGGCCGGGGGACATCTCGTCCCTACACTTCCACTAACCGAGGGCACGCTCTGCCCCACACCTCTGCTGGGCGCTTTTCACACAAACCCCCCTCCCTATCGCTATACAGCGATACACAGAACAAACACCAACTCTTGAGGCCTTTCTGGCTGCCCTCACTTGTACTTTTCAAACCTGTAGAAGAGGTATTTTCGCCCTCTCACGACTACCAACAGACTGGTTAAAAACAACTTACTCCCAAATGCCCCCAAGGCGCACCCCCGCGATACAAGCCTGTATATGCCCCATAGCTTCACAACAGCCCCTCACCCCGCCCCACATTACTTCACCGTGCCAGGAGGAAACTTAAACTGATCCAAGCCTCAGGTTGGGTCCAGAAATGAAAGGTAACGGTATGAATGAGATCACTGCACCGGGATTCGATCCCAGGGCAAGCCCGGGGCAGAAACACGGCTAGGGAGTGGGGAGGAACATGGTGCAATCCCTATTAGCTTCTGCTTTCTTTGAGGAAAAAAAAAAAGGCTGCCAAAGAAATCAAAAAAACAAACAAGGGAAAAGAAGAAGCCATTAAACATTCACACAAAAAAATTTCTCAATTCACTTCCCTTTCTGCACCTTTTCCACAACTTTTCTTCACAAATTTTTGTGGTCCAGAGCAATGAGAGACCCAGACCTAACCAACAATCCTGTTTGTTGCAAAGCACGACAAATGGATTGCTTTAGGCATAGGGACATTAGCCCTTCTCTACAGTTTGAAACAAATTTGTTTGCCTGTCTCCATTTTCACCTATCCCTATTTACAGGTCGGTGTTCTAGAGAAAACAAGAACAGAATTAATCAGGAGGCAAAGTACCAGTTGCCTCTGAACAATTCATCTGTTACTGGAAACTGAACGAAAGGGAGATGGCAGGCTCAGCCTGGGGATCTCTGAAGGATATCAGGCTCTGCACCACCAGGGTACCAGCAACAGAGAACGTGGGAGCTGCAGCATTAAAACTTGAAACTAGTTTTAACCTTGTGCGACCCTCCAAGACCTTCATCCTGCAGAACCAAACTCCTAGGCACTCCATCAACTTCCGTACCTTTTTCAGTTATTTCCGTAAGGGCTCTGAACATTTGTAATTTTAAACTTCATACAGGGAAGGAAAAGCCAAGGGTAATACCTAATTGTAAGAAAATAAATTCTATTGCCATGTGTTTTTTTTTTTAAGCTATCGATAAAGTCATCAAGCTGGAATAATGAGAAATCCAGTATGGTTGACTGCGAATGTCTCTCCCATTAAATTCCCCACCTTAAATATGCATAGTCTAAATATATTTTCGTTGTGCCTGTTTTCTGGAAGGTAGAAAAAGGTCTTTAACTACAACGGAGGTCAGTGATTTTCTGTTGTAATCTGTTTTTAATTGTAGACTAAGGTGACAGACCAAATCCAAACAGAGCAGAAGAAACCAACAGAACAATCACAGACTGCATTAGACCAATGCTCAGTGGGGGCTGAACATGGAGGGATATTTTAAATTTAATAATTTCTAAAAACCAAATTAAAAGAATCTTGTACAGTAAGGAAGAGACATTCTTGTACAGGTTTGAAAATAGTTTATGCTAACTCAAACTAAGGAAACTGTTTAGGCAAAATTATTTCGGCAAAAATCGATGTGAATAATTTTAAATGAAATTACGAAGTGGCTCTACAGAACACAACTTCGTTTGAAAGCCCCCCAGTACATTTGAGTACTTCACTTTCATATTTCTTTTCTAACGTGAACAACCACCCATGCAATTTTCAAATATCTATCCCCTACTGTAGGCTGCTGTAAGTAATTAAGACAGGTGAACCTAATGGGATATCCTTTCATTGTGTTTCAACAAAGCATTTACATGGAATCCTGTCCTTCTGGTCTTTAGCTCCCTCCAGTGCTATCAAATCAGTAGAATTGCGTTCTGTTGATAAAGACCATCACATATATAAAATTTTAAAATTGAATTTTTCTCACAAAATTAATGACATCAGGATTTCTAGAAAATATATTTTAAAAATACAGGATCATTTGGGGACAATTTTATCTTACACAAAATAGAGTGCTTCAATCTTTTGTGTTTTTCACATCGAACACTGAAAATTTAGACAAATGGGACAGGCGTTACTTTATGGTACAAGATGCAGGCACGAGCAATGCTCAGAAGACTGGCTGAAAAGCTGATCTGTAATGAAGCACTTACACTAGCTAGACCAGGCAATGGGAAAATAAGGTGGACTGAAAAAGGTCTGAAAGGGTAAAAAGCTGGTGGTGTCTGCAACGAGAGCATCATTTCACCGAAAAAACAGTACTTTCCTTCTACTGGGATGGTGTTGGTAGAAGCGTACTCTCGTTGACTGTGATGGAAAAGGATAGCCAGAAAGTTAACAAACAAACAAAAATATATATCAAAAAAACAAAGAGCTAGAGCTGAAATAGGTCTACGCTGAAGGCCACGGAATGCTTTACAAGCATTTTTAATTGGTATTTGCACCATGTCTTTCAGATGCTAGAAGAATTAATACACTAAAACCCCATTTGGTTTTGCCATTTGAAGAAATGGAGATATCTGCAGAAGCAGACAAATCAAATCAGACAGCCCCTGCATTCTTCTGCTCGTGTTGTTAGTATACTCTGAGCCCTAACTGCTGCAAATACAAAACCAGGCGCTTCCTCGGCTTCCAAACATCTAAAACCAGGCACCACCATTTTTAACAGAGATTTCAGAAAAGGAGGCAGGGGGAGATGATATGATCTTACTCGACAGAAAAGGAATTTTGCTCCCAGGATTGAGTTTCCGCAGGAACCAGGGAAGCAGTTATACTGCAGAGGATGAATATGGGCCCCAGATGAGCCCAGAACAATGGGAGAACAAACGAGCGCTGTTCTGAGGGCGGACTTTGCTGCCTTATTTAAATATACTTGTACAAAGGTCTTCAGAGAAACGCTTCGCTGCACTTAACGTGCAAGAATCCAGTCCAACACCGGAATTTTGCCTACTTAAGCACTACCACAACCAAGAGCTTTTTGCTCTGTATTTTAGGAAGTTTGGTTCTGCTGCAACAGTGCAGGAATGTTGACAGTTACCCTGCTCACGGGAAGCTCAAACCTTCCACCTCCACTGTGCCAGCGCCGCACGTGATGCTCGCTCCAGGCACTCCTGGCCAGGGCGGCGGGCAGCTCCTTTGCCGAGCTACCTGTCAGTACCTGCTCAGCACTTGCCAGTTGGAGCAATTCGCAGCAGCTCACATTTCAGTTTTCGCTTTTCTCAGGGCATGCTTTTTTTTTTTTTTTTCCTCTCTCTCGAACTTGGGAAAAACAACTCCAGGCCTCTGTAAAAGGAGGCAGACAAACTGGCATCAAGTATTACAGCATCTGTAAGAGAGCACCTCTCAGCATCGAATGAGTGGGAATATCAAGTTACTCTTCTTTCTTCCTGAAACATTCACTTGATCATGAAATTTAATACCAGACATACTTTAAAAAAATCATTTTAAAACAAACAGTTGATACAGAGCTACCACAGCAACTGTATACTGTTAATTTTGAGGACCATACTGTTAGTAATCTTCGGCTACTGTGAAAATCATTCCCTGCACATATCTTTTGCCACACAATAAAATGAATTCAAATTTAAGTGCTTGTCTCTCCCTGGTACACATTACATGCAGGCAGATAAAAGGAGCAAGAAACCAAGCTCGATGCCAAATTCAAAGGCAAACACTAAAGGTGAACACACTACTTCTGTGGGAAAGCCACTGGCAGGGAGTGACAGCACGTCTGCAGAGGTACAGCCCTCGCCTGTTCTTGTGTAACTTTTACACATCACACAACAAGAACTGTCAGTCATTTTATTTCATGATTCTGCTCTTTGCTTAAATATTCAGATTCCTTTTTCACTCTTCCTAAAAGGAAAAAACAAATACAGACCCTTCACTTATTTAAATGTTGTTTGTGATAATGTCAACACATGGCCAAAGACTACAGAATATTTCCCCAAATAGTATTTGCATATTTATCATTTTTAAGCTTCCAATTCAATGGATACCTCATAGAACATCCTGGCTTTAAAAAGGCTCACAAACAGCACTAATTTAGCATGATAAGCTATTTTAGAATAATTTACATAAAATATTGTGGCCCTTCCCCCTCTCTTCCCCACAGACCTGCTAACTTTACTCAATTTATCCTAAAGCAGAATTTTAATCATTATAAAAATATGAACTCCTATAAATCTAATTTCCCAAAACAGACTAGCTATAAAAAGGACTTTCAAAATGGTGCTAAAAGCTCTAATCATTAAAATGTCTGTAAAACAGAAAGTAGAATATACATCTTTTTGCAAAAGCTATTTTAACATTTGCAAACGTTACTTTTAGCACCAACTTAGTTTCTAACCAGTGTGCTTTTAAGAACAAAGCAACAGAGAATGTAGAATCAGAGTGTGTGAAGGAAAGGTAAAATCCCTGACAAGGCACAACCATAGCCTGTTTCCTCTCTCAGCCAGCCAAGAGTGGTGTGTGCTGGTTTCGGCACCGAGACGTTTCCTATTGTAGTCACTGACTCACGCCCGGGCAGTCAGGTGCTGCAGATGCTGGAGCAGAGACGGTGCCGGAGTCAGTGTGCAGAGCTGGGGCTGGCGGGGGCACGTGTACAAAACCGAGCTGCACAGGAAAAAGGAGGTGGAGGGAAATTTTTGAAGGACTTTTAAAATACCTTCTTCTGCAGCTAACTTGGGGCAATGTTACAATGAGGAAGTGGTAACACAGTTGTTTCAGTTAGTTTTTTTTTTTTTTTTTTTTTTTTTGTTTTTGTTTTTTTTTTAAAACCAGCATTATTGAATCTAGTCAGTATAGGTATAATAGAAACGTTGTAATTACCTGAACAATTACTAAACATATTCGTAGAATGTAACTATTTAAGCATTGCAACCTTAACAGCCACCAATAGACATTAAGGCTGAGAAGTACTACTGGTGGCAGTTCAGTGACACCTCGAGCCATGGCTGCAGTCTCAGCACCCTACCTGGCAGCTCCGCTGGGAGATTTTAGAGGCCAAGGACTGAGAAAAGAATGGGCTCCGAGTTTTATATGCTCCTCCTCTGAAATGGTTCTCTGCACATCCAGGCAGTGCAGAACCAAAACCCACCTCTGTGGGTTTTGCTCTGTGTTACACCAAACAAACCTCTGCTAAATTACTGCCCATCTCCAGAAACCCCAATGTTAGCCCCTCTTTTCTCAGGCGAAGGGGGGAATGGAGGGGAAAAAAAAGATTCTAGCCGTTATGGTCTTGAGGCAAGTAGAAAATGGTGCTGTGAGGTCTACTTACCTATGTAGGGAGTGTGAAACAAGCACATCTGAGAGGTGGAAAATGATTTCATCTCAGCGAGCATTAATTCTGAAACTGCGGTGCTGCTGCTGTATGTTGACATCATTAACTACTTTATTACGCTGGAAAGAAAGTCTCACAAAGCTGTGAATAACAACTCATTTTAGCACCACGAGTGGGTGGACTCCTCTCCCCAGCCCCTCAGCTCAGGCACAGACGGGCAGAAGGGAACCTGAGGGAAAGGGAAACCAAAGTGGAGAGCCCAGGGCACGCACACAGGTTCCACGGAGCTGCCAGAGCTCAAATCCCACAGCAGGATTAAAGCCCTACAATCCCAGCAGAGAACACACGCACATCTTGACAATCTCTTTGTCTGCAGAGGGCAGTGTCTCATGTTTGCATTTTAAATGGCTGAAATCTTAAACCTAAATTATTTATTAACGGATTAAAAATTTCCTCTTCTACATGAAAGGAACATTTAAACAGACTCACAGGAAGAACTGGACAAAAACGGATGCTAAAAACTATGGGCTCTGTTCCTGTAGTGGAGAAGACGAGAAGGGGACTAAGAAGGTATTTGTCTTCCCCAGATGTAGTGTTAATTCCCACATCAACATACATGAGGGGCTATGAACCCAGCTGGGGCTTTGGCCACCAGTATAAAGCTATGCACAATAATCAAGTCTATTATTCTATATAAAGAATAAGGAAACCTCTCATAATGTCTTATTGCAAGGAAGCAATAAAGGACGTACAGCGCCCTTCAGCGTTGCAGCCTTGGTTCAAATATGTGCCTGAAGCATAGCGGTCACCTTACACTGCAGATTTGGTAATAAACATGCAATTCCAAAGTGTGCTAGGAAGCAGAGGCACGCAGCAGCAGTGCTGGAATGATCAGACCCAGCCAGGCTGTGCTGGCTCACCTATTGCTCTGATACCTGTAAGCAGACACTGTGTGATTTAAAGCACAGAAGACAATTCCAGGATTTCCATTTGTTCTGCACTACTATAATTAGAGCTTCCGGCTCCTGGTTTACACTAAGAACAGCGGCGAGGACTGCAAGGTGGAAGAGGCTCAGATCAGATGGGGCAGACTGGGAGAAAGGCTGGTGAGAAAGCTCAGTAGTTCTGGAGACAGGTAGGTGTGTTCTTCCATTACCTGCACTGCATCACTTGCTTCCACACGGGCATAATGTTTGTAGACTGTGTGTATGTGAAATACAGCTTTTATTGCGCTGCAGCATTTTAACTCCACTTCCTCTGCTCAGCAGCAAATTATTAGATTCACCACAAAAAAGGGGGGGCTAAGTGCGGCGGCAACTGATACATTACACAATAGTTAATACGCATCCATTAAATATAGCCATTTCCTCTCCTTTCTTCTAAAACTTTCAGCCTAAGAGGTTTTTGCAGTATCTTGATCATGCTAGCTGCCCTGTATCGATAGCTATAGCCAAAACTAGCGACAGGTGCAGAGCTTTCTACATGGCACTTTTCCCTTCCCCTGTGCCACCCATGTTTAGATCCCACAGCTTCAACTTGTAAAACTGCAGCTATCTTCTTCGTATAAATGCACAGGAAGTCCAAGGAACAGACTGCCAACGAGCAGATGAGAAAATTAAAAAAAGATCTGTTACACTAATCAATCATGCCAGGATTATACAGTGCATCTAAATGGATATTTTAAGGGAACAGAATTGGAGTACTTCTGCAGATGAGCATATCCTAAATTTTATTAAAAAAAAAAAAAACCTACTTTGAATGAAGCAACTTCCATTGGAGAGACCTATGTTTTATTAACACATCTTAAGATTTTCTGTTTCTTTCTTTAAAGATAATAGAATGGGGAAAAAAAAAAAGCTGATATAATTTACATTCTGGTCACTAACTTTCATGATTATAGCTCCAAACACCAAGCCTTTAAAAAGGAGAAAAACAACCACCCAAAACTCACAGTGCTCTGCAGCAGAACTTCCTCCTGTTACCTACGTTACCTTTTATCAGTGTAAGCCACATACATTTGGTGGAGCTGTAGTCAGAAAGTATCCCAAGGAAGTGAAAAACATCGTCAGCTAACAAATTTCTATGATCAATTTCCAGGAAGTAAGTATGCAGGGAGAACGTCATACATTTATACAGAAATATGTATGTCTCTCTCCTACAGTAAATATCCAATTCAGTTTTCTGTACATCCAGCATGTGTGGCATGGATCTTAGGTATAAACGTGAAACAAGTCAGAATTTAAAAGACATACTAGTAAAGCAAGGATATTACAACCTGATTTGCTCCGTAATCCATATATGCATGAAAGTAGCATATGCTTGTATAGATTTGGGTAATTAGCGTTCTGTTTCAAAACCCACTGTGCTTTGTACACTATAAACATGGTAATTGTCACTTTATCTCCCAATCTACACTGTGATTTCAATTATAACACAACAAAGGGACTGCTCATGAGAACTGAATGGAGAGGGCAAATCGCACCCCTCGTAATAATAGTAACAACCCTATGTTCATTATTGTTTGTTTGTGTTTTTTCAAAAGGTATTTGTTGATTTATTACAAACATCTCTTACAGTCTGATGAAAAAAGAAAATGTACTGGGTGCGGCACGAATCTTTCATTTGTAAGACTTGTCTTGAGGGAAATCAGTTTCATATTCTTTACAGGCACGTGACTTTATCAGAAAACCACAGTGCACAATTTTGGCATAATTAGCAGGACCTTCTTAAATACAGCCAGAAGAAAGCGCCGAGGGAAACAAACACATTTCACATCATTAGGAAAAGTCAGGACTGGAATGGAGGTACGGTGCCGGCCTCTGCACACAACAGCAGAAATCCTACCTATTTTTAGTTCACAATTCCAATAAGAAAACAGCTGGGAGTCTTAATGAAAATAACTTGGTGACAAATTTAATGGACTGAACACTAAAGTTACTATTTTTAAATAAAGTTCCTAATTATCTTTCGAAACAAGAAGCAATTAAGCAGCAGCGGAGCCACGACTTCACAAAAGTCTGGTAAGGCTTGGCTCCGATCAGGTTGAAACTGGGAAATGGCTCAGCCACTTCTGATCCTAAAAACTGGGTGAAGGCCAGGATTGGTTTTAGGACATTTTTTTTTTTATTATTATTATTATCATTATTTATTTATTTAAAATGAAAGCAATTCTGCTCTGGCCTGTCCGTGCCTGCTCTCCGGTCACCTTAGGAGGAGGCATGGTGCCTCGTAGCCTCCCAGTTAGCAACCTGCAGGCACCAGGAGAAGGTGGAGAGAAATACACAAACAGAGCTTGTGATGCCTGAAGAGAGCTTGTGGAAATGATCAATGCTCTTTGCTAACGAGATGTGCGGCCCTTAGAGGAGTTCTGCTCCGTGGAACAGAGGTGGACAGTGAGACGCTCCAGGGGCAGTGGCCAAGGGTCAAGGATCTCACCCTACAAAAGCACTCAGAGAGAGCACAGAGGAATTCATAACACAGAGCATATGGGTATTTGCAAAGTTACTGAGCTATCCACGATAAAGTGAGTTACAATCTGACATGCTCTTCTCCAAAACTCTCTCTAAATAGTTCTTTAAAGTGCGACGTTTTAATTACTTGTTCCCTTGATAGAGCACTGTGATAATGAGTGTATTGCACTTGTATCTCACAGAAGACAAAACTTTTTCATGCTTCTTCCATACCACACACCTTAGTTTTAAAGCAAACTTTCCATTTAGCAGGATCTTAGAGTCCGAAATGCCCATTTGGGAAATAGATCATCTGATCTGCTGAGATGGGAGGAGGGATCTCTAAGTTTGTCCTCACCGCTTCTACCAAACCATTTCACTGCACCAGGATTGTTGATGGTACTGGCATCAGTCCCATGAAGGACTGAACATCCTTCACTTGTCTGATTTCATTTAATATCTCACACTTGCCAAAATCATCCAAGGGTTATAAGCTCCTATACTGATGTTGAAAAAGGTAAAATCTGTTCTTCATGGAGCACGTGCTGATGGCAGGGCTAATGAATGGACCAAAATAAAACACCAACCAGCAGACTCAACAGAATAAGGCTCACTTTGCTGTTGAGACCCAACAATACCACAGAAAACCAGACATGCTCTTTATGAAGATACCCAAGAAAAAATAATCACCTTGCTAGACATGAGGCATCATGATGCCCAACTCTTCTGATCTGCCACTGCTTTTAGAACATCAGAAATACGTAAAATTCAGCTGAGAAGCTACAGTAGCAAATGTGGCGGATGGGGTATTCCAGTCATGGCCTTCAGCACCTCTGCAAGTATTACCAGCATTAACACAAGCAGCAAATTAACACAATTTGCTTGCACATCACTTTTTTTTTTTTTTGATTTATTTATAAAAATTACCTAAGTTTAAGCAGGTTTTTTTTTTTTTTTCTGTTTTTTAATTGCAAAGCCCCAAATCTCTCCGTACTGATCACGCAGCACTGCCAGGCCACGTGAGCAGGGCTGGATGCGGCCCCCAGGAGCCCTCCTTTGCTACACCCTCCTGCATGACCCAAGGCTCCTGCCCTCCCCCAGCTGCAACAGGCTTGCTAAAAATAGCTCTTTGCTAGCTTTTACTCAGGCTGCCGTTTACATAAGCCCTTTGGGGGCAGGGGAACCTTGCAGAGTATCCACGGAAGCCAGGAGCCTTCCCGGAGAGCTGGTGGGGCGGCAGCGCACCGCACGTGGCCAGATACCGAAAGCCTCACCTGCGTGCTGCAACTTGGCCTTATCTGCAGATATCCTTCTTGGAGACTTAGTGTATCACAATACAAATATAGTTAACGCAATTACAGTTAAGCGTAACAATTGATTTTAACGTTTCAGATACAAAAATCAATGTATAATGTATTGCAGAGCAATCTGTTCAAAAGCACGGTTCCAAATCACAAAACCTATCAATGAGATCCTGCCTACAAAATGTTCTTAATCACACTTAAAATCAGTTAGCGTTTTGAGTTCCTTTAGGACTAAGTCATACGCTGTAAGAAATACTTCCTAAGATTAAAAAACCCTGATTTTATTTGCACTACAGGGAGTGCAACAGGCAGCATTACAATAAATAATGTTCTGTGATACATTACATCCAGCTTCAGTTTGCTAAACTTGTTCACCTAATATGAGATAATCTATTTTCTTATTTCCAGCCTGCCTCTCCTGCATTTAGGACTTTATGGCCATGTTCTCTGCATGCAAAGCACATGGTCTCAATAAACTTTGGAGCCTGCTGGTAAATTTCTACCAAATGCAATGCAGACATCTTTGTCAGGGGTCTCGCAAAGATAATAAATTCAGCAACACCTGTGAATGAGGCAAGCACCCAGACAAAAGAAATTTAAATTAAAATCCCCGGTGAAGGAATGGTTTCAGTATATTATCGAGCCCCGGAGTTCACAGCAGAGGAAAGGAAAGCAGAGAACGGGCAAGTCAGCAACAGGGCGTGCTCCTTCACTGGGGCCACAGGGATGTATTTGCTGTATTTCAGCCCAGGGAATAATTGGGAATCGAACCTGGTGCTTTCACGTTGTACCAACGAACGTACTGGCCTCATTTCATCCTCGTAGCAGAAATTTTCTATTGTTGCCTCCTATCTTTCGGAACTGTTACTTTTAATTCCTTTTTTTTTCCCCCCCCCCTCAAAGCAAGTCTTTAACGAGGTCCTACAACATCAGTTTAGGTCTCAGCTTGATAAAAGTATTCTCCTAATTGTCATCTTCTAATCTTGAAGTGTTCCTTTTTCAGCAGCAGCACAGCAGGAGCGATAAGCGCTCCCACAAAAACACCCAGCCCACGCTCCCGAAGCCGTGGTGTTTGCTGGCGGCGCGCAGCACAAATGGCAGACGCCGAGGCCAGCAGCCACCCGCTCACAGCGGCAAGACAACTACGAAACCCTGACGGTGCCGGCACAGCTGCATCCCGACGGTGCCTCCTGTGCTGTCAGTGTGGGCCAGGAGCCTCTCAGCAAAGCCCCGCGGGCTGCGTGCTGCCCAGATAAGGCGGTGGTGGTGCACGGACCCCGCGCTCCTGCTCGTCCCCTCCCGCACTTACCCACAGCGTGCCCGGCGCCTGTGGATTTCCCCCCGCAGGATCCCCAGCGAAGGCGGCTCCAGCCCCTCTGGCAGCCTTCTCCTCGCTGCTTCTGCAGCAGATCGAGTTGCCTGAGCGAACCACAGCCCAAACCGAGCCGCGGTCGGGGCCTTTTCTGTCTGCACAAAGGCTGGTAGCAAAGGCGTGGGATAAAAGGGGTGACTGAAATTAGTCCTGAGGAACTAACAGTGTGATTTTAGCGCTCGCTTTGATGATTCTCAGGACACGACTGCTATGCCTTTTTGCCACCTCAGTAATCCAACCCCCCTGTACAATTCTCCAGTCTGATGCTAGCAGTTCAAGATGTTGCTTACTCTGTCTTTCAATAAAGTAATTCAAATTTTACTAAAAACTGAGCACATTTTTACAATTCAAGGTTAAAACTTCAGGAGACAGACAAATGTAATGTGCCCCGAGTGCACGACCACCTTACAGAGTTGACATAACTGCAACTCCCCCTCTAATTACCACTGCTTAACCTCAGTAATTCATTCTAACCCTATACTGACCGCTATGTCTCTTCATAACACACAGGCAATTTGAGGATCACTGTGGATAAAATGCCCTACCAGTGAGCCACCATTTTACTGGATCAAATTTACTTCAGGTATGTGCCATTTTTGGAGAAACGAGATTGGAGAAGTTTCAACTGCAGCAAATAGAGAGATTTTAGGGTCAATTCAATACATACAAAACTTTGCCACACTTCCCTTGCCAGAACAAGGCTGTTCTGTGTCTAGTGAAAATAAAATTAAAAAACAAAAGCAGCAGAGCAACACCACGCATGAGGTCCATGTACAGGGAAGCCAAGCCAAAGAAACCTGTGCCCTCGTAAGACCTGAAGCTCTTCCCATTGCCTTTGTGCACGTGAGGAACCTGCAGCGAACCCACCTGGTGGTCGCTTACTGTCTGTCAGCTTGCCCCTAGCAGCTCAGTACAGTGTCCACTGAGATCACCTCAGTCCACGCACGCACAGCATGGCTTAAAGGGTGAGAGGCTTTTGGACAGGACACCACCAAATGCACGTGATCACCAGCGTCTGAACCCAGCTGTTACTGAATTAACTCATGGGCTAAACTCCACTTACTTCAGGGCAGCTCCTGTAAGGATGGGTCTAGGCTACTGAATTTGTCCATATCTTTACTATTATGAAACAAAATGGAGCTGGTGCAGTAATGCTATGTTACAAGCCATGGTTAATGACCTTGCGTAACAATGCAACATACTGATTTCATGAATAAATTGTATCGTGTCGAGTCTATACTAACACAGATTAACCACTCTAAATGGGTTGCATATTTAGTCAGGACTTTGAATGCATAAATCAAGCTTTGTTTGACAAGAGTTCAAGAAGCGTTTGGACAACGCTCTCAGACATGATCTGATTTTTTGTATTTCTTTTGGGGGGGTGGTCCTTTGGGGTCCCAGCGGTTGGACTCGACAATCCTTGTGGGTCCCTTCCAACTCAGATATTCTGTGATTCTATGATATTGGTCATTTTAATTAAGTGCAAAAGGACTTTATGAAGCCTCAGAACGTAACAAATAATCACCAACATTACACGTCACCATCTGACCCCAACCCCCAAAAAGCCTATGAATTAATGACCATATGAAAAGGATTTCAAAGTCCACCTTGATTAAAAGTCAGAAACCTCACTTTACAAGAGGGGAACTTTTAAACTATTTTGCACAACTAACCCCAAATGAATTTAGCTTCAGGCATACACAGGTATACGAATCATACACTAAACAAGGTGCTTGCTGTTACACAGTTAACTGTATTTCCCTAATTTTCATTTTATTACAAACTTATGCCTATCAACCAGAGAACAATACAATATTCACAAGATCTCTTCCAAAAGCCTTAGCGGACAATAGATTCATTTTTCCACATATTTCTATCATATTCTCTCACACACTATTAATGTCAAAACAAAAACTTTGAGGATGGGAGAAGGATGAGGAATGGGAAGCCTGTTGCCATCAAGATGCAGAAATCCTTACAAGTTCAGCTAACAGAAGGTTTTGGCTTCTATTCCATCTCCTTGTGTTTGCATTTTGACTCTTCCCCTTCATCCACAAAAAAATACACTGCATTGGGTTCTGTACGCTTGCAGAGGCAGGGCCACAGGAACAAAACAGAAGCACGGACAGGTATCAGATAGACACTGCCTAAAAGGTTCAGGTACTAATGAACCAAACCAACGAAAGCTATTACAAAAATCCGATGTTTGCTTTCAAAAAGCTCAAGATAATTTTACTTTCTTTGTTTGAACTTTGCT
This sequence comes from Aythya fuligula, assembly GCF_009819795.1. Lineage (NCBI taxonomy): Eukaryota > Metazoa > Chordata > Aves > Anseriformes > Anatidae > Aythya > Aythya fuligula. Next base: position 11,169,198 of record NC_045574.1, on the reverse strand, counting down.
TTCTACTTAAGATCACAGAGAAAGCCTACTATTTTACTGACAATTTTTGTAAAATACAATGTTAAAAGCCATGCCAAAGTTTTAGAAATATGCTAGAGCAAATGCATGCCTAATCTGAGTAAATACTGTTACTAAAACACTGAAACAGCTGTTGCATGAGCAAATGCTCCATTTGCATGTGAAAGCAAATGCAGCACACAGTGGAAATGGAAGTTCATTTCTCAGAAATCAGGCATCTATGAAGACTTGCAGAATGGTTTATCCTCAACTCTTGCAGGCACGAGCAAGTGATACTTTTAAAACAGAAGGCAAAGCACCACAATCTGGCTGCCGGACTGGGTCAGGAAAGAGTTCTGGCCCAGCCTTCGCATGCCGGTCTCTGATCAGGCCTTCCCTGCCCTCAGCTGAAGGCTAATCCCTAAAATTTCCAACAAGACATGGAAAGGAAGTTGCATCTGCAGCAAAAAGCCAGAAAGGAACTGACAAGTTAACAGATGTGTGGAACAATGGACAAATAAATGTGGCAAATGAATGAACGTGACGGGTGCGGGGGGTAAAAGTGGTGGAGTGAAAGTGGAGACAGCAGTCAGATTCCCGAAGCAGAGTAATTCCCTTTCAGAATAATTCAGAACGATGTGGTGGTCTCCACACACACCTCAGATGCCTCTGGTTTATCTTATTAAACTGGACGTGAGGAAAAATTTTCTTTATTGTGAGGGTGGTCAACCACTGAACCAGGCTCCACAGTGGTTGATGCCCCATGTCCGTCAGTGTGCAAGGCATTTGGACAATGCCCCTGGTTAACTTTTGGTTAGCCCTGAACAAATCAGGCAGCTGGGCTAGATTGTCTTTGAAGGTCCCTTCCAACTCAACTGTTCTCTTCTATTCCACTCACATTTTGGACTTGTAAAAAGGTCTTTCTGCCATTACGGCTCATTAACTTTAACATTTTCATTTGAGTGCTCCTAATTCTGAAAACTCAAGCAAGCTACTCCAGGACACCTTTTGTTTTATCTTGCTTCATACTGTGATGTAATTTATTTTAGAGACAGAGAAGTTTATCTGGGGTTGAGTGTAGGTTGAAATTATGAATTTATGATTAGCTGTGACAACAGTGGGAACATGTGTTGGATTCATAATCCATTTATTGGCTAAATTTAGGTAATCTGGTTTTCACAGCACTTGCCAGCAGGCACATCCCTGCTACCAACAGGCAGCAAGAAAGGGCAGACACTTGGAGTAGTTAGGAATAATTCAGGCTACTTATATATTTGGACTCATTTTGTTGGTCCTGACTTCAGTGAAGTCATGCAAGCACAGGAGTGACTGCGCTTCCTGTTGTCTACAGCAACCTCCGTGTGCACCTAATGACCCCATGGACTGGGGAGAAAATATAATCCGGGGTTTATTTACTTTTACCTAAAATTTAGCTTTGTTTAAAACATAAACCTCTGGTACTTCAGGATAAAGAAGAATAGAGACAAGGCCCTAATTCAATGATCTCTAAGTGCTCTGGAACAAAAGCAAGGTGGTTTTATGATTAAGACCACGGATAAGAAATGAGGTGATCTGGGTCTGGTCCTTGGCTTGCCAAAGAATTCACACAGCAGTAGGCAAGCTCATCAGCTTTAAATCAGCAAAAGGAGACATGAATGTTAGTCTTCCACACAGGAATGTTTAACAATATAATTGCTAATGCCCATAAGAAGCTTGTGTATGCCAGGAATATAGGCCGGGAAAATTCCTGTCCTGTTGAATGCGAGTACTCAGCACAGCTCACAGACCTGGAGGAGACAAGAGGAACTGCTCTGCCAGAATTACACTGATTAGAAAAAGCAAAAAGAAAGAAAAAGTAATAAATAATATGAATAAGAAACTAGACTAACAGTACCACTGATAAATCAGCTGCTATTTAAAAAGGTGAGACTTTCAGCAAATGCACTTTACTGTATGATCTCCGAAAAGAACTTCATCACAAAGAGAAATCAACAAGGAAGAAAATCATTAAGTACTCAGATTGGGGCTCTTAATTGCTCTTATAACTCAGCGAACCCAGAAGTGAAACACACCGTAAATCCTAATAAAAATATAAAGAATTTACAACCCCTAACACAGCAGATATTAAGAAAACAGCACGTCCACATCTGCTGATCCTTTAGCAGCTCTGCACAGCAGTCAGCTAAGAGTTGCACTCTCCCCCTTTCTTTGATAAGTATTTTAAAAACAAACATCTTCAAAAATCCTTCTCATAAAGCCCTTCTGGAGCAGCCTGGCACAGTTTCAAGCTATCAGAGTGGCTCTGCTGGTGCTGAAGTTCGAGAAATCCAGCTCACTGCACCTACACCACAACCTCCCCGGGCTTTCTCCTTCCCCGAAATGGCAGGCAGCGGGAGAAAACACGGTGAGGCTTTCAAGCAGGAAATAGCGTGAGAATAGGCTCCCTCATGCTACTTCCAGCCCTTCCTGATAGCGGAGGGTGTGAAATGGGCTGCAAATACTGTCTCTCACATTATTTCCTTTTCCACCCCAGCCAAAACCAGGAAGCGTCAGCTGGGAGATATGCAGAGAAAGCAGAGCATAAAATGAAGCAAAAATCATACTGGTGGCCAAGGAACTGAGCTGAGCCAAGGCTAGATAAAACAAAAATTCAAGTATTTGTGGGCACTTCCTAATAGTAACAAGACTAGAGAAAAACACTAGGAGGCTTAGGTACCCAAGCTTTGCTTTTGATTTTCTACAAAGCTGATCCAGAGGCTACTGACATCAACTTGGACTTACAGGACTGTGCTTGTATCCTCCAAGCCTTCATGCCACCAATAACCCATTTGTATGAAAGAGATCCTACTTATTCCAGCTACTCTGCAGTGTATTTGTGAGGCTTTAAGAACAGAGATCCGCAAACGAAAACCAAGGTAGAAGTATTAGCAGCATCTACACTTCAAAGAGATCGTGTGTGTTTATACTTGACAGGACGCAGAGATTTGACATGCAGGATTTGGCACATCACAGTGGAAATGGCTCTTAGTTTCCCAATCTTAAGTAGTATATTCTGAATAAAATGAAATCCTGCACCTGCAGGAAAGAAATATGAAGGATGGTAAATCACTCATCGCCATTTGGGATTTTCTATATTCTAGACACTTCTGCATTCTTCTGTTTATTATTAGCCAAAAGGAGTATCACATGGCTGCTCCAGTTAAAACATTCGTTCACTTCTATATACATCCCCAAAATATGCGGGAGCAATCAAATCTGCTCTCCTCTCAGGTACTGCCCTCTCCTCACAGCTAAAACAATTCTCCACAGAGAGAAGCTGGTGACAGCCTCCCAGACCTTGCTGTCCTAGAAGCAGAATTGGAACTAATTACTTCATAAATGGAGCTAAGAAAGGGAAAGAGCCTCCTTTCTTTTCTCCCAGGACTGTGAAATATGCTCCGGCAGGAAGTACAGTAAAGCTCAGGATGAGCAGAGGCAGCTACCCTTCAACACGAACAGGGCTCCTCTGAAGTGACGCCTCCATTTAGTCAGTAAGCCTGAGGAGGAAGGGCAGGATACCAGCAGGGCTCTCCAACAGATGAGGTTACCGGCCCAGCCTCCCAGCTTTACACCTCTGAAGCTCACCAGTGAGATTAAATGAAAAGCCCGAAGCTGGTACCTGGGGCTTTTCTCAGGTCTTCTGCTCTGAGCCGAGGCCAGGAGCTCGGGGGAGCAGTGATAGAAGCGCACAGACGGGGTTAACGGGAGCTTCTGCTGGGGAGGCACCGAGAAACTTCAGCAAATCAGCACAAAGAAGTGCAGCCTTTAAAGGTACTTCTCAGGAACAGGTGACAGATACCACTGCTAGACTCCTCGTACCTACGTTAGTGTTACGTAGCTACAACACGTTTGGACGAGAATTATCTTCATTCCCACTCTCCTAGGAAGGACAAGTAGCCCGAAGTGGCATTTTTCCTGTGTTCATCTACAAGAATTCGTGACAACCCAACTTGTTTGCTTTCCTCAGCACAAGCTCTGCAAGAGTTTAAGTCTCCATTTCCTCAGTATCTTTCTTTTCAAGATGCTTCAACGTCCTGAAGCTGTGCCATAGGTTAACAAGTCCCTAGCTCTGGGAGGACCTGATGTTGGACTGAGTTCCCACACGGAGAGCCAGCTCCTATCCATGAAAAGCACAACTGTAAAAGCAGCAGCATCAAGCACGAAGGAGCGGGGTCAATCCTCACACCTCTCCCCAGCACTCGGTACCTGACTACCACACCATTAACAAAGATGGAAGCGAAAGGAGCGAGGGGACTTTGGGGCCATTTCCCAAAAGCTGCCAGAAGGGACACAGGTGCTGCAGCCTGGCCGAACAGGGAACACCACCAGCCCTGCCACGGCTCTTCCCTGCCGATGGATGACAGAAACCAGCCCTGAAACACTCACATAGCCCTAAAGAACCTTTGCATATATTTCATTCCAGTTTGGCAGAAGCAGAAATGAATTTCATTTTGATATTAACATTCCTGAAAGCCAACCAAAGCCCTGTGCAATATGCACTCTTTACTATCCTAAAAGGGATAAAATTAATTTGTACGTTTGGAACAAACTATTTGCAGTGGACTTTGCAAAGCTTCCTATATATAACCGTATAAATCACAAGAGTGATATATTTTTTTTAAATGCAGAATGTGAAATGACTCCATAGCAAGACAAGCTTTACACCAAGCAACCCACACTTAAAAAAAAAAAAAAAAAAGGAATAAAAAAATTAAAAACAGCAATAAAAAAACACTGTTTAGAATTTTAAAGCAGTTCTCCAGACTAAGACTCCATTAATACTTAACAATTTATTCAACTTTTAATAGCAAGAAAGGATTTTTTTTTTTTTTTTTTGAAGCTGAACTGGTCTTGAAAGACAAAAGACACTTTTCTGCTTTCCATTTTAAGTAAGCTTTTCTTGTTTTAAACACGGATCTTCAAAAGTGAAAAATGTTTAGGACGCAGGACTCTTCTCTGAAAGAGCTGACATCTCCAACACTTCAGTGTGCTCAACTTTCTCTTTTAATTCCTGTTAGCTCTAATGAGAGCAGCTTGCACGTTAAAATTAAAAATCTTTACTTGAAAACCTCAGCAGCATTTTGTGTTCTGCCTCTGCTGCATTTTTTTAGAATGTGCTCACTGGGTTAATTTTGAAGTATCAATCATGTCAGATTTCCACGCAAACATTTTGCCATTTAAGAGCTCCTGATTTGCATATTCTGTTATTAAAAACAATACCAGGGCACGATCAAAAGTGCCAGAAAGGACAAGAACTGCCAGTACTAACAGTTAGAAAGGTTCTTCCATAAGGAAACTGCCATACACTTTACAACCAAACTGAACATATAAGAACCATGGTCTATTTTTAGGAGACAGCGATGGTATCTCAGAAAAAAATCAGTAATTTGTCGGCAATGTATAAGGTTTATTTTTGGTTCCGCAGCCCATGATGTAAAATTCAGTGTTCCACTAGATGGAGCAGGACGGTAAAACCATCAGAAAGGCCATTCCTCTTGCTGACCCATGAAAAAGTCAATGTCCAGCAATCAGGGAGGATAGCAATTTTAGCTTTCTTCTGTACAATCACAGCAGAACAAAATTTCATCCTCTTCCAAAAAAAGAGCAACACACAAAAGAAACCATAGTGCTCTGCAATACTTGTGCCTTCCAGTCACAGAAAATGACTACTAACAAGCACTAGACAGAAACACTAACAGATAACCAAACACCATCAGAAACAAAACTATTTTTAACAGTTTCTATCAGCTTTATGCTATAAAAGACAGAATTTAGCGGACAATTGCCAGAATTTTTTTTTTTTGTTTTGTAGCAACTGAACTTGCAAAAAGATCCATGCCGAATGATCAAACATTAGTCACCTAATGCAAGACATCGCTGCACATCAAACACTAGAAACAATGGCAAAACTTCAAAGAGCCTTCGAGAGACCTGGAGCTGTGCAAGTCATAGTAAAATCATCTCCTTGGTCTCTTTTCAAACAGAGCTAATTGTTGATTTACCTTTAAGTCTATCTAAACAAACAACTACAAAAAGAACTTTACAAATTTTATTTCATCAAACGTTCTCTATGAGACTCAGCAGCAGGCAGACAAACCACAGTCCTCCATTATGCGAAATGAGAAGCTTGCACTTCCTTGACCATTAAAACTTATTTCAGCTTCTCCAGAAGAAACAGAGTCTAAACTAATAAAGAGCAGTCTTAACCATTAATATTCCAAATTTGAAGTCCTACAATTTTTGAGCCTACATAATGAAAGTACCAATTGTCACAATTACCACAAACATCTTGCAATAAAAAAAAAAAAAAATCAGAACCATACCTTATTGCGATATGTGATAAATAACTGCAAACATGCAGCAGTCTCTCTCATGACAATACTAATTATCACAGCAGTATAAATAGCAGAGGGGAATGAATCATTCTCTGATATGTGCAGAAGGTACACAAGCAGAAATCTTGGTGACTGATCACAGGCTGCTGCCTGTGATTGTTGCTGCCCTCTCTTTGTTTTCAGACAAATAAACTGCACTAAACCCAAAAGCTGCAAACATGGGCACGTTTCACACCATCATAGTTTCCAACTTATTAAAACTTGCTCAGTATCTGAAGTTGACTGTCATTTAGAAAGGAACTGGTGTAAGAGGAAGAAGTGGGAAATTTGCTGTCAGCCTGTGCTAGGACCACCTGAAAGTATCGGTGAGGTTTCCAATACCAATATTATTGTCTAACTGAACGCAACTTTCCCCACCTCTGAATGGCTGATTAACAGCGACTCATTCCATAGTGTACCCTCTTCTTTTCCAAGGCATGGAAAACTAAGCATCAGGACTATCCAAACCACTGTTATTAACATCCAATACCACTGTCAGCATACAGCAGAATAGAAACGATACTTACTACTGTGCACAGTCAATCAGCTGATATTCATTAGACCTCTCATAGCAGGCTTTCACACCTTCGTCTTGCCAAAGCGTTTTTGTATGTTCATAAAATTCCTGAAAGAATCCAAAAAAAATACTATCAGCAAAAAAAGGATTCTATACTAAGAAGCAGCAAATAGGAATGTATCGTTAGCACGGTAAGAAATGGTAAAGGGCAACAATTTAACAAAAAACATTAAACATCTTTGTAGAAGCTGTGTATGAGTTCTGTTCTGTTGGCTTTCTTAGTGTCTTGACTTTGTAACACTTTAAAACACTTAAAGAATTGCTTCTTGATCATCTTGTCCCAGTCCAACTGTATTTGGAAGTTCTGGAAGAAGGGCTAACTTTTCATTAATGACAATTCTGTAGGCATTTTTAGTAATCAATACTATTTGGTAACACTCGTTAGCTCACTGATATGATGTTTATTTGTCTGTCAACATTTTTTTCTTCATTGAAACACTATTTCTCAGTAATTCTTCCATAAAGGCAGCAAATTATGAATAGGTTTTACGTAATTTTCCATCTTCCAAGTTAGTGGGGATTTCTGGGGACTATACAGACACCTTTATCTTAGTGCTTGTATCAATGGATTTGTTCTTCCGCAGTGTAACAGCATACTGAGCTTCAGAAAAAATAAACTGATGCAAAACCAGATCATGTTTTAATGGTTTTAACCTTAAAAATTATAAACAGTGCAATGCCTTAGGTTTGCTGAACCTGTAACCTAAGTACAAAACACAACCAGAAGTCCGTCCTTCGTTGCATATAAAAGATGCCCTTTGGCTCTAACGGGGTGTGTGTTATAATTAATTATATTTCTGGCTATCAAAGAACTTTGAATAGACTTAGAAAGAACACCAGGATCTTTGTAACTTAAATACACACACCACTGGATGCATTACTTTTATCAATGACCATGGACTTTTCCTGGGTGTATCTCAGAGCTTTTCAAGTGTTTGGGACTAAATGCTTTAATTCTGATTTTTAATGGACTCTGTTCCCCTATTCCAACTCAGTTTTTCTGCATCCAGGAGAGCACACAACCTTTAAAGTAGTTGCTGTATACATTCTGCCACCCCCACCCTTGCCCCTTTTCTTTGTATTAGGGGTGTGTTATAGAAAAAGGATTTATTTTTTAAATAACCATTTTACTGCTTCAAGGTCCCTCCATTAATTCCAACTAGCTTTGGAATCATTCCCTCTCTTGGGATATCGGTGTCTTACATTCTTTTACTATCAGCGTGACACAGAGAAAGGAGTCCTCCTTTCCTACCAGGATATTGACTACCACCTGAACAGTATCTCAACAGAAGATGCTTTGAAGGGCACCTTCAAGACAAGTAATGGCATCTTAAAAGTAAATTCAGTGCTGTGGACTTTGAAGCCAACCTCAGTTTTGGCAGGTAGAAGATGCATATGTGATTGTGTGATCACACAGTTGTGAATACCAATGATGGAAACAACCTATCAAATAATAAATTTGATCTTGTTTTCGTTGCTATTGAATGCACGTGCACACACACAAAGAACAGTAAGTGCATACTATTCATCTAAAAAAGATCTTTATGGTAAATTTTTCTTCCTACTTCTTTTAAAAACAATACAAACTTCATACATGGTATTAGATGTATCTTTATGGTTTGTTCCCTGCTTTTATGAGTTGTTCACGAGCAATAAGAAAACCTGAATTTCTTTCATATGTAGGTAAGCTTTTACATGATTTTAATTATCAAGAGATTGTACAAATATTTATTGTTAAAGGAAGATAAATTGCAATATTAATTCCTGTCCTCAGTTCTCTTCCTCCCACTGCTGAAATGTTCATTGGACGTGTTCATTTTGAAGGTTTCCTATTTTTTGGCAGTTGGAGAGACTGGCAAGTACCTTCAATCTTCAACTGTATCACAGCATTGAGACAAAAATATCTTTCCTCAGTAAAAAATTAGCAGGAAGAGAAAGTCAGGAAGAGAGAGGATACTATCTGGAATCTCACCATATTTGAACCAAAACTATTTTGGGGTGGCTTCATTTATTTATTTTTAAAACTAACAGCAAAAAAACTAATACAGAACCTCTCATGACTCGTTTAACTTATTACTACAAAGTTGGGAAATTGTCTTAATTGAAAAATTGAATTGGCAATTGTATTTTGTTGTTGTTGTTGTTGAAACAACAGCTGATTCAGATGGACATAAACCATCTAAATTTCCAACTTATCAAGATAACTTACACCAGACCTCAGACAGTTAATTGAACTATTTGGCAGACACATGGTTCTAAAATAGATATCTACTTCAAACTGGGGTCAGCATCTGCCAAGCCAATTATCTCCAAATATACCCCAAAACACTCTCTTCATCCTGCATTGCAGTCAGTAAACAAATAACTAGGCAAAGATAAGTCTATAAAAAAATGTAATAAAGCATAATAATTCTTCATCAGCTACAAATGTATATTGAAAGTGAAAGGACACATTGTGTTAATGAAACAAGATCACGGCACAGTAAAGCTCTCTTGGCAGTAGAAAGAAGACGAACTTAAACTTTTGCATCCCCTTTCCTTTCCATTATGGTTCTCCCTCCTCTTGGGCTTTTGTCCATCTCTTCTAACAACCTTTCTCATACCTGACTCTGGTCTCCTCAATGAGCCCATTTGAAATTCACCAATATACATGCAGAAGTGTAATTAATTGCCTGGAGTGTTCACATTTTACTACATATTACTTATTTAGTTGATAATTTCCTGGATTGTTCAGTACAATAAGCTGATAGAGTATCCCATTGTTCTCCTCAGAGTCCTCTCATTAGAAAGTTTCTTCCCAAGCTTGGATGCCTCCTCATTCTGCAGTCATTTGCTGATAGGCTTCTCCTGTGCCTCTTCTCCACCATTGTTCTTGCATATTATTTAAAAATAGCCATAATCAGTTTGTCCTCCCACATTAAACCCAGACCTCCTCACTTTCCAGTAGCCACTCTTGAATTTTGCTATATCTACCCAGGCTGACATTAAGAAAAAGGCAAGAACACAACATGAAAATGTTCAGATCTTACATTGATTGGCTGAAATATCTTACAATCACACAGTTTTTAATGACCTATCAATCTGTAGGAAGATGAACCTTCTAACCATCATGAAAATGAGGCACAAAGTCCTTCCTCACTCAACTACAATATTCCAGCACAGAACTGAAATAAAGCAATTATTTTAAGCAGCTTATCAACTCCGTCATACCTCGTGGAAAAAAAACGTTTCGAGTAGTTTCTGCAATCAGACTCTTAAGTGGGATGAAAAGTAAATCCAGTTCCTGGCCCTAGCGTAAACACATTGATAATAAAAAGCCCAAGATTTAGTTTGACAGAACTGTTACATACTGTTCAGCAGAGTCTTCCCTGTGTTTTAAGAACAGTTCTGAACTTCCCAGAAAGTATCTGGATAACAATAATCAATGTTTTTGCCTTGTTAGGTCAAATTAGCAATAAAATACTTAATAGTGCCTTTATGGCTGTCCCGCTGATCTGAGCTATAATCAGCAGTACTTATGCAATCCTTTCAATATGGTTGTTAACTGTCCATGTGGGCTGGAAAAAGAATTCAAGTCCACATTCTTTGAACTTTTTATTAGCATTTCAAAATCTGGATCTACAATAGTAATGAGTAATGGATTATTATACCAAGAAGTACTTATTTTTTTCTTTTTAACTACATGACTTGTGACGGCCAAATATGAAGATCCCTTGTTAAACAACCTTCTGTCTTTGGGCCACACCAAATCTATCTTCACACAATTAGGGACTGATGCCGACCCAACTTACACAACTGCAAACAGGGAATGTAGGTGTTCATCAGTGAAAAGTTTGAACCAAGCTTAGAAAGTTCAACTCGTGCTTTATTACAAGCTTAGTTATACTAGAATGAGTGATTTTGGAATTAAGACATATTAGCTAGTCACAAAAAAAAAAAAAAAAAAAAAAAGATTTCCCCCTGTCCTCCCACCCCCAAAAATACACCTACACTAACCACAATTCTGTAATAATATTTAAGAAAAAGAATAACATAAGAAACCCTCAGCATCCCCTTTGAGTCATGGTATGTAGCCTGGGGTAACTCTCCGGGAAGACAAGCAAAACCACAAGATTTGTTATGCATTTAGGTGGAAAAGGGGCTTCAGAGGCCACCAAAAAAATCAAGTCAGTAACAGTTTTTGTTTTGTTTTGTTTGTTGTTTTTTTTTTTTAGTTAAATAGGTCTAATTTGTATGAGTTCTCTAAAAATAATGAGTTAGGAAACAAATTAACCGAAAGTAGCAGGCAAATTTCCTGAAAAGAAATAGCCAGAAAACTAGTCCTTACATGTCTGCTTCTTGTTTCCATAACACTGATTCATTTGCTGGCACATCCTAATATAACAGACTCTACAGCAGCATCAACACAGGTTTCTCTTGCACTAATAATGGAACTCCTAATAAAACAGCTAAAATAAACAAATAATACTAAATAACATTTTGGTTTGAGATGATATTCCACTTTAAACAGGAATGAAACATTAGGTTCAAAACAATCCACAGTATTTGAAAAGTGTGGTCCTATTATCCATTCTTGCCTTATGTGTACTTAAAACCCCAAAAATATTCAAGTTATGTCATTTTCCATTTAAAAAAAAGCTGCAGTTACACAATACACACCCAAGATCCTGTTTAAACTATAGCTGAAGCTGTGTAAAGCAACAAAAGTCAACATAACTGATGACAGGCAGCATGGCATCACCAAGCAAAGTGAGAATTGAATTCTTCCCAAGACTTTACACTCTTCAAAGTGCTAACATTACCCGAAAGAGAAAAATCCTTGTGCAGAACACTTAGGGAAAATTATGCCAACGTTACACGCATATGGACGTAACACTCAGGGTTTGACTTTGAATGAGTACAAACTGCACAGGGGCGTAGTTTGAATTCTGGGCACAATCCCTACATGCTTCTGTGAAACTATAAAATCTTGGAGAAAATCCACCATATGGATAAACCTTCTCTGGTCTGACTTAGATAACTCAAATATGAAGGACCTTGACTTGCTGATTGTAGGAAGCCTTGTCTCTCACCGTGCCGTAACACTACAGAGCTTTAACAGACACACTCATGTGAAAAGAAATGTGTTTAAATATTAACGTTTTGTTTAGCAGAAGACACCTTCTCCACCTTCTGAATCTTTCCCAATACAATGAATAAACAGGTAACAACTGAGTATTGCCTGTATTCACTTACAGGAATGCAATCAGGCCTCTGGAGGAAAAAGATAAATAAAAACAACAACCCATGAGCAGAAATCATCATGTAAAAGGGATGCTCGTAAAACAGTATTTCGGTCGCAGAAAGCTCTAACCACCATCCTGGATTAAAAAAGGGGTTATGCGGAGTCTAATTGAGTTAAAATCCTACTTGTATTAGAAAATTTCAACAAGTTGAGTAAGTGACAGCAGGTAAACAGAGGTTTTATTAAAAGTCAACCAGAGAAAGTGTTAAAGAACTTGGAGGTTGAGTGTTTTGGTTGTTAAAAAAATTAATCCTCAAGAGACAAGCTCCAGGCCTGGGAAAAAATAAGGAACCAAGATCGGCTTTTGAGAGACATTCTAAAAGGATAAAATATTAGTAGAAAATGAAAGAGAGAAACTGGACATACTGTCTACACGGTTTTGTTCCCTCCAAATATATAAATACTCAAGAGACTTTTAAAAAATGTTTATGAAGCAATGTTTTATAGGCATTAGGATGTTGGCAGGGAAAAAACATTGGCACAGTAACTGCAACTATGACACCATGTTCACAGGAGCCCTAGCATGGACGTGCAACAGTACCTTTTCTTTGTAAAACCATAATGTAGGGCGGATCTGTCAGCAGATAGCTTATTTACTAATTCCAGCAAAAGTTGGTGCCACTGAAAAAACAACACTACCTACTAAAAGGTGTGTACAGCCATTACACAATGTTGTGGTTAAAACTGGGATTCAATTCCTGGGCAAAGTTCAGCGTCCCATGGAGTTGTGCATTTCATAATAAGAGTTTTAAATAGGTCATCCACTTACAAGCCTAATGACTAAAGGTCAAACTAAATCAGATTCTAACTGTAAAATTGTGTCTTTTTACAAACACGCTCAGCACGGTGAGGGCACACGGTCTCTGCTTTTGGGATGGACAGGCAGCAGTGCTGCGTTCCCCTAATGACCTGTATTAGGGTACCATGGGGTCACAGGGTGGCACAGCAGCACGGGGCATTCCCAGACAAACTGCACAGGTTGATTTTCTCCTTCCAGGATAGATAAATACACAGCAAATTGATTTATTTTTCACTGCTCATATCCGAAATCAAGCGATTACTATTGACTGTAAGGCTACTCAGTGAAGGAAGCCAACGGTGTCTTGTCATTCTCCCCATGTTTGGGCAGGGATCCTACAACGTGTTGAATTTGTCAAATCAGACAGTTTAATAAGCCACTTACTTGAATAGGGAAACATCTGCATTCCTAATGGTGTGAACAAGTGTTAATTATTGCTTGCTATTTTAGGGAAAACATGCCGATGATATCACAAAGGAAACGCATACCTACAAATAGTTGAAGATATTCTCCAGTTACTGGCACGTGTCCAGAGGCGAATACAAAACTCTTTGGGAGAGGCCAGAGTACTCAGCATTTCCCATAACTGAGTCAGAAATACTTTCAGCAAGGATTCAGCCTCATTATCGATAGTTTTTTGTGTTTAGAAAGAAGAACAAGGCTAAAATATTTTGGGCGTCTGCTTACGTTATCTCCACATTTCTAGTAGCACAAACGAAACCGGATGTTGCTGCAAGAAGGGATAATGGGAAGGGAATTTTATTTAAGAAATTCCTGTCAAGCTTGAACTTTCATTTTTTCCCTCTGTTACGTTTCAAGAGGCCCCAGTATTTGCGAAATGTACCGACACGTGATTCTATACCCATTATATCCCATAGCGCCTTTGGTTAAAAGGTTCCAGCAGTGTATCATCACACCATCTCCCTTTCATTTTTACTTTCATGAGATATTTCATCACCACAGAAGCTTAAGCTGTTGATACTGGAACACTACTCGGATTTAATTCTTTCATACAGCTCCTATTTCAAACCCATCGCTCTCGTTAGGGAGGAGGAACTCGCTCTTGGGGAGAGCACCAAGATGGAAGGTCGGCAGGCGTGGGCTGCCCATTTGTCAAGACCGCGCTGGAATTTTAAACCAAGTAATCAATACTCCTCTGCTTCTTCAGAATATACTTACACGTGGACAGAAGGTAACTCATTAATGAATTAAACCTACTACTAGCATAAAAGGCTCAGGAAAAAGTCGTCTATACCATTTCAGCTCTCTCTTGGGGCAGCAGAGAGCTGTGACAGAGGCATTGCAACCAAGAGCTATTTTTACAGACCTCTGGCTAGGAAGGAAGGTTTAATAAAACTCTGAGAATTTCCTTTGAGCCTTAAATTAGGGTTTGGAAAATGTCTTTGATACTACGTCATTTCGTTGCTTTTTGTGTAATGAATATATAATAAACTTAAAACAAATAGTCAAATCAAATGGCTTTATTGCCTTATGCAACTGAGAACAACGCCACCATGAGTAATGTGTTGAACATGGGATCACACTGCAAGTTTGCTGTCCCCTTTTGGGTTGGAAACACAAGACCAATTTTTGACAGAAATGTCCACCAACAGAAAAGTGTAGAAGTTGACTTAGGATAGGAAGGAACTCTCTCTTAAGACAAATCCCAAGGAACGATCGCTGATTACCATACAACCTTTCTGAAGAACCAGAATCTGTATTTATAGAAGTATTCATAGACTCCAAATGCTGTTTATGTGAGGAGATCAGGCTTGCATACATTTACAAGAGATTAATCAAAACTTCTGTTTACTTTCTAGGATTTATTTATTTATTTTAAAAGAGTAAAAGCTATCCAATTTTCCTGAGAGCTTAAGAAGTCTTGATTTTTATTGGAACATTGAAGAAATGTCCTAGGATAATAAAATATCTTAAAGTTACGTAGCTGATATGCAAGGAAGGTTACAAGTAAAACACAAAATGAAATGTGCTTTTGTAAAAGTCCAGGTCAGGAATATTTCTGTGCTTTCACTAGTATCAAAGACAACAGCCATTCAATACATGCACGAAAAAATGCACATGCTTTACTACACTGAATAATGTTTTGTGTAAGTACCTAAATTACACCCTGAACTTAGTATTTATTTTTCTAGAGGAGCGCCGTTAGAATTACTGAAATCATTTGAGCAGCCCTGACTTTCCAAGAATTCTACCTACTTTGTAGGATAGTCCGGCTGTGTGCTTAAAAAGGATTATTTGTAAACAGAAACTATTTTAAATTTCATTTATATCCTTCACCACATATTTCAAATAAATTATGATTTTTTTTTCTTTTGAATCCAAGCGAAACACCTGAAGGAAGACAACGATAAACACCACAATAAGATCACAAGAAAGAAAAGGCCAAAGCTACGCTCAGTTGGAGATGCTTTCATTGGTTCTACCAAGCAGAAAAGAGAAAATCTGGAAAGCTGGAACGTGTAACCTCCACAAAGGCAAGCTGAAAACCGTGATGACCTGGTGGTTTTCTGAAAAACAGGACTCTACTGGAAGCGATGTGTACCTTTATAAAGCATGACACTGCTGGCAGCAACAGATGTGTGCAGGATCAGAACAAAGTCATGCATGCAGGGCTGCCTCCACAGTGCACACACCTCCATGGCCAGACAAGCTCTCACCAACGTCCACTTGAGCTTCACGGGGTGAAAGGCCTGTGCTTGTGGATCTGTCTCGAGATCTGGGGCCTGACGTTGTGATTCTTTAAATTCCATCCTAACTTCATAAGCTAAGGGCATACACCCTGCAGCTCTGCTCCATATAAAAGTCTCCCTGCTGGGAAATCACTGATGACTGTATGTAAAAAGGTAACTGAACAACTTTTCCATCCTACTATATATTGCATTTGGTACTGGAATGATAAAAACAACTTCTAAGTTTAGCACTGAGGGACGTGTAAAAACAGCAACAAATACGCGACAGAATCAAAACGTAAGATGGATTACAATACTTTTCCACTTTTCTCATTAGCTACTTTCATGCTTGTCTGAGCTTATCCTTGACTTATCTGACACAGTGTAAATTAAATTAAAATCCCAAATTCATGGCTTTTAGAAGCACGTTTACCACCACATTTCCTAGTCTTTGAACACAACAGAAATTTGATGCCCAAAGGTGTTTTTTGCTGTATGCCCAAAAGGCATATCCAAGGGTGATTTGCACATTTACTACGTTGCTGTCTTAACAGACTATCACAGAAAACCTTGCCAAGCCACTGCCATGCCAACCAGGCTCACAGGTGAAACTTTATTTCATCTATGTATACAACAGTATTTTGTGATAGTCTCTTACTGTGATTAAAACCAGAAAATGCTTAAGAATTTCTATATTAAATTTATGCCTATTTCCTGTTTAATTCAGCTGACAGCTCTTCTCTTTCAACATAAATTGAATTAATCTGTTCTTGTACTTTAAGACTGCTCTGAGGAAAACAAAGGAGACGTATCAAGAGAAATTAAGTCATGATTTCTTCAAATGAATTTCTAAATGTGAACTTATGAACCTACAAACATGGTATGGTGGGAATTTACTTGATAAAAATACAAACACAGAAGAAAGCATTAGCATTTACTTTGAATGCTAATCAAATAAATTAATAATAAAGCAAAAGAGGGTTTGTTTTTTAATTTTTGTACGATGAAATGGCTACACTACAGAAACAATCTGCAGATAATATCACCTGAAAATCCTGGAATGTATATTCTCCAATTTAAGGAAATACTTTATCAGATTTCAACTGAACTACATCAACACGCCAGCTGAAACACTACAGAATTCAAAGGACACGTTTCTTTAGTTTTCTAGCCAATAATACCTTCATCTCATGAACAAAACTGAAGCGTACCCATTTTCACTGCAGTTAGAAATTGCTATTAAAGGCAAGGAAATTTGGATTATCAAAAGGTGGGAAAAGTCATTTCTGCAGATGCTGCCACATTTAACAACAAAATCAGGTATAGCAGAAAGAACTGCAGCAAAGAAACCAAGAGATTAATCACTACATAGAAACCAAGGCTTATTATTAAAACTGCTTAGCTCTTCTATTTAATATCTTTTCTGTTCATAGAAGTCAGAAGGGAGACTTTTATTTTTTAAATACATAGGTATTCATAATTTAGGCTATATTTAAAGTCCAAGTGCTGTAATATTACTGTTCTTCAGAATGACCGCCCTAAATTTGTATGTATTCCTAATCAGTGTTTTGACATTCTGGAAAACTTTAGCAGTCGAAAAAAAGGTAACACAAATATATACACATACATTTATTTAAATAGCTTTACATTTAGGTGTAAAAAGAAAGATCTTCGCATTAATGGCAGTGTTTCGAATCATACCATTTACTAAAGAATTGTTAATTATTTTTTTTAATCAAATTCTCCTTGATAGTGAAAAAAGCTCCCCATAAATTATGGATGCTTGTACAAAAATACCAAAGCTTTATTGATTCATAGACCAAAAGAAACAGGAGCAGTAAAACCTGTTAGTGGAAGTGGTTTGTGCTGAATTCACCTAGGGGCTGCTGCCAGACAGGCATCCCTGAGCTCTCCTCTCCACCACATGCCCTAAGCAGCTCAGTTAAAGCAGCCATGTGAGAGCACTGGGGAAAACTCCTTCACATCCGACCAGTCACCATTCCAAGCAACAGCCACTATGCAACTGCTGTCAAAGAGATGGCTACCAGGAATTTGTTTGTGAACCTAAAAACTAAGTTCTGTAACAACATTTGCCTTTTTTATTTTTATTTTTTTTAAAGATAACGTCTAGTCATCAAATAACTCAGATATTACTCTAAACTTATAGTCAATATATTTTCATTTAAATTACTCATGAAGAAAAGCTTCGTGTCAATATAACAGTTCTTCATATGAGGCAATGGGCTAACTGTTCACAGCTAGTTCTCACAACTACAACCTACTGTACTGCATACTGAAGTTGAAGAAATACTTATATTTAAGAATTACTGAGTGTCTACTTCCAATAAACAGGTTGTTCCAATACACAGCAATGTCAGAATTTGCTAGATGTTGCTGTTCTTTTGTAAGAAAGAACATTCATATCAAGCATCCATGTGGACAAAATCAGAGATTTCAGGAGATCCATTTGCAAATAATTCCTACTTACACATGCTTTAAATGTGAGAAACAGAAATGAATTCAAGTAGCTGTCTAAAAAAACAAAAAACAAACAAAAAACAAAAACAAAACCTCAATAGAACTCCTTAATTAATTTGTGTAAGAATTTATTTCTGCTGTTAGGGGATAGGAAAACCAGCTTTAAGTCTTGTTCAGCTCTGATCAGGTAAACTCAACTGGATTACCTAGAAGTCCATTTAGAGGGAGCTGTTCTGTGTAGATAAGATAATGGAGATTTAAAAAAAGAATATGTAAAGATTACTTCTGAGGAACTAATAACATAGCACTCTGCTGACACAGTCTGTAACACTCCCTATTCCTTTTTATAACCAAGGTTAACATTCTTCAGTTATGCTTTGCATATCTGTATTTTCTACCAGTTCAGTGTTTCAAGATTCTTAAATACATATCTGAGGTCCATCTTGTATCACTATTTTACAAAAGACAAGACATACAGGGAATAAAAAAAAAAAAAAGCATACAGGACAGTGAGGTGACTCGCTTAAAATAATAAAGAAAGTCTGGACAAGAATGAGTAAGAGTCCCAAATTTTCTGATAGCTATCCAAATTCCATACAATATTATGCAGACACCCAAGAAAACAGGCTCTGTCTCCTCACTCTCCTAGCTTCCCAGGGGGTACTCCCACCAGAGAAAATGTTTTGCCTTCTTCCACACCCCAAAATCTGCGGCATTTACCATGGCCTCCTGGGAACATCCCCCATTAAGGTGAATGTTTGGCATTACGTTATAAAGCCTGTGATGCTGTCAAACCAGAAAAGCTCAATTCTCCTTCCATGATGTATTTAGACAGGAAATAATAATATATCTACCATTAAAGAGATCAGGGTGATTATCTACAGGGACAGATAATTTTGTACTGTTGCCTACATGACTAAGGAACGCTTTTGGCAGCAAATAGATCCCAGTGCACATCTTACTGAGACTGCATTATCTTGTATTTTTCTTAAAGATGTTGGTGTTAAAACCCTCTTAAGGATCCCACCTTTGTCTCTGCCCCTGCTGCATGTTAACGTACTACACAATTTGTACCAAGCGGTCGACGGGCCATGGTGTAAAGCAGCCCTCCAAACAGATTCCCGTTAAAAATAACCTCCCTGAAATAGAGGAGAGAAGGAGTAGGGGTTACTGGGGTTATTTTTAACCTGAACCGGTTCAATGGTCTGATTTACTCTGGGGACACGATGGAGGTTTTTTTAGCACAACTGCGAGTGGCACATGATGGTGTGGCGGGAGAGGGAAAGGGATGGCTGTGGGCAGCCGGGATGTTAGGCTGGCTTTGAGGCCGAAGCCAGCGTGTGGTAACACTGGGCCTCAAAGACACCACTCAGAAACCATAATAAAACTATTCAGCAGCACTGGCAGTGGGAGATCCAAAATAACTACAATGGAGCAGTGTAATAAAAAATAAACAGGGACCAAAAAACCTGCAGACAATTTCACCAACAGCCTAAAAACTACCCCATCTCTTCTAAAGATACATTTTCCAGGATACGCCGGAGTGGTTCCGCAGTTATTTCAGATTCCAATAGCAAACATTGTGATTTTTGCTGAATGTCATCTTTCTGAAGCGATCACAGTATTTTCAGGAGATATATCTCCCACAGCTGAGTCCAGATCAATTAAAAATAGGCAGCTGTAAACACTGCTCTGCTATTTTGAATATTTTATTAAGGGACTATGACCCAAAATAAATAGGTTTTATTTGGCAGCTTGATTCAAATGGGTTGAGCATGGAAAGAAAAATGGGCATAGAACGAGAGCATTTCCTTTCCTCTCCTAAAAGTAAGAGCAAAAAGAAAGGGATGAGTAAAAAGGCCACTATTGCAGTTGGTACTAGGGATGGAGAAAATATCCTAACCACTGTCTGGTATGCAGAACAGGAATAAAAATACCACCTCCATAAGCCAGCTCACCCAACATCACCCTATACTTGAAACAGATATACAGCTAGTATCAAAAATATTTCTGAGGTTCATTTTTGACATTGAAAATATACAAATATAGTTGTATTTTACCTGAAGTGAGCTAAATGTATCGAGGTACAACAGCGATAGGAAAGCCATTTGGAAGCCTCAACTATGAGCATCATTTGTTTTTATTTTCTATTGCAACTAATGGAACAGCTGTAAAAACAGCCTGAAATTTGGATTTGCTTGGTCTTTGTTCTTAAACACCGTATAATTGAAATACTTGTAAAGCAAGTATTATTCTGGTCTCACAGAAAATTAAAGACCAAAATTAAATCCTACAAAATTTACGATAACTTAAAAAGTAATTCTAGCACAAACTCAAGCAAGATTTCAAATTTATTGCTCAAGCAAACCAAGTTTTCTGCTTGTTTCATTATAGAGTCTCAATGATGAGCAAAGTTCATTCCATAAGTCCTAAACCATCTGTGATTTTGTTCTTTAAAGTATTTTTTACCATGGTATTATATTAAAATACAAGCCCAGTAGCAGTAATTACATGTGGGCCTTCAGATTTGTTCCATACATTCTCACAACCTCACTTCTAAGGGTGTAGTACACAAAGTTTTTGTTTTGTTTTTTCCTTTAACTTCCTTTTTCCTTGCTTAAGCTAATTGTGCTGGCCAGTGACAATTTAGCCACATGATAAAAACTCAACTTGAATGAAGACAATGATGTTGGTCCTCCTTGAAAAGATAATCTTTCATTAAAAAAAACTGGCACTGCAGCATTTTAGCCAAAAAGAGCTTTCAGTACTTCTCCACAGAAAGCACAAGCCCTCTGTTTTCAGTGCTCATTCAAACTAGCAGGGCTAGACTTTCTTGGCAAGGCTCAGCCATTTAACGTCCTGTCATTTTAGCAAGGATGTGTTTCCCAATGATGCAAATATTATACTACATACAATATTTATCAGTGCTATTCATCTTAACAAAAGATTAAATGGACTTGATTAGACTTCTGTTGTTTCCCTTCTGCTCTGCCTTAAGAAAAGTCTATGCAATAAGCCTAGTAACAAGAAGGATAGATTTATAGATTTTACCCTCCCCCCAAATCATTTTGCTGAAATAAATCAGAACAGTACGTTACCCGTGGATACATTACGTTCTCAATCTATTTTTGAAGTCCACAATGAGCTAAGGTAGAAAATACTTCACATAAAGACATGAGTTTAGTATTCAGTTGTGTTGTCTAGAATACTACTAATTAGCGCTCTCCAGGCATTTGAAACACACTTATGTTCCTAGCCTTAGAAATACTGTAACCTTTAGATGATTTGTAGGGCACAGTTCAGAAACAGTTTTCACCAGGTATCTATGATTGCAAAATCTTAGACTTATACAATCCAGAGAAGATTACAGTGCCTTCAAGGCTTCGAGGTAGGAACGTATGTAGGACAATAACACAGGTTGTTTAGAGGAACTTTTAACAGGATGGAAGTCCCATGACATTTCTAATCGGCTGGCATCTATAACACTTTTATTGCTTTGAATTTATATATCCTAAAAGGATTTTATATGCTTATTGTTCAAATCTAGAATTTGCAGACATGGACCGAAGGCATCTTGTTTTTCATGAGATTTCTCTACGGCTATTGCATAGAAGCCTTGCGATTTCTTACACTAGAGTTTTGCTAGTTTTATTTGAGTAAAAATGGCTCTCCAACTTTCATTGGATCAGTCATAGTTTTGAGGAATATTTTTTTTTGTGCTATTCACATTTTAGAAACTGTTAAAAACAGGGCAGGACAGGACAAATCAGACTATCAGCTGCAAGAGTTCTTGGACCATCAGCTTCTAGGCTTTTGCCAGTAGTATATACAGCATGGCGAAACAGCACAGAAGGTATACAAAAGGAACTACACATTTGATTTATTAAATATTGCAGTAGTTTAAATCACCAGCACGATTATGTGGACAGAATTCCTTTCAGTAAGTACTACTCTTTTCCTTTCCCCATATGCTACTATTTGTATTCAAGAAATCTAATTGCTTAATACCAAGTGGGATGAATTAATGTCTCCAACATACTAATTTTTCAGCTTTAAAGGGAATGTTTAGCCTACCATTGCACTGCACCAACATTATTTTTAACTTGAGTTGTTTTTTTAATTCAATGCTGTATGCTCTACACAAATGACACACATTTCCTATAAGTCAGAAACTGCAAAGCAAACAGATGGAGACACAGATGAAAAGAATTAGAATATCAGACTCCAAAAGTTGCTCTTTAAATCCTAGAGTCAGACCTCTATACTATTACCACACTGAAAGGTTCCTACATTTCTTTTATACTTCTTTCTGCTTTTCACATCACACAATCTTGCTACTGGGAAACTTCAATTCTAGCCCCACCTGTACAACAGGTGATTATAAACAGATTTACATGTCTACTTTAAAATTCTTCATTTAATACTGCCCCATGTGTGAGAAGGATGAAGCCTCATGTTCTAAAAACTGTCTTTAGTTGGAGAAAAATTGCAGAATACTAGTGCTAAACATTGATTCTGATTCAGTGCACTGCTTGCTGGAGAGCTTGCTAAATTAATGTTTAAGAAAAACATGAATGGGTATTTAAAGGGAATCAGAAAGGCCTTCTGTCTTAAAAGAGTATTGCAGTAGGTACTCATAGCCCTCAAAACAACACCTCCTTTGTACATGAGTGTTCTTTCTCCCCATCTTCATATTCCTCCTACAGCAGAGACGATGAGTGTCAAATATTGTACTGAGGAAAGTATGGCTTTGTAACAGCTGAAATGTGATTCCCCATGAAGAAAACGGAAGAGAGAGAAACTAAGTTCTACAACTCAAAACATACAGCATAACACACTACTCTGCTAAACACTGCTAAAAAATCCCCCTCCCATCTGCATTAGCACTCTATATAGCAAAGGTTTTAGCTGCCAGTTTAGAAAATTGTCTCACCGGAGTACTGGAAGAGAGAGAAGATAATCAAGACTTCCTTAGATATAATGAGGCTATTTCCACTTACAGAAAACTATATTTTCTTCAAAGTACTTTTAATTAATCTATAGCAATTATTCTACAGAGGTACCCAAGGATCATATATTTCTGATACTATTCACTGAGAGTTGGCATCGAGGGACATTCTAAATCTTAACTTGATTTAAAATACATAATTAAAATGCAGGTTCACTTTTTCATGTACCACAGGACAAATCCAGGAATCAGAAACACAGAGGAGCTTATATAATCATCAAGGACAGAGGGAGCCAATGGTACTCCTTCAAAAATCGATCACTAGCATTTAGAACCCCAACCCTATGAACATTTACAGATGAAATACTTGAGTATCGATGAAACTATCCATTAGTCAAAGTTAAGCATATGCGTGAACCTCTTTAGGCTCAGGACTTAAAAACTTAACACAATACTTTGCTCGGGAAAAGAAAAAACTAGTTTTATTGGAGCACAGTTATTCTTCAAGTTGCACGTCTTTCACAGTTATTCTTTCAAGTTGCATTTCCAAAGACTCCTCTCTGGTCTTGAAATTATTTACAGACCTGGTAAGTACACCTCTATTACTTTAGACACCAACAACACAGCACATAAAACCACCAGGTATTATCTAGTCACAGAAGCTGATCACTTACGTGATCCTCAGTCCATTTTCTGGTCTCTCCTATCCAAGGATCTCAGAACGCGTTGCAAACGTAAAAGAACAGACAAGTGCAATAGTATGGCGGGTTGATCGTTGCTGTCCCTACTACTAATTAGTGTAAAATAGCCCATTTCTATAACAAGATACATCTATAAGCAAGACCCTTGGCATACCTTTTCATACTTTCATAGCAAATACGACCTACAAAAAGGACTTCACCTTGATTAGGAAGGGCTCACTACCCTGTGTTTTACCAGACACGAGTATGGAATATTCTGTTTTAGATTAAAAACAGCTGTCAGAGTAAAAACAGAGCTTCCCTAGCTGAGTCTAACAAAAATTCTAAATCTCTCAAAATGTACATTTTTTAAAAGCAGATTTTTCTTTCAGAAAAACATGTATAATAGATTTTCTTTTAATGTAAAGAGCTTCAACCAACACTAACTTGAAGATATATTCAAGAAGACGGCATTTCACACTGGAACTGAACACGAAATCATATCAAAACTCTTCATTTGTCTTCAGTGCATGTTTAGTATGAATTACCTTAGCACAGACATGCAACATGCCTGGCTTATTCGCTTACTGCTACACAACTACCTCTTTCAGAGGAAAATTAAAAACAACAAAGCAAAACACCATATTCCAACTCAATGGAAGAAAAAACGTTTTCTGAGACAGAGGAGAGAAAGAGAAAAATCAAGTACTTTGGTACATGGTAGGTCACAGGAACTTGTTAGAGCATTGTTACAGATCACAACCTGAACTATCACAAAACAATGGGCAGTACGAGAGTTGCAGGCACCCAGCCAATTCAAGAGGACATGGGGTGGAGTAAGGAGCTGCTGTCTTTTCTCTTGAATATTCTCCTAAAACTATCTTCAAAGTATGAGATTTTGTCCCCCTCCAGAAAAAATCATAAATGAAGGGAATAAATATTATATGAAATAATCAATGAAGAGAATATAAATATACCACTGAGAACTGCCAAAATTAGTGTCAAGTTAAAATCTCAAAATGCATCGATTTAAGTTTCTTTAACCTAAAATGATTAATTTTGCATTCCCTGTGCTTCAGAAGAACCACACTTTCCACTCTCCATAACCTTTCTGCACCTGCTCAACTTTGAATATTAACAGATTTGAAGATGACAATAACAGTATTGCCAACTAAGTGGCGATATAACATATGACTTTTGCATCGTACACAAATACATTTTTTTTCTTTCTAATAATGGCTGACAGAAACTGTTAAGTTCCCAGAAGCAGCAACAGTTGCAAAAGGTAACTCACTGTTTTCACAGACTAGCTTGTTCAATAATGTTTATAAATCAGAGTTACGAAAACCTTGTTGTGCTGCAAAGTATCCCACATTTGACTACTATTTGCACTTCCACTTTTCTTCAAAGCAGGCAGGACTGACCACTGCTAGAAACAACATTCTGGTGTAAATTGATCATGATTCTGAAACATCATAATTCCTCCCTTCAGTCTCTCGAACATTACATAGAAAGTGAACAGAAGCTTTCAAACACTCCTGTAACTGCTGCAAGTATAAAGTACTTCATGGCAATTAATAAAAAATATCTTCTCAGTGTTTAAGAGTTCAGTGGTTGCAAAGTGTATTTTCATGGGTTTCTGCTACTTGTCTGGTTGAGATACAGCAGAAATTAATCACGGTAAGCAGACAAGTTATACCACCAAACAAATCATTATACTTTCTGCATTTACTCTGGGGTTGCAGGGATTTTGAATCATTAACTAGGACTGGGGAGGGCTGGGGCAAGGACATAGTATGTGGAACCTTTGCAGAAAGTCTGGCTGATACAGCTGTCAGAGAGCATGTCTGAATCAGCAAGAAATCTGTACTATTCTTCCAAAAGAGAGAAGTACAATATCACTAAATGCCAGCTAATTATCAACCAACTGCTGGGCATAACTTCCCTCCTTTTGGGCAGGGCAATTCCCAAGAATATCCAAACATTACTGCCCACAGTGCCCTTCTTTACTGTAACTGATAACTGCAATAGGGCATAAGAAAGGAGAAAGGATCTCTGCGTTCATAAAGGATGAGCCTGAATATTTTAGCCATGTTGCTATACACTTTATTTGATTAGCACTGACCAAAGACAGCTACTGTAGTAATTCCCAAAGACCAGATCTTTTTTTTTTTTTTTTTTGTAAATATTTACTACAGTGCAGTGAAAAATAATCATTTGTAAAAAAAGCATGACTGCAGCCAATTAGAATTATTTACTTACCGGTGGGAAATCAAAGTCTATCTGGTTAGCTAAATTTAAGATGTAGTCGATTCGAAACTGGTTCTCTGGATTGGCTAGTTCAACTGGAGGTGCCAAATTGCCCATTGCTGTCACTATTGTCTGCAGAGAAAAAAAAAAAAAGTAAAATTATTGCAGAGTATGTCTACAGAGCTAATCTTGAATAGTTAGTAATAGCTTGAAAGATTACCTCTATAGCTTCTTTAATATTGTTCTTAATATCCTGAATTTTCATTTTCTTCTCCCTGTAATAATAATAAAAAAAAACATACTAAATAAGGCCATACAAACAGAATATCTGTCTGAAATAGAACATGAAAAGTGTTCTATCAAAGCTATATTGTTAATACTGAATAAACCACTCCCAGTACTGTACACTTTTGTAGATATACTTGATTAAATATCTCATACCTTTTCTGCTTAAACAGCAAACATCTATTTGTCTCAAAAAGTCAATATTCAATTATGCTTAAATAAAAACTTACTGCAGTCTTTGACTGGAACTGAGATATTCTACAAAATCAAATTCTGATTTATTTTAATGAAAAATAATAGAAATACCTGAAAGTTATTTAGCAAACATAAATTGGAAACAAGGAAACCAATAGAAAAAAAAAAAAAGAGTAAGTTATTAAAAGTAAAAACAAATGAAAGCAGACCAAAGCGCTGTGAGTTAAAAAAAAAAAAAAAGCATAAAAATGATGTCGTATCAGAAAAAGCTAGAGCAGAGAACTCGACACAGACATTCAAACAATTTGGACGTAAAATCTGAAATCAATAGTGAAGGGCTAATTCAAATATGTAAAATTAACTACAAGCACTAAAGTAGGCTAGAAAACCATTCTGAATGCTGTATGTGCACAGTATCATACAGGATTAATTGCAGCCAAATTAAAACGTGTAATGGGCTCAAGCAAACTATTGCCTCCAGTCTATCTGTAAGGTATTTTATTGCATGGCATTTGCAATTCTGACAATAGTTATTTTCAATGCTCAATAGTGCAATCAAATGAAATGCCTGATCAAACATTTAGTATAACCAAGAATTAGCTTTCTAAAGGTATAACTAGCACTGAGTCTGTAAACTGTAACTTAGTTGTAAAGCACCATGACAAAACTTTTACATTATTAATTTCTTGCTATACACAATATAAAATCACTGCTTTGAGGTAAACCAAGTTAGCCAAGTAATTACCAAAAAAACCCACCCTAAATTGTCTAAGTGACCTTTTAATCTTCATAAAACTGTTTCACAAAACATTTTAATTACCTGAATATTTATACCAACTGTTTCTAATATTTTTCACTTTGAGAACTAACATTTTCCAGAACAGTATCCCAAAGACCTGAAGCTACCAACACTATACTTTCTTTTTTATTCTTTACAAGGTAGTGCTCACACTTTCAATTTACAGACTACAGCTTGAAAATTCGCAATTTCATTAGTTAACTAACTCCTCATATTGTACATGCTTTACATTATGTTTCCTCTCCATAAATATTCACAAGCACCAAAACGAAACTGAAAGCACATTCACCAATGAAGAATGCAGAAGAACAGCAGAAAAAAAAAGTACTGCCTAAACAACAAGGCAGACACGGACATCCAAGAGAGTGGAAATTTTGGTTATCAAATGAAAGATTAATATAACTTTTGTAAAAGACGGGGTCAATGAAAACAACACCGTGCCAGCTGCATGCCACTCTGCCTTTCAGACGCGGGCTTGCAGGATCATACTACACATTCTACCGCTGCGAAAGCACGATTGCAATGCGAGTCCTGTCTTACAGACAGAAAGCAAACAGCAGCATCAAATCATCTCGTTCTGGATGACTTAGCTGTACTAGAGAACATGTATGAATCAGCAGCCAAGCCCTACCGAACAGAAATACGATTATCTTTAAATATCGGCTCCTCGTCACTGACCACAACGTGTATTCTCAAAGCTTTGGGGCAGGTCAAGGAAGGTCAGCGAAGGTTGATGCAGAAAGACAACAAAATCATCAATAGTCGGATGTAAATTCTTGGTTTCACTGGAATTCTTGGTCTACCCTACAGACCACCTTATTCCTCCTATTCTCTATCTGAAGACTACCAGTTTTTTGCTTCGGGGATTTGGCACTGCCGATGGGAACAAGGCAAAGAGCCAGGAGAGGCCAGAAGCAGTGAACAAATGAAAATAAATAAGACAGGAAAAAAGAGGAGAAACTGAGGCTTTTTCACCCTCTTCCTTCCCATCTTCAGTCCTTTCTCCTACCCCAGGACTTACAAAACTCTTCATTTCACAAACCCAGGCTTACAGTGGGTATAGCTTTTGATTAGTGCACATATGGTTGCAAAAAGCTGCTGTTTTTAAAAATGATGTTCCTTTAATTAAAAAAACAAAACCCAAACCAAAACAAAAGCATAAATAACGCTATGAAAGCAGGAAATGTTTATCATTGACACTGTAAGCAATTTGGCTTGATTTTGCCTTCAGTTTTCAGCTGAACATGATGAACACATGCAGAGATTCTGTCCCACTGAGATCAAAAGGACAACTGATATGTCCAAAGTGAAGGAAGATACTAGCATTTTTAAAGGATTAAGGAAAAAACTAATATTCCGATATTTTGCTTTGTTTTGGAACATCAGGAAGGAACACACGTATAGAAAGACGTCTCATTTCTGTGTCAACTGTAGTTAGATTTTTTTCCCCTAGAATTCTCTTGGATAACTTCCTCAAAGCTTTAGCTAAGTGCAAATTCCCATTCTTCCAAGTAATACAAAAAATGCAGTATTTTTATTAAAAGTTTTTGTCAAACTTTTATATTTACACCTCTTCACAGAGCCTCGCGCTCACAGCAGCACCGTAAAGTGATGATGAATACAGAGCGTGGTACAGCTCCAGCAGTTAACAAGCTGCTTGCCAGCCATCACCATCTTTACACCAAGAATACTCATAGTTCCTATTTCTGGTTTTGTTGCCATGGCCCTATAGCATGCCCAGTAAACAAGGAATCTTATTACACAGCAAGGGATATATCATGTCGTTTTGTGTTTTGTAATGTTTACTAAGCATAAATTTTCCATGACAATGGGATACCTTATTCTGCTGAAACCCAGCATGTCCATCAATCATTCATTTAACAGCTTACCTACACCTGTGACTTTTCTTAATAATAATAAAAAAAAAAGGCTGTATGTGAAGATGTTAGCCAGGGACTAATGAAGCTAAGCTAATAAAAGCCAACCACCACCTCTGCTGTCCTTTCACACTAGGGTAGCACCTTAAAATTTCCAGAAGGAATTGAACTGGATTTTCCCCAACCACGAAAACCCAACATTCATCTTAGAAACGGATTCTTGCTTTTTCCTTTCTTATTCCCGGGTGCTGGCACACAATGGCGAAAACTAGGAGAGAAAAAAGCTGCTCTCCCCAGTGTGCTTCTCTGGAACAGCCTGAATAGATGTGAAATGCCACCGCGCTATCACGCCTAATGAGCTCCCGATGGCTCTGCAGGCCTGGTCTGTATCTGTAGATGCCACGGGTTAATAAGGTCAGATTTTTAATCTTGTTTAAAACTTTTGCTTAGGTTGTGTCGGGGAGGCCAAACAAAGCATTAAACTCTATTAGTTGAGGATTATAAGAAAAATCTCAAATCCTGCTGTTTTCAATATTTAAATGGGCCAAAGGAAAGCTGCACATAGCTTTCAGGAAAACTAATAAAGTCTATTTTAGGAACTATAAAAAAAGATGACATTTTAATACAAGTAACATGAAATTAGAATGACATAAAAGGTCAGGAAAATCAAATATTCCTTGAAAACAAACCTAATAAGTGTATAGTGAAGAACAATTCCACCTGTGGCTGAGCTTTACTATTTAAATGACAGCATTTTTAGTCAGACCATCAGATCTCATGCAATGAAAACATTACCAAACAGGTTATCAGAAAGCAAACTAAATTAGTTTTAATGTTCCTGTCTGATTTACCTTCAGATAATAACAACTGCCCTTATTTAGAACTTAGAAAAAATATTTAAAGATTTTAAAAGTACTTGCCAGGAAACCAAGAATTCACCTCATGGGTAGAAAAGAAAACAAAATAACAATAAGGTGAAATGAATGGTTGAAGCAAAAGCATGCCTTTTTTTTCTTAAAGACAAAATTAATCACAGATTTTGTGACCCCATTATGTCATTTATCTAAATTCCTGAAAGAGAAGAACTTTGGATGTCTTCATTGCTACTGACAGGTTAAGAAGCTGTACACACACCTTGCTGCAAACTTCTACTGCACAGAGTTCTGACAAGATGGAAAACAAAAATATAAAGAACTACCTAATTTAAATCAGAATGTAGTAGATTTATTTTTTTTTCCACCAGCAAAAGAAATAGTTATGAACAAAAATGAGGGGATATATTTCTTCAAACCCCACAAACTTACAGTAAGGTAGCTGGAAAAAAAAATCCAAAGCCTGTAGGACAACAAAAGTTATTTTTTTCCTTTAGAAGGAAAAAAAGAAAAAACATCGTTATCATTTTAAGACACACCAATTACCTACGTTAATGAGAAAATCATCACCTTCCTCCAAAATCCAGGGATTATATAGGAAACTCCACAGTTTAAACACCTGAATATTTTGTGAAGCATGCATTAGGCATAAATAAAGATAAAGACCACTGTGAAGAGGTGAATTTAATGCTGCAGGATACATCATTTGAGTGAAAGCAAAAAGACTTTGATCAGATAATATGCAACAAAAAACGACTTTTAATGAGGGTAAATTATGATTGCCAATTAATCACACCATGAACAAGGCCTAAAAAAGGAACCTACCCTGCGACACAAGTACTTGAAGCTTTACAATATGAATACAAAATATTTGAATGCTCTTTGCATACTGATGATAATAAATGTTAAATAGTCGTTTTTGAAAAATGTCATTTCTTTCTCAGTTTGTCTTTTAAAACATTGTTTTGTATGTGCAGCCTAAGCATAACAAGTAACACCAAGCAATGGTTTGCAGTTTGTGTGCCTTCCTCCTGCACGAAGCAGCCTGCCTGCAGTCCCACAGAGCATCCAACAGCACGGACAGAGCGCATGGGGTGACACGAGGACTCCTGCTTAAAACGACTGGCTTTTTACTGTGTAACAATCCACGTGCTTTAAAAATAGATCTTTATCCACATCTTTGACACAGCTCATGGATTTCATAAACATGACAAAATAATCGTTTACTACACCTTCAAGAGGTCAGTAAAAATGCCTATAGCTCTACCTGGCCAGCTACCTCAGAGAAGCAGAGCAGCGCAGCCAAGATCTGCCAGCACAAGGCCACAAGCAAAGAAATTCAATTAAGAGTTTGCTACCAATCCACACTACAAAAATTCTGCGGTTACTTCACAGTTCAACAGTAAGACAAACTTGGTGTAGCAGCCTGGGTTATTTCTAGCAGAACAACATGACAATTACCTCCAAATATAACAGCTAGAACAGCAAACCGGGCAGAGGCCAAGCTGGGGGCACTTGAAAACAGGGGGAGAGGGGGAAAATCAGGTGCCTAGGGTATCCAAGGTGAAGCTGAAATAATTCATCTTAGACCTATGGCAAAACACCAGTTTACAGACAGAACTACCAAAATGCAAGAACAAAACCCACTGAGTATCTTCTGCAAATCAAATGCATCATGTATATGAGAGCACAGAGACAGCTCAGTAACTCTCTGGTTCTTGCAGCTCAAGATTGGAAAGGACGAGCACACAATGGACCGTGGGGTAGGATGCTACCAGCAGCAGCAGGATGCTACCACTCACCTCCGGCACCGTGGAGATGCTTGGTTGGACTGCTCCGAAATCCTGGCTAACAACAGAGCGCACCACCGGGCTACCAAAGGTGATTTACAAGCAAACAAGCCAAGAAGACATTAGGATAGCCTGTTTGCTTTCACTGTAAACAGTATCTTTAGGACAAAGGAAAACGCAACAGGTTGAATAATATGATCAAGATATATTTTGATCTAAAGACACAGTTAGAATTATGTTGCACAGATCTAATTGTGACTTTCACACACACACAATGCAACATACACAACAGACAACGCATACTGGGCTTCCACAAGTTCTCCTTTAAGTGTTGGGAACAGCACTACAAACCACTTTGCCTCTGCTTGTTTTGGTACAATACAATATTTACTTTCATGAGGCACATGCACATCTTAATATGTGGCCGTTAATAGACGAACATGAGAAATACAAGAGCAAACAGACACCGTCTATTTCTGGAATGACAGAATCATTCTCTAAGTTACAAAGCAAGAAACACAAATTACTGAAGCATTAATAAAAAACACATCACAGCTGTCACAATAAAAGTTACTGTCAAGAAATAAACTTAAAAAGCAGAAATGTGAAAGCAGAAATTAGGCTGCTTTTGAACATTATTTACGCTGAAGTGGTAGGGTACTAGGGGCGTGACTTGTTTATTTTCTTAGGGAACACTGCCATAACGAAATGCCTACAAAACTCAATAAAGGCATCTCTAAATATAAACCTAACCCCTACTGTTAGGTTTGTTTTACCTGTGCTCATTGCACTATCCTAGGCGTAAAGGTTAACAGGTAACTTCACTCTGCCTCCATGGCCATCTAATAGGCAGCCTGGCTGCGGGCAGGTCTGGCCTCTGAAGCATGTTCAAGGACCCTCCAGGATGGCTGCATGCCAGGTGACAGCTCTGTCCCCAGGGGCCACTTGGCCAGGAAGAGCTGGAGTGCACCTGGGGCACGTCACACACCCAGGGGGAGGTGGCACAGGGGGCACAGGGATGCTGTTCTGGCTCTAAGCCACTTTGGGGCTCCCCTTGGGCTTTGCAAATTCCTCCCTAAAACCAGCTGAACTGGCTCTCCAGTCCCTTTATACCTGTAAGTGGCACCAGACCAGCACAGACCCAATATTAAGAAGCATAATTCTACTTATGCTGCTCCATTTACCTCAGCTAATTAACTCGCAATAGTTTAGGTAAAGAATGAAAACAGAAGTGTTCACAAAGAGCTCTGTGATGGAGGAGATTGACAAAGACCCTTTAATTCATACTGTGCAATTAAACACCTGTGTAAATTGCAGACTGGATTTCTAGTTCTTCAGGCACGCACACAAAGGATATCACACCACTCCACTTTCCTTGCTCTAAGTACAGATAATTAGGCATATTAGAATAAAAGATGTCCTTAAAAGTTTAGCATTCTCTCTCAAGATACTTGAGATAATAATTAACAGGGCTGGAAGTTTCAAACTATCTTGTGATTCGTTTCTGGTACCGAAGGACCAGACCCGCAGGAATAGGAGATTCAAGTCAAACCTGCTGAATCATCTTGCCTTGTACAACTCACTGCGATAACCGCTCGCTGTCAGGAAGCGCTGAAGACACTTTCCTTTTTTTTGGCACTGTGAATGTGGTCATTATTAACAGAAAGAAAAAAAAAAGGAAGCATATAGATCAGCAATCACCTTTAAAACATTTATGTCTGACTGTGGCAGCACGGAGGTACAGCACACGACCCCTCTCCCTGCGTGCTCTCTCCACTGGTCCAAGCTGGCCCATAGACGGCTCGTACAGCCAGCCCTCGCTGCACAGCCAGCCCACTAAGGACTCTGGAATTACTTGGCTGGTCTATCGATCTCTTCCTCATTTACAGAAAAAATACTGCCGTGTGAGTATGTACTGACTATATACCACGGTATGCACGGATCAACAGCACCTTCTGCTGAAGGCGGGATGTTGGCTATGCCGTGCGTCGCTTCATTCTCAGTACCGCAGGGACTTTGCTTTGGAACACGGGCTGGTACCAGCAGCATTACCGGGGTCTTGTTCTTGCAGCACTTCCAAATTGTTTTAATTGTTAAAATTGTTTTAATTGTTTTAATTGTTAAAGATCCATTTAACAAGCTCCCTGTGAATTTCATGCATTCTGCCACCATTTTGTAAATGTCTAGTGACTTCTTCAACTAGGGCTGGGTATGAAGCTTCCCAAAGAGGGCAATCACGTCCCAGAGCTCCTCAGGGCTTCACATACAAGTCTGAGACGAATAACTCTTCTACCAGCCAATGACTTCACTGCTACTTTAAACTAAAAAAAAAATAATACACAGCTGGCTAAGTGCCAATATTAAATGGAAAGAAGCCCTAAAATAAAATGGCTGGAACACTGGGTGCCAAACAAGTATACACACAGGCCAGCCCAAACCTGATGCAGAGCAGTAGGGAAGATGACAATTACACAGGTGGAAGATGGTCAGCCAAGAAAAAAAAAGGTTTTTTTTTTTTTAATTATTATTTTTTTATTTTATTTTATTTTTTAAAGCAATTATGATTTTCCATTACCATCTGAAACACTTCAGCATTTGATATTGCAGACAGGAGAATTGGAAGGTGCAAAAGCCAAGGCTTTTATCCCCAAACCCTGCAGGTTAGCAGCTAACAAAGAGACGTCAGAAGGACAACAGCACAGCAGAAATAGGAAAAGGGAAAGGTTCAAAGTCATACAGTGTGGTAACCTCTCAGAAACACGGTAAATTTTATAAAACCTGATTCTGCAGGTTTCTACAAGCACTTACTGTAATTTTTATATGAATTACTTACTTTTATTCTTATTTAACATTTCAAATCCATTAATATAATTAAAGGCCACTAAAATATGCAAAGAGCTTCCAATGTGATAACAGTTTTTCCAATTTCACTGACAGAATAACTGACACAGCTAGTTTGGGGCTTAGCAGGACATACACCCTGTTGTCAGAAAACAGGTGTGCAATCAAGATTTGCTAGTGTAACATCAGGGAGAAAAATGTCCCAATATTCAAATGCACATGTGCTCATAAAGACACGTTTATGTGCAATCTAACCACGAAAATTCATAGAGATACATCTCATAGGGGCAAATACAAACAGTCACTGAGCCATCTGATCAGGAACAGTTATCAACAGGCACCTGCTGTCACCAAAAACTGACCTTAGATTTTGGTGAGATGTTAGTGTTAAATGATTTGTTCATCACGTGTTTCTCACGGCCGTGCTACACTGCTTTCACTGAAATCAGCTATTTGCTTTTCAGCTGTAAAGCTGGAATTCTGACAAAATTCTGAATCAAGGAAGGCTTCCTCAGGATGAGGCACTGTCAGGTACATGCAGCTTTAATTACAAGCCTTGAAGAGTTGCCTCAATGCTTACTATCACAGTGTTATCAAGAGAAACTAGAACTGCCCGTAGTGATTTCAGCTTTTGGGAAGTTCATGTTCACAGTCATTCTTAACAGTGTGATACGCAGCTCTTTTCTCTCATAAGTTTTTAAATATGTCATATCTAAACAGTGATTTTTGTTATAGAATTTATTAAAAATTGAATTCCATTAGAACACTAGAATGGTGAAGCACATTATAGATGTTTTAGGTGTTTTCATGTAAACAAACTTATTAGCAGGACATTCCTACTGAAATCCTCAAAAAAAAAAAAAGTGAAGCTTGTCAAATGCTGTTAGATTGTATGAGTTATGGTTGTACCTTTATAGCTCCAGGCAGCATATGAATTTACTATGACTGTGCATGTAAACTGCATTTTTAGAATATGGGCTAATTAAATATTGGAACAAGCAGATCTGAAAATGTGTCCCTTAAAGTTCCAGACTCACAGTGAGGCAGGTGTAACAAAGCAAGGTGCTGACAACTTTGGCTCTAATCCATCAAAGCACTTAAGCACATGTTTAATTTTAAGCACATGAGTAATTCTATCAACTTTAATAGGGCTACTCATGGTTTAAGTACTACGATGGATGGGGGCCAGAATGCGCAGAACCTTTAAGAATGCTGCATGGCCCATGTTATAGGAAGAAAAAATGGCATTCTTCCACCGAACAATTAAGTTATAAAAGCTTTGGAAGCAAAATTTACCGTAAGTTGAGCACAGCTCTCTTTATGTAAATACAGAGATGTGAGTTACTCTGCAGCCTTTGAAGACACAACATGATGCAGGTTCTCCTAAGCACGATGTCCACGTATCTTTAGTTTACCATTCTTTTCCTTTACAGCTCTGCCTTAGGGCCATATGCCACCTATGCCTACCATACTGTGCTTTACAGTTAAGAAGTCTGATGTAGAAAAGATCGATAAATTAGCTACTAGTTATGCTTCTTTTCTGACATAAGATCCTACTAGATGTGGTTTGAGAACAGTAGCACTCCAGCCTTTCAAACATAAACTTGCCTGCGCAGACACAGGTGTGAGTTTCAGCAGTCACTGGCTGAACCATTTGGCATCTCCTCTGTATTAGCAGTCACTCTGTATATTCAGAGCTTTCATGAACATACAGCATGTGGCAAATTCAGATCTTTTGAGTAAAAATGAGATTTCTTTAAACCTAAATAATTTGTACAGTCAGTGTTAACAATGTTAAAAAAACAAAAACGCCTGTTCTTCAAACTTCTACTAGGACGACCTCTGTAGATCAGAGCTGACTTACTTGATCTCTAAATAAGTCACTAGAAAATTTTGGATCTTGCTTTGGCTGAATATGGCTCTAAAATTGTTACCAAGCTTTAAAAAACAGTTTTCTAAAATAGGAAGAGAATGGAACAACCTGAAAAATCCTTTACAGACATTTTCCAGGAGGTCAGATCACTAAATGGTAAAACAGAAGAGGACACGAGTTTCCTCCCCACACTCATAACGCAAGTCAGAGAAGTTTCACAAGCTTTTTGCTTATATAGCCAAAACATCCCAAACGTACAGTGAATTTTAACAGCATCTATTTTAACATCAAATTATATCTGCTCTCAAAGGTGGATAAGGGAACGTAGGCAGGGAGACGATGTTTCCAAACAGCAATACTAAACAATTATGATAAAAATACACTTTTCTACAAAAACTACTCCAGAGGTCAAAGCATCATACCAGGCTCCTATATACCAGATTCCAACAAGCCAACCAACCAAAACTCTACTCCTACGCCCCCCAAATACAAAAAAAAAATAAAAATAAAAAAATAAAAAATATAAAATAAAAATAAACAGCTTCACCCTCCTGAGTGAATTCTTCAACAACACACACAACTCCTAACTAAAGTCTTCTCTGTTACTAGTTAACACGTACAATGCTTCTAAGACATCCTCCAGTCTGTAAAATGAGGAATTGTGTTTCATTTTGTGAACACCACTGTTTGTGGTCTCACAGCATCCAGTACCTTGTTGATTAATCAGACCCTGTTTCTGCTCCAAACTGGAATTTGAAGCAGTTTCTTCCTTATACAAGAGGGTTTTAAAATGATTTTTCCCAAGTCTCAATCACTGAAAAAATGATCTTCCCTTACTCGTCACACAAGTGTCAGTGAGCAGGTAACCCCTAACAGAGCAAGCCTACTAGCCTATTAGAAACACCCAGCTCCTCTACCCCTAACCACTGAGGTTTGTTCTTAAAGCCCACATGACGCCTCACACACTCATGTTTATAAAGGACAGCTTGTTAAGGCTGCACTCGCATAACTTGTTCACTTTTACATAGTAAGGAGCAACTGTATCATGACAAGAGACAATGAGAATTAAATCAGCGCAAGAACTTCGTTACATTAAAAGAGCACTTGCAGCACAAAATCAAGCCCCCTGCATACACAGTTCCAAAAACCCAACTGCTTTGCTATTTGCACAGCATCTCCCGTGTCACTCATGTTACTGTTACCTTTTTGCAGAGACAAGACCACCAAAACTCAAAGACTGCACAAGACACAGGCTTCACTGCTCAGCAGAGCTGGGTTGTGCTTCGAGCAGCTCCGACAGCGCGGTACTGCTGGGGACCGGGGGGCTGAACGGGACCTACAACAGGGGGTCTAGCTGGGAAAGTCCAGCACGAGTCTATCCTATACAGCTAAGGGTCATTAATATACTTCATGCTGCCTTCAAGATAAGGGAAAAAGGTGTATTTTACATCTGTTATGTGAACAACTGAACTATTCATGCCTCCTACAAAATCCCATGGAAACTTTTGTGCTCATTAGTCTGGAACAAAGAAGTCAAGGCAGCATATTCTCTGCTGATATAAGAGGCAGTGAGCTTTAAAATCTGATTTCTGATATTTTAAAATCTCCTATAAGCAACATCTCTGCCTCCTGAAAGTGTAAAACTACAGGAGGAAAAGATCACTTCAAGTAAGAATTTATGATCTTAGGATAGACAGACTTCTAAGTACATCCAAATTTAATTCATACAGCTTTTTTAGTACCGGTTACTTCTGATGGTCTGGATTTTTTTTTTTTTCTGGATAAGTTATGTAAGTGCCTCTATTTTTTCCTTAAAGCACGGACATGGGAAAATACTTTTGCAATACTTATTTGTCTATGTAATTGCAATCAGAGCACAAAAAGGCAGCTAACCCAAATGGAACAGAGCTCTGCCGATTTCCATTCAGCAGCGGAGGCCTAGAAAAATAGGGCACAGAAATCTACCGAGTGCTAGCCACCTCTGCAGCTGCCCATTTGCAGCCAGCAGCACCACTGGTGTTGCCTGAAGGTTATGGCAGCACCATGGCTGGGGCTCACTGGTAGGGCCGGGGAGGTGCCAGGTGCTGCCAGCCCCTCGCTGGGGCATCAGGAGGCTCTGAGCTGCAACAACCTTGCTATCAGGTTATTTATAGGAAAGATACCAGAGAAAAGTAGAAGCAGGTAAAATTTATAGACTGCAACCTCCTTTCAGAACATGCTGTACCTCTCCTTTGTAGCCGTACTTTACTTTTCACCTTAATAAATAATCAAAGACAAAAAATGCCCGTTTGTAATTCAAAGGAAGTCCCCAGCTGCAGCTGAGCACGGCTGCACTACGCTGTGCACAACTCACTGCAGGCTCTTTAGCTGCTACTAATGTTTTAGTCCAATTGCATATTTTGAATTATTTCTATCTGTATCTTTAGGTGACTGAAGTGCCTTAGCCCAGAACAAGCAAAGACTCACTCCATAAGTGAAATGAACAAGCCCCAAACCTCAACACATACGATCAACCATGAGAAAAAAAAAGCCAAACAAAAATGCGATCAAATTGGTCCTCTCCCTGGAGTTTAAGATTATATTCTATTTTCTACCTAGACTGGCAGGTAACGCTAACGATTGAATGAAAATCAAATACATAAATGGTTTCCGACAGCAGCATAAAGGTTTTTTTGAAAGCAGATTAGCAAGAGGTTTGGCCCAGAGCGCAACTCCTATCAGGCACCAGCTGCCTGGGAAGTATCATGCCGATACCTATAATCGTATTGAATACAGAATGAAAGCTTCTCATTTCTTTTCCAGTTATTAAAAGTTTTGCACTACCAGAAGTCAAGATGGTACAAGAAAAATATTTATATAAATAAATGATTTAAATATTACCAGGCAACAACAACAAAAATACCCTCACTTCCTTCCAAGCACTGAGGCAGTCATCACCACGGTAAGCCCCGTAGTGAAATCCTTCAGCCAGTGCCAGTGAGCATCGTTTGGGGCGAGCAGTTTCACCTACCAGTTCTTCTTCCCTGCCCAACTTTAGGAGATACTGTCAACTAAAGGACATCAAAAGCATGTACTTTATTTCTAGCAATCTCAGGCTTTATTTACAGAAAAGTCAGGAGTCTATATTTTAAAGAGTGCAAATTTCTGGACTGCTACTTCTGAAATATTTTTGCTGCAAAGTCAGTCCACTTACAGCTGTACTACAGGTGAACTGACGAAATGGCAAGTTAACAACGCCCGTACATTTAACAAAGCAGGACAAAATTTCCTTTATTACAGAGGAGTTGTAGAAATGAAGCTGAAAACGTGATACTCACTTCCCTTACCTCAATATTATATTTCCCATTCTGCCCATTCATTTGAACTGCGTAGTAAGAGAACAATACTTTCACAATTCAATTTTACAGTTCCTTAATTGTGTCACAGCAAACTATTTTTAGTTACAAAAGCTTAAGTGGATGTGTACTGCGGCACACACAGTACGTAACCGGTTCGGGCACACAGTTAGGACTGACTCCTGAACAAACAGATGGGTAGATACTGAGAAAAACTCACTTCTCAAATTCTTCCCTCGTCTGTCTTACAAAATCCACTTCTGTGACAGGCATTTGAATCTTACAAGACCGTACTTTCCAAGCAATTTTATTCTATTTATTATTTATTTATTTTTAAGTTGGCAGAGCAGCTTTTCCACACAAGTTTCCCCTTACGCAGATTACTTCCCAACAAACATCAAGAAGCTGAGCCTTCCCTTCTCGTGTAATTATTTATACTCAAACTGAGCAGAGCATCTTTAACCCGACTCACTGACTGTTCAGTCCCTTTTAAGCAAACCTAAGCATGAGGTATAAAACTAGAGAAGACTTGAACAACTGCTCAGCTTAACAAATAGAAAACAAAGACCACCAAAATTAAAGTTTGAAATACTGATATGAAAAAAATGTCAGGTAAAATGCAACTTTTTTGTTTTTAAATCCACTTTGAAAGTTCTGTTTCTAAAAGCTGAGAATATCACCCACAAGCCATAGATGCTGAATGAGATGGTGCTAGAAGGTGCTGTAAGTGCCTGCAAACCCAGGAGCCCAACTGAAAGACTCCTGTCCCGAGCAATCTACCACCATTCCTGGACTTCCAGGGAACCCGCCCTTTAGTACCAGGAAGGTTCATTTAACTCACGATGTTTCAGACAAACATTGTGGATCCAGATTAGCCTTCTCCAATGAAACACAAATTAACTGGAAAAATTCCAAACCATGCTTGCTGAGAAGTCTGGAAGTCACAAGAGAGGCAGTGAAGAAAGTTTCACTTTATTGTACTCAACATCTACACATATTTGGACTCAACTAGTATGAAGAATGACCTTTTACTATGTTTAAAATTGGAAATTAATTATACCTGAATAAGCACATTTATTATCGTTTCCCCTGATAAAAGGGAAGTTATACTGCTGTAATTTAAGTCAAACTATGACAATGGCACAATTATCATGTCTTGGCCCTGACCTGACATTTCTAAATGGTAACCAAAAAAAAAAAAAAATAGAAAAGAAAAAAAGATATAGTTCGTACAGACAGTATATAATAAATTAGAATGTTAGGACAAAAGAGCTATGTGAGATATAATTTGCTGATATAATTTGCACATCACATAGAATATATAGCTCTCTACTGTAATTGTCCAATTACTTTCACAACATACGGTCCCTTAAATATTAATAATACTATTTGAATGAGAAACTTATACACAGCTGAAGAAAATAACCTCAGGAGAATGTATATACTGCTTGAAGTTATTACATTGCAAATTACTTAAACAGAATTACTTGGGCATAATTATTGACCCAACCAGCTACTACTTTTGCTGCAACAAAAACATACCCAAAGCGCTGAGAAACCGGAGTTAAGTTGGCCCTATCTGAATGTGATTGCCCTCGGTGGCATTCCAGCCAATGCAGAGGTATTAACCAGGCAGCACAACTGATCTGCAACATTTGCATTCTATTCACAGACAATGACACGGAAAAAAATTAAATAAAATAAAGGCAACACATGAAACTTTAAAGGAGAAAGAAGATTTGCTAAGATAATTCAAGCATTAGTCTTTTTACTTCACATTACAGGGGAAACTGAACTGAAAAACATATAGAATGTGACACCTTCAAAACTTGTTATGAATCTTAGTTTCTAAAGCACCAGTGGCAGAACCTGGCAACAGACCCAAACGGGAAGCAGTGTGAATCTTTCCCTTACGTTTTTTCCCTAACCTTCTGAAGTGCCATTTCTGAGACACGATATGGACTATGCAAACCATCCACTTAATGGAGCATAGCATGGATTCTTAGAAATTCTCCTTCTGGAGCTTTGAGCAGACTGAGATGTTTTTGCCACTACGTTAGAGAAAATGTCTGCTTAGTACCACATATTTGATTAAAAGAATTAAATATAATTTGGGGGTGATCATCAATATCTGCAAAATTCTGAAACATGCTCTTTATTAGATATATAAACTGTACTACATAAGCCATTTCTACACTTACATAAGAGACACTGCTTCTCAGTTAAGCAGTACAACCCAAGATAGGGTGGTGAGGGCAAGAGAGAAGGAAAAAAAAGAGTGAAGAAATACAGTATGTCTCCCGCCTTTCTTTTTTAAAAA
Organism: Aythya fuligula; assembly: GCF_009819795.1. Taxonomy (NCBI): domain Eukaryota; kingdom Metazoa; phylum Chordata; class Aves; order Anseriformes; family Anatidae; genus Aythya; species Aythya fuligula. Next base: position 11,126,895 of record NC_045574.1, on the reverse strand, counting down.
GAAAGGACTTACCTTAGTAAAGAGCAAAAACCTTTGTCCTTGGCTTGCACCTTTATATATATATATATATGACCAATACCAGCTGCCTATCTTGTCAGGGATGCTGCTCACCTCAGTTGTTACAGCAACACAGTGAAGCTCACTGACACATTTCTTCCCCTGTTTGTCAACTTTCTGAGACAGCAGCTCTCAAACTTTTTTTTGCTTCTTCCTATTTCTGTTTTAAGAATGAGCTGGAATGTACCTGGGGGGAGGTACATCATTAGAGAGTTGCTGTAAAGCAGTGGGAAAACAAGAAAAGAAGAATAAGCCCTACTTTACTGATTGCTAACAAAGCAAGAAAGACAAGGCCCTCCTCTGAAATGTTCATTATAGACATAATAATAACATCTCTTTCTCAAGTTTAACAGAAAGAGAAGCCAAGTTTATTCCCACAAGCTCTTTTCAACACATGCAAGCAATATACAGAAAAGCTGTATGAATCTACTACCTGGAAATCAGATAACTGTATCAATCCACCTAGAGCATAACGATACTCACTGGCATCTCCTTACATGCTTTCATACAAAGGTTAAGCAAGACTTCTCAGGAGTTTAGACCTCCTACAGAATGTAACGTCGCTGACTGCATATATAGTGTGCTCCAAATGCATTTATGAAACATTCAAGTCATGTATTTTAGCAGGTTATTAATATCTGGTGTTGGCAGTGGAAGGATACATTTCTCTAAAAACACAAATCGTGTAAACCTAGTCATAAAAATGTTTATGACTATTTGATTTTTTTTTAAAGCACTGTACCGGCAAGAGCTAGCCAATCTTCAACCTTTCCTAAGAGGTAGATTAAGTATTAAAGTACATCCAAGGTGTGGCATCGTATCAGCGTACCCTTGGTGGCAATTACACTATTAGAGCAAATTCTCTGTCAGCTTCATTGCTCAAAACTACAAGCCTACAACAATGCTTTAATCTTACAAAGCAATCTGAGGGAAAAATCTCGGTGGACAACTTACAGTTTGAGTTGTGTAACTATATATAAAGTCATTTTGGGAAAAAAAGTTTTAAAATAACCATTTTTACACTACATAATTATGCAATGTGTAAGGTATGAAGGCAGTGACAGCATTTGTCTCTAACACTATGCTTCAGAGAATACTTCAAATACTTGCCTGACTTAACTCTGTATTTAGCATTTCTCCATGAACAATCAATAAAAAAGGAGAGGGGGAGAAAAAGTAACTGGGTAGTAATTTCACCACAAGCAACCAACATTCAGATCCAGCATTAATATTCAGGAAATGCCCCAAGTCTGTCATTAATAATTAAGCATCGCCACACCCAGGAATATTTTACTACATATCTGCATCGACATCATGAGATCCAAACTTCAAAGATAATTGCATGCCATTTCAAAGATCATCTCAGAATTAAGGGACACTGGCTACAGTAGCATGTATAAAACCCACTCCATGCCAAGGCAACAGACAACTGAAGCCGAAAAGCTGGACTCTTAACAACTTCCAATGCCTCAACAGTTTGAAGACGTGGTAGGACATTTCTGAATCTAAGCAATCACCTTCTGCAAGACTGAGGAAGAAATGCGTTTCTGAAGTTAGAAAATGTAAACCTTCAACCAAGTCTTTACGCTTACTGAGAATCAATCTTTTATTATTCACCTCACTTACCATCATACATCCACTACACAGCTTTCCAAACTCTTCACAGCCGCACTCCCGAGCTTGCACAACCCAGCTCTCGGCGAACATTAAGCACACACAAACTGCTTTAGGAATCGATCAATCCACCAGAGCAGCCATCAAAACCACACCTTGACACCCAGCATCGCACAGGAGACCCATGAGAAAATCCAGGTGAGTATCACCCACCCACAACACAAATGCTTTGAAGCACAAGCTAAGGGAGGTCGGAAGGGCATCCCACTGGTCCTGCTGCTGCTCTCCTGCGCAGCTCCGGCTTGGCCCCGTACATAAGAGGTGCTCTGGATGCTCATCTCTGACTGTGCTTATGCACAGCTCACCTCTACAGTACATAAGCTGCTGCCGAGTCCTGAAACAAGGCCATGGCACAGTCCTAAATAGGCCTTTTCTGAATGGAGATTTATTTGGGTCTTCCATCTGCACCAGTGTGCACTGAACAACTGCATTCACATGCACCAACTGCAATGGATCCTACAAGTTGTCTTCCAAGAAATCTAAATTCCCTACATTTCCTCAACAGAGCTACAGAATTCAGAAGTCCTGTGACATGTACACACTATTCCACTTTTATAATATTGTTAAATGAAGCTTCTTAAAAGCTTCTTTAAAAAAACAAAAAACAAAAAACACTAATCCAAGCACAACAGATTTCAATGATGAAACGCTTATCATTTTACACAGTATTATTATTTTCAATGTACTGAAGAAAAACCTGAACTAAGTCATGTATTTACTTTAATTTTGCAAAACACCATTAACTTTTGTAACAAAGATGTTTGCTACAAAGTAACTGGGTGTCCTTTTTTGTTGAAACAAAACCTAGGCAGAAAGAGACAAGCAAACTGTGAATGCTAGCAAATCAGATGACACGTTTGCTTGAACCAAAGTTTAAGGCACTGCAGTCCCAGTTAGTACCACTGCATGTACAACTACTAAACAAGGGGTTAACACACAATATGCAGCAGTTAATTCTCACAGATAACAATAGTTGGAGTTCAATAAATTGGGAGGTGGATTATAGCGTGGTTTTATTACCACCTCCAACACGTTTACTGATGTGCTTATTACCTTTTTTATAGCGTACCGCTCTTGAGCAACCAGTTTATAATATTTACCCTTTTAAAACTAGGTATACAGAGAATACATACATATATAAAAGGGTAACCAAGTTTACATGGCAATACTGATGCAGCAGCTAATATATCACATATGTAGAGTAATTACACACATCTTGTGCAGACAAACCTACTTAGAAGCCTAGAGGCAAAAGGCAGCTGCCAAAATTCATGCTTTTCATGCGTTAAAAAAAAAAAAAAAAAAAGCATCAACTAGGACCGGTCTTTTTCTCTTAGAGGATTAAGATAAAAATACCACCAGCAAAACAGTTTGTTTATACACATCACACACACACACACACTCCTTTTCTATCTGTAAATTACCTCTATTAACTGCAGCATGTCAAAAGAAATTTCAGTCCAACACAAACAAACCTTACGCACTGAACACAGTGAAAATATCACATACACTGGAACGTTTTCTTCATTACGTTTTAAACATTTCCTAGTGTATTTCTTTTGTATGCCTTCATTAATTCAATTTATCCTTTAACCTAGAATTATCTAGTATTGTTTTTAGCCCACACATGAAAAGCACCAAGTAACCTATCACCAGCTGACTCAAATTTACTGCGACTGCAGTTGGTGGGTAATGTACCACCCACCTCGTGTAAGGCAAAAACAGCTCTTCTCAGGCATGCACTCACTTGGGTCTGTGATGCAGACAATTAACATACAGATTATAATTCCAAATATATATGTCCTCTCAATGACAGCTTCAAGTATCAAACTCCCTTGAAAACATCTCACACTCCTACGGAAGCAGGAGAGCAGGAAGTTGCCTTGCAACAATAAGCTGTGAATTTGCACGCTGAGTGTTCATTTGTTGTGTTTATCTGCATCACACAGCGAAAATGCCTCCTATACTGCACTGATTCATCGTGTTCATTTCATCCTGAGCGATGGCGAAATGGAAGCCTCTTGACAAAAACACCTAAGTGGACATTCAGTGTGTAAACACAGACTTGGCACAAAATACCCTGCATATAAAAGCCTCCCTATGCACAAAGCATGTCTGACATGTTTTTTTCTTCCTTGGACAATTAATGTGCAATTCAGAATACATCCTCATTTGCATATAAATAAAACCAGGAACTTGATATCCCATCATTTCTGATTCATTTGCAGCACATCCCTTTTTACTACTGTCATCCAGAAGTGGAACAAGCCTGTTTCTAAGACCAGCACCTTCAGGAAAAAAACAACAAAAAGTGGGAGGCAAAGCATTAATGCCTGTGACTGGGATGAACAGTCTTCTGGACAAAACTTGTGGGATAACTTAACTTGCTGTTGTGTGTGATAACGGTATGCAACTCAGTAATTCCAGACTGTGTCTAAGGAAAATTGGGCGTTCACAATGTCAGAATCTGCTTTAAAAACAGTTAGAATTACTACTTTTTAGGAGTTACTTACAGAATTAAAAATGACCTTTCTGTACAGGCAATGGTATTCTGATATGAACTCAAATTAAGGAAATCTCAATCCAAGCACCTTCTAAGTTTTTCGCATCCTCAACAATGTTTTTATAGTCTGTCTGTGTGTAATACATATAGTTTTCTTTTTGAATGGAACTGAATCTATCATGCAAACTTAAAAATCCAAAACCAGCATCATTTTTGCAAGTCAGATTTCATGTTCATTGTCATACCCTTGGCTATGGCAGCTTGTCTGCTGCTCAGATCACATTTCAAGTAAGAGACAGAATATAAAAATAAGCTCTATTTATTGCTCTATAAGCAATATATGTAAGCAATAAGCATTGCAGCATTATCAAGTAATAGAAGACCTAAGCACAATCTATCATACTTCTTGTTTGGAAGGCCTTCTAGGTGATAAATATTTTAATGAAATTCAATACACTGTAGGTGCATCAGCATGAAGTGAATGGATGGTGATGTCTATGTATCAGCAAACACATGAACAAAAATATTCCAAAACCTTTCAGTTAATTTGCAGTCCAACTAGATAGAAACACTTAAAGTCAATATAGGTCAGAAAAATAAATCCATATACCAAACTACCTCCAGTCCTCTTGGGACTAAACTCTGCCCTGTGCTCTGTGAAGCATAAACATAATTGTACTTCACTCACTGAAAGGAAAAAAAAAAAATTCTTTATTTAATAATCTTGTGATTATTAAGAAGTGCTTTCAAAATTTAAAAAAAAAAAAAAACAACACTGCTTGAGCCCTAAATATTATTAGCTTTTTCAGAACATCAGCTCCGAACTTGCCACTCCCCATTTCCTTCTCTCATAACTCTCTTCATTCATGTCATCAGACAGCATCTTATTTTCAGCAACAACTACTCACTTTTTTTTCTTTTTTTTTTTAATGCTGCTGGATGTGCAGAACTACTGTTGAGGTTGCTTGGCAACTAGTGAGATGCATCAGAGAGATAAGGTCCAGAATGAATGGAATTGAAGAGAACTATATTTGGTTTCATTAAGAGATACTAATGCACTCAAACCGTACCAATTTGAATTTTCCACAATAAGGTGAAATTTTGCTATTTCTTTCAAAACACAGAGTCTCACTAAATCCATTAAGCCAGCTCCTCAGGGACATCTATGTCTGCCTATATGGAAGATGACTTTTACCTGTGTGAGGGGCTTGGTACAGCAAGGAACACTGACATATAGTAATAACATTTGGGAAACTTTTAGCCCAGAGAGGATAACTGCATATTTCAGACTGCCTTTCAGTGTACCAAAGGCAGCAGTGCTTCTCCATATACTTTAAAATCAAGTTGAAATTTCAAATGAAACAATTTTGACCTGAAGGTCCCAATTTTTTCCGTGCTATGCACAAGTAACGAGCAAGAAATTAGATGATACTGAGCACCCAAGACTCCTACAATGGCAGAAAACCAATTAGAAAAAGTAGGCCCAAAGGAGGTCAAAAAAGCTTTATGCAGCAGGCAGTGGAAATACCCCAAATACACAATTCCTAGTGAAAGAGTTTCTTTCTTATCTCAAACTCTTCAATGAATTTTCTCTGGATCACGTGATCTTCCAACATCACCTCTGATCCCGTCTGATCTTTGATAGGCTTTGTGTTTTCCAAGGCCAAAACAGCCACCAGGAGCAGGCACACTTGTGGCAGAAAAGCTGCATCTCCATACACTGGACATAAACTGATATAAGTCAGTTTAAAAATACTGACTTATGTTTCTCTAAGAGAGCTCAAGCAAAGCTTTCTCATCCAAACAAATTATTTCAATTAATGTATCTCTACTGATAAGGAGCTAAATCTCACTCTTACCTTTTTTTTTTTTTTTTTTTTTTTTTTTGGTATCTTTCTCACATAGCAGTACTTCTACATGTAAATGAAATCACGTATAAACATCCTGCTTATGAACCCTGTACAATTCCTGGGGTCCGCCTTTTAAACCCTCCCCAGTAGTTCTACATCCTTCATAAAGTACAGACATAGGATATACCGTTTTAATAACATTCTTATCAGTGTTGAGGTCCACTTTATTACTCATGCTTCACTTTTCCCTTTTTTATACATCCAAGCCTACATTTGTCTTTTTGCCACAAGAAAGCAAACTCCCCTAACTAACTAATTGACTTCCAAGGCCTTTTCCAATTTTACAGATACAATCTACATTCTGACTCCTGTGAGACTGTCTTGCATTCAGCTGTATTAAAACAAATTTATGAAGTACAACTTTTAAACATGTTATTCAGATCACCCTATAAAGAGTAACCTGACCTTCCCAGTGTTAACTACAGCCACTTTGCAGGGAGGGGTTTTAGACTGAATCAGACCAACAATCTAAGGAATGACTTTATATACTTAACCAGTAGTTCCCTGGAGGCTTTCCAAGCAGTGGTCCCCCTCACTGCCTCTACTAACCACCGTGCTGAGATCTATCAGTAAGCCAGCTTTTAAATTGCTCTAATATATACATTGGTAATTCCACACAATTAATTTTTTAAAATTAAAATATAATGTGATCGCGCCAAATGGCAGAAAAAAAAAGCACTGATATCAAACAAGTTGATTTTAATCAATCGGATCTATCACCTTCCTGAAGAGGCAGAGGTCGATTCAACATCTCACTAGGTATACAGCTATGCTACTAATGACATTCTCCCTATACACCCTGGTTGTAAGAAACCATCATAATTTAAAGAAAAAAACAGTAAACCTGCCCATAGTTGATACCAAGCATTTATGTACTCTCTTACTTCAAGGAACAGAACCACTTCCCTTTTTCTAAGAATTATAAAGAATTTAACAGTAGTGTTTCCCATAGTTTCTTGCACAGTTCCTTTGGGATTCTTGTCCATTATTTATTCTTGTTTTGAAAATTTCTATATTCTAACAGATGCTCCTGATACTTGCCTTTGTCACAAATTCTAAAACTTCCTTTTCTATTTTCAGCATTGCATAGGATGGATACATCCTCCTTTTTTGTTTGTAAGGAGGAAAACATTTTTGCCCTCTCTACATAACTATGCATCATTTTACTTTCTGCATTCAGTAATAAACCTGTGTTCAAACAAACTATTAGAAGTAAAACTTTTCATATTGTTTTCATATTGTCCTATGGGTTTTTTCCAAAACCATCAGAAGGGAACCTACGATTTAGAGGTCTCAGTTGGTTCCAGCTAACTCCAGAGAGAAGTAATGTACGATTTGACATGTAAAACTTTATTCTAAGACCAAATTGGTATAACATTCCTTTTCTGTCTAAGGGAGATAAACCTATGTAGGCCTCACTTTTGTAAAAATAATATGTGCATATTAAATGTTACATATGGACATCATCTAACACTGTCACTTGCATCTACTTCCCCTTCTCCTTCCCTGCTACCCTCCCTCTCTCAGACAACTCTAGGTTTCTGAAGTCTGAAAAAAATGTGGAAAAAACAGCTAACTAGTACACTGCCTTTTTTTTTTTTTGGTAAAAGATCCTAGGTTTGTACAAAATAATCAGAAATGCTTTAGCAAACTCAGTCTTTTTTTTTTATACTCTCTTCTAGCACTTTACGTTTTAATGCTAGCAAAAAGATATTGAGGTAACAGGACACTATGAAGTTCTCCCGTGATAAACATAAGGAAAGTAAACATATGATTGCATAAGATGCAATTACATAAAATGAAGACTGTCCAATTAGGTGAAGGCAAAACAGAGGCAGTACGGGGCATCCTGAATTCCCAATGGCTCCCTGAAACTAGAGTCTAGTGACATAGCTCACTCCCAGTTTCAATTCAAAAAAACTAAATGGCAAAATAATTACGCTTGCTATTTTTATGTACATGATTGTATTATCTCCAGTTATAAACTGTATTTTTATCTATAACGTTCAGTTAAGCAGAACGTGTTCCTCTGAGTAACTATTTTGAAACAGTATTAAGCATTTTTACATACCAGAAGTAAGAAGTTGCATCTAATTTACAGGCATATATTGCAGTAGGCTTCAAAACCACTACTGAAAATTTAATAACTTCCTACTCCATAGAAATTTAACAACAACAACAAAAAAATCCCATAAAGCAGATCTTCCAGTAAGTTGCATAACAAGGCTGCCATAAATTACAATGAAACAAAATAGCAAAAACATTTAACTTAAAATCCTTACTGACACTGACCTCCGAAAGTGCAGGTGAGGACAGCGGATGGGGGGCTGGCTCTTCCCGAGCTGCCCGCAGCCTGGGGCTGGTGCAGCCGCCTGCAGCAGGGTGTTACTGGCACCCTGAGAGCCCCTCGTACTTCGGGGAGCGTTTCTTCTCCCCCTTTTCTCATCCATTTAATGAGAAAAACATTTCCTCAGCTTCGCGCTGTGCGTAGTTTTTTCTCATGAAAAATACAGTGCTGCTGTTATATTCTCATTTCAGAGAACTAAAACGATGAAGTAAAATGTACAAAATATTTTTTTTCAGCAAATGTCTATGTCCTTGTGATAATGATCTTTTCCTTATTAAAAAAAAAATTAAAAAAAATTCCCACTGTAAGCTTTCACCTTTATCTTAAATGGTCTTAAACCATGAAAGCAATACAATATATTCAAAGCCATGCCAATCACTGTTACGCAATTAAAATTCTTGAAATGAAAGTTTTAATTTTTCCACAGCAATGACAGTAACTCAAATTTAGCTAGCATATTTATTTTTAAGTTAAGTTACCAGGGTTCAAAACAGATATTCCCCGGTTTGGTGTATTTACTGTTCTTAGTGTCCCACTACACATTTTTTTGCCTAATAAAAAATAAAAATTAAAAACCAAACAAGATACGAGCAAGGTGTCCTTTCTCATTACAAAGTTGAGGAGGAAACCTGCTTCGCTAATACTGGCTTCCTTTCAGCATTTCGTGTAACATAAATGTTAGTATTAATTAGAAATAATCATAGTAAAGCAGAATTATAATATCTTAACCTGAAGGAAACAAAACGGTATCTACGCACATAGAGCTGCAGACAAGCCTGGAGTATTTAAATCACAGTGATTAAGACGGCAATAGGAAATCCCTCAGCTAGCTGTTAAGTTGCCATTCAAGGCTAGATGTAACACCTACTGGGACTGCAGCGCACCTCAGAAGGAAATACTGCACACCTCTGCCTGCTCCATTAGTTCAGCACTCCTGGGAGGCTAGAAGGGTGCAGCTGGGAGAGATGATTATTTTCTGGTGCCTTAACTAAAAAGACAAGTGAACACAATGACTTATTAAACAGCCCTTTGGAGAATATAGTCAGCAACAAGTAGCTAATAGACACTGTCACAAGCCTTCTCATACTTCTGTAATAACAAACATCTTAAAACAGAACGCCTCATCGTGACATTCCCCTACTACATTCCTAAAAAAGCAGGTAATTTTGTCCCTTAGCTGTCAAGGGCGTACCTTGATGCATTGTTTTTTCTACGTAACCAAGCTCTTCCGTAAATAATTCTAATTAACTATTTGTTTACATTACAGTACACTTGTAGAAATAACGTTTAAAAGCTGGTGCTACACCTGCACTATTTTCTAAATACTCTTGAATCTCAATTTCTTAGTAAATCTAATTGTCAGATAGAGGGCATATTATTTTTGATACTTAAGGATTAAAGTTACAGAAAAAAAATCCCTCATCAGTGGAAATTCCTTCATTTCAACTTGAGAGCTTTGAACAACCATGGTTGGGGTGAACAACTTACGTATCTCAGTTCTTCATCAGAGATGAGACTTGGGCAGCTCTAATATACAAATGCACGATGCATGCCTGCTGGATTATACTTCAGACTATTAGCTATGTCTGCCTTCATCTAGCACTCTGGAAGGACGTTTACAAAATCGTAGCAGAAGTGTTTTTTAGCTGTTTTCTCTCAGTCCCTCTGACACAGTTGTCCAATTTCAACCAGGTTTGACAGAGTTGCTGTTGCAGAAATTAATTTCCCATAGTGGAAATCAGAGGCTGAGTAGAGGAGAGACCAAAATTAGAGCTCCAACAAAGGAAAGCAGGACGAGTGCATGCAGTTCTAAACGAGCCACAGCACATGCTGACTTCCGTCCAGGTAGCAGAAAACAGAAAAAAAATAAAAAGAATATAAAGGACAGGATGATCCAAGAGTATTTAAGGACCAGTGTTGCAGAGAACATCAGGGACATAGATTAGAACAAGGACTGTATCAGTTGGAGAAAACAGGAGATACCATGACAGCTACGGTACCACAGGGAGAACTGCTGACTGCGACTATTGCAGAAAAGATTTGGGAGAAACAGAACATGTTATAGAAATCAGACTGAGCTCAGAGCCCACTACCCACAGAACAGTTTATTTTCTGCTTTGAAGAGGTTGAAGAGAAACTGCAAGCTTTGTAAACAGCCAATGGAGGGGTTACTTTATTTTTTTAAACCAAAACTAATGGGTAAAATCCCACAGCTACCATCAAAAGTCAAATTCTCCCAGATCCATTCACAATGTTTCCCACTTAGTTAAGTCCTAAACTCTCTTCTTTCTCTTTTGCTTCTCAGATTACATCACCCATGCTTATTCCACTCTTCATACTCATTACTGTCCAAACTCACTAAAACCAACTATATGGCTCTCTACGCTACGTTGATAGCTGCCCATGCATATTTAAAAAGTTTTTGTCAAATCTAAACCTCAAAACAAATAAAGCCACTGCTGTATTTTTGGCCAGTCCCTTTACATGCCAAATCATGTATGAAGGATTCAGTTCTTAATTATAGTATTTACTCACTGTTGGTACAGTCTTGACTTTTGACAAAACTCACTCACACAACTGTGTCAGTTCTTAGGACAAGACCTAAAATAGACTGAACTACATATCCTCCGCCCCTCTCTGCCCACACCTTAACGTTACGGTCCGTAGCACAAATTTCTATCAAAACCAGTAACTACTCATTCAGCTGGACCAGAACTTTGCGTGGTCTGGGCAGACGTGTACACACAACTTTTCCAGCACGGTGACACCCCATCTGGGTCCTGGAGCAGGAGCTGAGAATGGAATGCTCTCTGACTCAAATCTGCAGAAGCCTCCTGACATCCATTGTGATGCAAAAAAAAAAATACATACCAAGCCTCCTCCCAGTTTTTCAGTGATACTCAAACAAACAAAAAAAATACATATTTTTTATTGCTAGTAGGGTTAAAATACAGTAAAGTCTGTTTCTTGGCAAGAAACTGATGTGACTACTCTAAAAACATAGTATTGGTACACAAATCTAAATGAACTGTAAAAATAGGGCAACAATGCTCGTGTATACAAACTAACATTAGCCATTAGGAGGAAATTCATTATTTTAAAAGACTTAATTATAAATATTATATATTTTTTCTCAATCATAACATTAACTTCCCTTCTTTAAATTCACACACACAAAATGACTAAAGCTAGAAAACAAAACACAGAGTCAGATAGAAAAAGAGCAAACTTACTAAGATAGGAATCATTTCAGTCACAAAGAGATTAATAAAAGACCAATCTCCCTAGTTAATGTCATTTACTGGTTTATGTGACATAAGAATACTGCAGTTCATTTTTTAGTGGAACAGCTGTATACAGAAAAGATTTGAAAGCATCAATGTCTACCTTTCCTTCCTCACCAAACTATTGAATATATGTGAAAAAGAATAAAAAAAAATCCAAAACTTTAAGAGTTGACTTCTTTACTTAATTTTGGTTCTAAGACAAAATAATTGTTAACAGCACGTGAGAAAAGCAAATATATTTGTCATCCAATTCTTGAAAATAAAGTTATTGAGTTTTGACTCTACCATCACCGTTAACGGATTTCATAAATACACAAACTCCTGTTCAGCAGTTCACAGTACCAGTTTATGAAATAAGGTCATCATCATACATCATCATTTGGGAAACTGAGGCTCAGAATAGTTATTTGAAGTCCCCTAAAACCTCAAGACTTCCTGAATCCTAAATACTATCCAAACTTATTAATCACAAAGGCATATTCCCCTTATTTATCTCCATAGTGAATTTCGTAAGTTGCATTTCAACAATTTATTTCTATCTAAATATTTCTGTTTGTCCCAGTTTTTCCCATGACACTTCAGAATTGTCTATTACCCTTGCTGATTTCCCACTTTCTAAAATCATGCATGACAATGATGCTCTATCTTTAGAGCCTGTCAGCCAAACCCACAGTGATCACAGAGGGGAAAGACGACCAAAACAACAACAAAAAAGTCAGTGAAAGGCCATCATCTTAGAAGCAAAGAGCCCTACTCCCCAGATAACACAGAAAAGAGGTTTTTCTTTCCTCTCTTCAACCTGAATTATGCATTTACACTAATTTCACCAACTACATTGTTTACTCCTCCTGCCTTCCCTCTTCCATTATTAATCCTTTCTGGTTCATATAGATTAGCACCTGAACTTCTGCACAGTCAAAAAGAGAAGATTTTAGCTCCACCTTTTCAGTGGATGATAACAAAACGCGGTACGCGACAGCAGAGACCTATCCCTCTGGAACAGCCTCATGAAAAGACAGCTGAAGTGCTGAGGAGGGAGGGAAGGAAAGGAAGGGAAGTCACAGGCTTCCTGCTATTACAAGCCAAATTTAAACCCTTTCTACATCACAAGGGGCCCTGTTGCTGGCAGTAACACAAAGAGTAGAAAAATTGGTTGATACGGCATCTTCATCATGCTTAAAAGGCAGCTCTTCTATGTGAAAGATTAGGCACACCAGAAGAATAATACTTGGAAGCACGCTCCTGTCCTTTACGAAATTGCTGCAGGAATACGTCAGTCAACAGCGAGCCCAACTTCAGCTGTTCTGCGAGTGCTGCAAGTGGGCAAAGCCCTTCCAGAACTCCTTCAACGTGTGCTGTAGACCACACCTTGCTTCTCCAATATTCTGCCTTGCTCACCAGTGCCACAGTGCTCCTACCTGCCACGCGCCACCCTCAGAACAGGCACAGAAGAAATATTTCTGTCTCTAACCCAATTACAGTTTATAAAAGGAACATTTTTTAAAAAAACAGCCTTTACTGTAGTTAACTTACCTAAAACTTTAACCACCTTAAATTCACCTTAGCATTGTTAACTATTAAGCATATTAATTATCTGGAACACTCGATTCCATACATTTCCTTGAATAACTAATTAGCTAAAGTGATCAAGGACTGGAATCCCAAAGGAAATTCCTCTGGTTTTGTAGAACTACATAGATTTCGCCTTGCTCAATGCTACAACTCTACACAAGGCCAATTAACATAAATGCATATGACAACTGTCCCTTCATCTATTTACAGGCAGAATCTTAAGAAAACAAATAAGAAGTCCCCACACTCACTAAAGGAAGCTAGTGCATTTAGCACTGGATATCCTGTGCAGTCACCAGAAATTAAGAGTATTTGAAGAAATACTGAATTATTTTTATTCAGTTTATTCACTGAAGAAAAACTTTTGATTCTCTTGCTTTTAGCACATTGGACATCCTTCACAGCAGGTATCCTCTTGCTGCTTCAAAGACCAATTATCACAGGACAACCAAATCAAAGGTAAACAAGTTTTGGATAGGACTTTAAACTAGATTTCTTTCAAGCCACACGATGAAGCCACATCAACAGGAATAATTCAAAACTACATTTATATACATGGACACTAACACTGAAGACCATTTTCACCTCCAGCATACTGGCCTTTACAACCTCTCTGCTGTTACCACCACATCAAGTGTGGTGTTGTATGAAAGCATATTTAATGTTTCTATCAAAGGTCCTAGAATATAAAAGAAGTAATGCTTCACTTTTCTTACCCTTCCAAAAAAAAATCTACGCTCTCTCTCACATTAGCTAAGTCCCACATTATTTTTCCAGTGCATAAATAGGGAAGAAACGGAAGGAATCAGGAGGGAAAAAAAAAAAAAAAAAAACAAAAAAAGATATCAGGGAAAGCCAGACAGCATAGCAACAGTTAGTTACTTTGAAGAAAAATGCCAGTTATTTAAGGACTAATGTGTCTTGCAAGAACTTCGAAACACTGAAAGACAGCCCTCTCCTTCTATGTAAAGAGTATGTTATGATCTACTGATCTACTGTTTTTGGCAACGAGAACCAAAAAGTAGACTAATTACAACTTGTGTATTTTATATTTACCGCCTCTTAATTTTGATTATAATATATCTGAATGTTCCTGAATATATACTACCCACAAAGGCCTCTGCAAGACAATACACCGCAGGGTGGACAACCTGTGGCTCCTGAGCTGTGTGCAGCTCCCCAGCAGTTCAAGCGTGGCTCCCATACTGGGGTATGCTACGTGATTGGCAGCAGGGCTGTGCTGGCATAGGGGCTGCAAGGTAATCCAAATCCCTTGCTATGAGAAGGCAGAAGCCAGCAGAGGCTGCTGAGGCCAAATTTGCCATGTTGCCCTGGAATCCAGCTGCACGTTCAGCCCAGCCCAAACCTCCAACCCAGAAGCGACATACTCGAGGAATGCAATGCTGCTGCTAATCCCAGAGACTGTCCCAGTCCCTCCCCAGCTCTGCAGGCTATGTACAATGGGCCCCTGGGATCCCAGCCACACAGATTTTGGTATGCAGCTTGCAGAGTTGGGAAAGTTATCCACCGACGGAATATAACTTTCATTAAACACCAGCATCACCTCTTTAACAGCAGCTGCATACTTAGAAAACTTAGAACTGTGCTGGTTAAATTGATTGGTATTTTTAAAGGTGCCAAGGATCCCTGACGTCCACTTTTATTGATGAATGCTTTACTTACCACCAGATTTTGAGAGATGCTATATCAAAGTCGACTCATGCAAATCTTTTAAGTCATGCAAGTCTTTTAAGAGGTCTTTATTAGCGAGAGCAGCCAAAAAATGAAGACTACTCGCAAGTACCAGGACGTCAGACCAGGCACTTATGAAAAGGAGTTGTCCTAAAAAAGAAAATATTCCCTAGAAAGAGGAGCTTAAAAACACGTAGCACACAATGTAGTTTATTATGAATCAGCCTGAAGTTTCTTCCAAACAGATTCTGTACCTTATCATGAACTAGTGTTTAGGGATTAGGAAGTATTGTTGAGGCTCCTTAGCTAAACATTTAGCGCAGAATTAACTACTGAAAGACTAGTGAAAGCTTAATCTTCCCAAAGAGACGAGAGACACAAAATAAATTACACTGACTAGAAAGTAGAAAATGCTAGTACAAAAATACTGTTTGAGGACAAGAAAGACAAAAATAGTCATACCATCTAGAAAAGTTACACAAAGAAAATAAACTCTGAAATATCAACACCTTAATTCAGTTAGAATTACTTTAGCATGTTTCGGTACACACACACATGAAGATGCTTGTAAGCAAAAGCTAACATCCAGGAAATCTCTTCCCACTCCCTAGCAAAGTTAGACAAGAAGTTAGCAAACAAATCTTTCATAGACAAAGAACAGGTTTCCATTTTTCTTATATTAATGCCAATCCCCTCCTCACAACTATCAAAAATCTAAACAGATTTTAAGCATAAAAAGAAAAAATTTTAGAAGCATGTTTTATCACAGACATCTGAACAAGCAAACAGAAAACAAGATCTGACCAGTTACCCTAGAAATTCACAGTACTGCCTCATTTTGTGAAGATACAGGAACAAAAGCCCTACTTGCTCTAAATAAAGAAAACTGCATTCATTTTGTGCACTAACAGGAGACAAGTTCACAGCAGTATGAATCAATCTACTATAGCAGAGGTAAATCAGTGTCAGCCATGTTGTGAAAGAAACTGCAGTTTAAAGAAAAAATCAAAACACAAAACTTAAGCTATAATCAAATCAGCCACGCTGAACCTTGATACAAACCAGTTTATACCATTAGCTCTTACTTATTATTGGTGTTTGACTTCTTCAAGTTAATGTCTATTAATCTTATCTAAAACTACACATCCAAATTCTAGAGACCATGACATAGTAGCAAGAAGAAAATATACCAAGATATAAAGCAGAACGACTATTGTGTGGTACACAGAGCTATGGTGAGGTGTAAAGTGAAAAAGAAACAAATGCACTTACTCAGCATTAAATCCATTCACATGCAAGATCCTCATCTGTTTGACTATTGTGCTTTTACCGGATTCACCAGCACCTAGAAAATGAAAGTAAATCAAATTCAGAAGGAAGCATGAGTGATGAAGGGACATCATTTTTTCTTCAGGGTAAAAATCGAGAAAGTTGGTTTTCTCGGTGCAAGAGTGAAAAGTGAAAGAAAAAGAAATAATTGCCACTGGAAACTTCAGTTGTAGCTAAAAATAAATGCCCAGCTCAAGTCATGTGTCAGATCTGAATCTTGGATCATTTCACTGTCCATTTTTCCAGTGTCAACGTTAAAAGCAGATTGCTATGTCTGGAAGGAAAAAGGAAAACTTCAACATTTTATAGGGGACAAGATAGGAAACATCAAAATCTTCTTGCCTCGTCACCACTATATGATGGAGAGAAAGACTGCCTGAAGTCTGTATTCAACAGAAGCATTTTTGTTAGACCCTTAAAATGTTTTATGTTTGACTGCAGTCATCACCTCCCAATCATGAAGACCGTAACTTAAATCACACAGAATAAGATAAATGGCTACTCACATCTGAAAAAGAAAGGCATCTTCTTTACGCCTCCACCCGCAAAGCTACAGAAGTCTCCTTCTCTAATCCATGTCTTGTACGCAACCTCCCACCCCCTCTACATGCCCTAAATCAATCACATACCCAACGAGACGCTAAGACCACTTTGCATGGCTGCATGCTCCAAATTGCTCCCCACAGCTCTCCTCTAATTTCCTCATTACACCTGAAGTACAAAAATGAAAATTAAAAAAAAAAATAAAAAATACTCTCCTCTCTTTTCCATAAGTAGACGTATTCTATTTCTGCCATGCTGCACGGATGCCAATGCACAGGGCAAGTAACTCATCTGCCTATAGTACCCATTTCTCCACGCACACTGAAAAGATCTGAACAGCAGCATTTCATTGAGCTGCTCCACGCTGCCAGATAGCTTTCTATATAAAGCAAACATATTTTTGTAAGAGTAGTATCAAAACCTGGTAGAATTTACAAAGATTCTTCTCTGCATCTCCTGGCTTCTCGTTTATTCTTCTCGTTACCCTATGTCTCAACAACAGACACGTATGTCGGAGGCAGAATGGGCACAGAGGTACAGTTTGTATTTATAGGATGCCAGGCCTCTGCTAGCACACACTGACAGCACAAGCCTCCATTTTGAGCCTCGTGTTCAAAATTGTGTTTTAGCAGTTATATTTCAAAGTTCATTTTCTGACAGATGCATTCCTCTCTGCTTTCTCCGTTCTTTTCTTTCTCCCTCATGGATTCTTAACAGTCCTGCTCTTCTCTCCATAAAACCTGTTTGCATGTTTTGCCACCGTAATACCAGAACGTTACTCCTTTTTCCTCTCCTTGCTGACTGATGTTTATAAGCACACAGAGAGCAGTTTTTGTCTACAACTCTTTATGCAAGCACCATTTCCCCTTAAACTACTGTTATAATGCGCATACTCTGTCTCTTCCTCTCCCCTTCAGGCATACTGCACCATGCAATAACGACAGGCTAAAAACTAATCAAGAATGAGTATCCCCAGTTAAATGAGAGACTGGGTCCACCCCACAACTACTAATTATTGAGGAATAGTAGTACATGCTATCTAAATATTTCTATTAATAATAACATTTCAGACGTAACTTTAAATTATGCCTTTTAACCAAAAGCATCAGAAGCCAAAATCTTTACGTTACATGGTCCAAAAGGGGGGAGATTGCTTTTGCTACAAATGCCCATAGCTTGGCATTGACATACCTGGGTTCTTTGGATCAGATGTTAACATCAGTGAACCAAAATTAAGTATTACTACTAAATTTCTGAATAAATCTATTTCTATAATTGGCAGCTTATTATGGCGCTATTCTTGCAAACAACTATGCATACATTTAACTTCACCACCAAGGATAGTTCCATTAATTTCAGTGAGACTACTCACAGCAGAAGAGGCAAGCACGGATACCAGGCGTGGGGCCTGCAAAGTGTTATAAACCCGCTAGAATATTTAGCAGCTCTTCTTTCGTGTTATCTGAACACGACGTGAAAATATTAAGACTGCTTTGCACCTTCAAAGCATTTTTTTCCATTCCACGTGTCTCATAACGCCAGTAAACGCAACATAATAGGGACGCGAGCTCTTTCACTTTTTACAAGTAAGTCTGTTACAGAGTGCCCGCGATTCTTGCAGCCACTGTCAGAAACTGCAGCAGCTGAACTATCACATTAACACACACATGCAGATGATCTTACAGCCAGCACTAAACATCTGCAGAATTTTATTTACAAGTATCTGAACTATTTTTTTAGTCAGCAGAACTAAAGAAAATAAAGAGCGATTTCACTTTAGCCCATCAGGTTTCTGTCTTACAGAAGTAACCAACGTGATGACGAATTGTTTCTATGCATCTAGGCAATGTTCAGCCTCAAATCCCACAGTGTGAGAGTCCCCGAGACCCGAAGCCCAAGTTATCCTGTTCAAAGACTTCTGCTGGAACACCGACGGACTTTTTAGCCTTGCAGGTGCTGCTATAGCTCTAGTTACTTCTCCATTTACATTAAACCTCCTTCTTCCAGAGAGCAATTAAAAGATTTTACCGGTGACAGGACGTGCCTAAATTCACATCCTTCAAGAATTCTTTTTTCCTTCAGCGTTGTCTCGCAGCAGAAGTGAGTCAGTTCACCGAGGCCTAGCCTCCCCTGCACACTGCAAATCCCGCACACCGCTCACCAGCAGTCCCTCCGAGCGACCGAAACAGCCAAGATCCCGTAACTGCATCTGATTTGGAAACGCTCCCCCAAAACCAGCCCACCAGATGTTTTCCTGCTCCCTGTTTGACACCGGTTTTGAACCTTCCCCTTTCCAATTCCCAGGCTGTATTTCCACGGGCACCCCCCCCAGAGGGGCAGGAGGGCAGGTAGCCGAGCTGCCACCGGGACACCCCACGAAGGCTGCGATCACCCCGGGCGTTCTCATTAATTAAGGGCTCTCCAAAACGACCCCGAGCAGCCCACCGGGGGGGGGGGGGGAACGAGCCCGTACCCTCGGCCAGGCCGGCACAGCCGCTCTCGGCCCCGAGCCCCGCTTCCCTCCGGGACTGCCACCCTCCCTCCGTCCCCCGCAAGGATTCCCCGGCTTCCTTCCTCCCTTCCTCCTCCTCCTCCTCCTCTCCCCTGCCTTCCAGCGCCCTTCTCGGCACCTCGCTCCCCGCGGGCAGCCCCGGGCCTGCCGAGCGAGCGCCGCCGCGGCCGCCCCAACCTCCGCGCCCCGGGCAGGCCCCGCGGCGGGCGGGCAGGCGGGCGGCCGCCCTTCCCTTCCCTTCCCTTCCTTTTTCCCTTCCCTTTTCCCTTCCCTTCCCTTCCCTGCCGCCCGGGCCCGCCGCCCCTGTCAGCGCCCTGCCCTGTTTCTCTCCCAGGTTCCCCTCGGGCCCGCCGCTCCCGCTTCTCCCCGCTTTTTCCCCCCTCCCTCTTTCCCCATCGCCTCCCCGGCATCCCCGCCGCCCTCCTCACGCCGCGGCCCGCCCCGGCCTGCAGCCCTCAGCCCCGCAGCCTTCCCCCCGCTACCTGCCCTCCCGGCCCCGGCTGCCGCCCCACACCTTCCCCCCGACCCCCGCCACGGCCCCCAGCAGGCCGAGGAGCCCCGCGGGCTCCCCCTTTCCTCAGCGCCCACCCCGGTGCGGGTGAGCGCAGGGGGGCTCCCGGAGCCCCCCCCACCCTCCTCCGCCTTGGCACGGCTGGGCCCGGCGGCCCCACGACTCTCCCCCCCCCCGGCCTCGCCGTGGCCGGGCAGGGGGCCGGTGAGCGGCCCCGCCGCCCTCCCCCGTCCCCCCCTCTCCGTGTCCGGGGAAGGAGCCGTCCCCCCGGCCCCCTTACCCAGCAGGAGGAGCCGGTGCGTGGCCCGATAGACCTGCTTGTCCTTCTGCAGCTGCTTCTCGATTTTCTTGTTGGCCTCCCGCTGCGCCTTCTCCTCGTTGCGCTGATCCTCCGTCTTGCTGTTCCCTAAACAGCCCATCTTGGGCAGGGGGAGGCAGGGGGACGCGGGGCGAGGGGACGGGAGGCGGCCGGGGCTGCCGGGGGGAGGGAGGGAGGGAGGCACTCTCCCGGGCTCCCTTCTTCTTCCTCCTCCTCCTCCTCCTCCTCCTCCTCCTCCTCCCCCCCTACTCGCTGCTGTGGCGGCCGCTGCCCAGAGCCAGAGACATGGAGAGAGCCGAGCCCGGAGCCGGCCAAGGGGGGGCCGATGGCGATGACTTTGCTGCCGCTCCGCCGGGCCTCCTCCTCCTCCTCGTCCTCCTCCTCCTCCTCCTCCTCCCCGGCAGCTGCAGCTGCTTCTCCTCCTCCCCGCCCCCCCGCGCCGATCCCCTCAGCGCACCTTTCCCCGGGGGGGCCCCGCTGCGGAGCGATCCGCGGGGATCTCCGCGCCCCCGGCCGGGCCGCCGGGCTCCGTCAGGCGGAACAGAAATCACCCCCCCGCGCCGCACGCACGGGGAAAAAATCCAGCTTCGGTGCCACCCCCGAAAAAAAAATAATATTAAAAAAAAATAAAATAATAATAATAATCCTCTTTAGATCCAAGGCACGGGCTCCAGGCGCGGAAAACCTCCCCGGAGCCTCGGCAGGGAGGATCGGGAATCGTCTCTTCGCCTCTCCCCCGAGCGGGTCACGCCAGCCCCGGTCCCCTTCCCTCGCCGGGCGCCGGAGCCTCCTCGCCCTGCTGCCGCCGGGGGGTTCCGATCCAAGCCCCCCCTCTTTTTTTCCTTTTTTTTTTTTTTTTTTTCCTCCTTGCTGCTGCTTATTTTTCACATGAGGTTTCCAGGCTGCTGAATCCTCTTGGCTTCCTCCAGCAAACAGCGAGGGGGGGGGGGAGAGAAGGGAAAAAATAAAAAAAAAAATCCCGTTTCGTCTCTCCCCCGAGCAAAAAGCTGTCCCCTTCACGGGAGGAGGATTTTTTCCTGCCTTATTTTTCCTTCTCCCTCTTGCATTTCTCCTGGCTCTCTCTCTCTCTTTTTTTTTTTCCTTTTTTTTTTTTTTTTTCTTCCCCCTATTGAGCCGCACGGAGCGCGGCGGGGTGGGGCGAGCAGGCCCACACTGCACCCTGGGAGCGGAGCCGCTCACATGACGGCCCGCGTCAGCCCGCGCCGCCGCCGGCGCCCTCTTCGAACCGGCCCCGGGACCCCCGGGACCCCCGGCCCCAGCCCCGGGCCCCCCCGAGCCCCCCGCCGCCCCTCGGCCCGGTGCCTCCCGCAGGGCCGCGGCCGCAGCCCCCGGGGGCTCCGCCGCCGACTCGCGGCGCTCAGAGGCCCCGGCCCCCCTCAGGCTCCTTCGGATGGGGTTTTTCGGGAGCAGGGAGGCCCGGGGAAGTTTTTTTGGGGTTGTTTTTAATGGAGAAGTGCCCGAGGGGGGTGCTTGATGTTACAGCAGAATGGTTCCTGCGCTGAATGCTTGTATCTGTGCGCCTTCACACGGACACGCTTGCTCTGGGGGTCAGCCTCGGAACATCTGCCCAGCTCCCTAAAGGAGGCTCCTGGGGGAGCCGAGGTGCGGGAATGGCTTTTTACCGATTTGGGCCTTTCTGAGCAAATTTCCCTACCCCCCTAGCGCTGGGCAGCGGCCCCGTACCCAGCTCCAGCCACCGCCGGGTGGTGCCCCCTTCAGGGCCGGCCCCGGTGCGGGACAGGCACAGGAGCCCTAAATCAGCCTAGGAGAACCAGCACGGCACAACTCGCGTGCAACTGCTTCTACCCCTGGTTTTACAGGCTGTTTACATCCTTACTGTTCTCTAAAATACGTTTTGAAACCTCACAAAAATTGCACGGTAGTTCTCCTGCAGAAGCTTTTCACCTATGCTTGAAAAATAAAGATTAGTGCTTTGCTCTCCCTAAAATACACAGCTAGTTTTCTCACACCCCCCCCCCTTACATTAATATCCTTTACATAAATAATTTATTCTCATTTGCAGCATTCAATTATCCACAATGCCATTCCCACGAACACACCTTCTTACGTCACCCGTTACTATATTTAGAACCACCTACAGTAAAATAATTATGTGAATAGAGCAAACAACTAGAAGGGCACGTTTAGTGTCACCACATACAACTGTTTAGTCGCCCTTGCTGAAAGAGGAGTGGACAACAAGGGAAACAGGGAACTCCATCGCCAACCCTCAGCCTTCGAGGATTTGTTGGGGCTTTCCGTGTAATTTTAAATGCCAGGACTTTGGGGCACACACAGCCTAAGAGGTCTGGAGACTCTGATCGACTTCTCCGAATGTTGTTTTACACCAAGGTAGTTTTCAAAGGCCTTAAAGAAACTTGGCTCAGCGAAGCCCCAGCTAACCTGAAGCAAAGATTTTAATAAATCCTTGTATCTTTTATAGGTCTTTTATTTACTTGTGTTGTTTCCATGTAATATTTATTACTAAAATATATTTTAACTGCGGCGTTTACAAGGTATAAAGGAATCAATAAAGCAGAATTCAGACTGAAAGTTATAAAACCTCACCACTTTTTTATGGTAGCAGGTATGAAGAGAATGCAGAACTGCCAGTATCTGCCACCTCTCGCAGCAGGGAGAATCTGCCCCAGCCTCCAGGCTGTGCTTCCCTCCATGTCACCAGCTGTGGGGGAAGGGAGCAGATCTCAGGCTTCAAACAGTTCACAAAGGAATCCACAAACAAGATAAAAATTATTGCTGGAGGTGCACAAACGGCTAAAATCTCCACAAGAGGCGAGCAGAGCTAGCTTAGGAAAGGGGGAGCAGTAGATGTGCTGAAGCATCCACCAACAACCGAGTCGCTGTAATGTTGCTGCCAGTGTCCTGCAGTGTACAGATCCCTGTCCGAGCAGAAAACAGGTCTGGGTCTGCAAGGTCGGCCTCTAACAGCCGTCAGCCACCGTGCTGTGTGCTGCCCTCCTGGTATATCTGTGCCCATGTCTTTTTAGGTGAACAAAGCACGAGGTAGTTGAACAAGGAAGACACACGGCTGAGTTACAACACTCCCTTTTGCTTACGATGGAATGGAGAATTAGCTCGGTATATTTCAAGTGTTATTCAAGGGTGAAAGGGATAAAAGCTGAAATAAACAACAAAAAAAATCCTCACAAATTCTTAAACATGTCAACAGACTTTTTTGTCTTACTGAAACATGGTAAGACACAAGACATAAGACACTTCTGAAGAAACTGAAGTCTCAGGAACAGGAAAATAGAAAGAAATTTATGTCAGTATGGCAATAGTGCCTAAATAATAAAAATCCAACTATTTGAGGGTTGACAATATTTAAGAGTGTATTGAAGGACACCTCTGCATGCTAGGCAGAAATGTTTTCCAAAAATGCAAGATAACATGCATGTGGACATGGATGAAAGAAACATTGGAAGATTTATGTCTACTGATTCAGTCTGCACTATTTAAATTCATGAGATATCAGACTTTACACCTATAAAATTGTACACATTGCACACTTACAGATGAAATCTAGATTCTCTGATAATCTTTTGGTGTCTAAATAGAACAGCAGGCAGCCTCAGCTTCTTTTGCAGATTTTTTTTTTTCCCAGTCTAAAGTAAATGCAAAGACTCCAAGACACGAACATGCATCTAGTTTATGGCTTTCACAAGTCAATCAATGTAACAACCAACAACAACAACCAGGGAGTTTAGTTGTGTGAAACAATATTCTCAAAGTGGGTAACATTTTATGGAATATTTATGGGGGCAAGTTTCATACATCCATAATCCACTTTATTCTATTTGATAACTTTACTTACTGTATTTTTAGTCTGATTGGCCTTACTTCTACATCCTAATGAAAATCATCAGATCTCTTTTTTATTTTTTATTTTTTTTTTTTTAAAGGAATTTCAGTGCAATTCATTCCTGCATTCTCCCTCTACAGCTTTCACCACAAAAACTATTCTCTGGCATCAGAGACTGAGGGAAGATTTGCAACAATAGCCTGATCCTGTAAATAAAGTTATTCTCTTCAGTTGTGCAGTCCCACTGAGTGCATAATTTATGCAGACTTTGCTCTTCCAAGCGAGGACAACTATACAGCTTGATTTACAAATGGTTAGAACAATTCAGATATAAAGTAAAACTAGACTATCAATGACAGAACAAGTGAGAGAAAAGTACATGATCCATTAAGCTTCTCCCTGCCCTGCAAACACAAACTTCTGTCCTTTTAAGATTTCCATACAATACACATAGGTGTAACAAAAATACTTTTTCCCGTTTTAATAATTTCCCCTTATATTTGACAGACCATTGCATATAGCCATGTAAATGCATTTTCTTTGTAGTAGTCTCCCTTACAGTTCATGAGGAGATGAGGAAATTACAGTTCAAGTAAGAGATGAGGAAATTCACAAACATTGGCTTGAAACTGTAGATGCAACAGTTGTTCTTGGAGTTATTTATTTATAATTTTCTTAACAGAGATTATGATACTGCTGAAAAAAGGCTTTTGACAAACAGGCTTCATGCCTTTCCGTTCTTTTTTTTTTTTTTTTTCCTAACTAAATGGATAAAACTTTGAGCTTACAACCCTGATGAAGCACCACTGTTAGCCCCAGTGGATCAGAGCTAGCTCTGAGTTCACTGGTCACCCTTTGTTTTCACAGGCGATTGTTAGCTGCAGATCAGGACGTCCATCTTACAACACAGAAGCCCCCCAAACCCTCCAGGATGACAAAACCCCTTATCACCTATTGCAAACAATTCACATTTGTTAGGAAGTCGAAGGTACCGAGCACTTTGCATGCCCCAGCCTACAGAAGAAAGAAACAGTTAATTACTTTTCACGCAGGACAGTTGCACGGCTCCTTACCGGATCACGCTGTCCGCAGTTAACATGACCTCATAAACTTTTGGCTGTGAACTGCGGGGGTGGAGTTGTGACCAAACCAGTGTGCTCATTTGGAAGGGAAGATAGAGACTACATCACGCTTGAGCATCCCTTAGCAACCAGAGTCAAATGGCAATGCAGCTTTTGAGGAGGCTGTCAGCCTTCACTGCTACTGGAATAGCCTGTGTTGCAGTTCCTGCCACAGCAGAGAAGACAACATTTCTGGCTCAAAAAGTAAGAGCAGCAGTGGTGATTTAACCATACAATTTCCTTTGTTTCCATTTATAGGGTACAGCTTATTTTCAGCAAGCCCTTTTTACTGGGAGGATACAGAGCTCAGTTAATCTGGGGAACACGTGAAACAAATGGCTCTCAGAGCAACACTTGATCTGCTACTTTAAACTCTTTCCACGTGAAAACCCAGACTGTAAACTTTGTAACCATACTCTGCCTGATATCAGGATTTACCTATGAAGGGCTAGGTGAGTGTGAAAAATAAATAAATAGTAATAATAATAATTAAAAAAAAAAGAAAAAAGAAAAGAAAAAAAAAAAAGGAAAAACACTCTCCAATTTAAAGCCATCAAGCAGGGGGGTCAGTGTACAGCAAACTTTGCAGCACTTCACTACTAATCTCGAAGTGCAGCTATGGCATGCATCTGAGTTACCTCCTCCACCCAGAACTCACACCCACAAGCCTGTTCCCCTCCTAAGATTTTGGGTCAGAGCTGCTAATCATGTTAAGGTGAAGTCTCAAGAGGAAGATAGTTTAATCTATTTTTCACTGAGCATTTGCAACCCTGTAATTCAGCTGAACATACACCATTGTAGAATAATGTCTACTCACTTTTTGTTGTTGTTTGTTTGTTTGTTTAATGTATCTGTTCTTCCCCACTTTGTGATTTATTTGAAATTCATTATCTTTGCATATCTTTGTAAGAAATGAAGATTTTAGAGTAGTTAGTTTTTTTGTTTTGTTTTGTTTTTTGTCCTCTTCCTAAGGTTTTCAAGGGATTTAAAGTACTGGGAAAAAATAAACAATCATTGAATTTATATTAGAAAGGTGCTGAAAAAGTTCCCCCTGTGCAAAGCACCTTTGAGGCTTACAGTCTTTTGCAGAAATAAGAAATAGCTGTGATTTTTTGTACGCAGCCTGCACTTTTGCTGCAATTTTTTTGTGCATTTTTGCTGTCCTACATATTCACAGTGCTGTGGCTGGGCAGCTCTAGCAGGCTTCCTTCTTTTAAAAGTAGGCATTATCTCTGGGACAGATGGACTCTTTCAGTTAAAGGACATTTTTTAGTAGCACACGCTGTATATTGATACTTCTCTGCTTTGAAGTCTCTTTATATTTTTAGCTTTAGAAATGCAGAGCTGTGGGCCTTCATCGTAGGCCACAGAAGTGACTGCTACTCGAGTGTCAGACCTATCAATCTCAATGCATTTAATCCCCAGGAAACTTGTCTTTTAGTTAGTCTCGTATGAGGATTAATTTAGGATATGGTTTAGACTTGGATCCATTTTTTTTTAATCTGCTTTGAAGACCAGAAGTGGCCCCGTGGCCCCTTGCACCGAATCGGGCCTGCTGCTAATGCCTTCCTTAGAAGGAGGCATCCTCCACGAGCTATCGGCCTGCAAAATCCTTTGGACTCTTGGAAGAACAAAACTTGGTGATAAAAAGGGAGACAGTTTCAAAGTCTCCACATTACCCTTTGACCTGCTGAACAAGGAACCCTTGAGTAATCCCAAACCCATTTAAAGGAGAAACAAACAAATTAAAGCCAAACAATAATCTAAAAAGGAAAATCAAAGCAAACAGATTGGAGTTGGAGCAAGAATTCAACGTGGCTTTTTTTTTTTTTCATTTGTTCCTTCTGCAGTGACCAGAAAAAAAATCACTTCAAAAAGTATTAATAGGTAAACAAGATTGGAAATTAAGCCGTTATCAATCAAACCCAGGGAGGGCAAACCAGGGTCATCAAGCAGAACGACAAGTTTGTCTGTCATATGGGAAAGAGCGAGTCTATCTGAATGCAATAAAACGAGCATTGTCAGGAAGAAATTAATGCACCACTAATGTATTCAATAAAGAACAAACACAAAACATTTAAGTACAGATACTCCAAAACAAACAGAATGAAAACGAGATACTTCCCTCTCTGGCAAAGAAGAAGAATGTTTCCATACAGAAATTCTAAACTTGAGAGGGATTTTTGTTTTGTTTTTAAATAAAAACAAGCCCAGAGTCTACTAATAGAATTAACCGAGACCTTCCTTTAAACCAAAGAAAAAAAAACTTGCCTCCCTCCTCTCACTTCGAAGCTTTTTCTGAGAAATATTAAAAGGGACTTTAAGGAACTCATGGGATTATGGAAATAAAACACTGAGTAATAGCTTTTCACCTACTAGCTTTTCTTATTTTCTAACAGTTTTTTTTTTTTTCATGATATTCCTTCTCACTACTCATGCATTCTGCACCGTACTTTGTAAAGAAAAAAAAAAAAACACAAACAACTCTTATGTAACAAAAGTACAAGCACATCCTAGCTCTCCGCATAACACATATGGAATGCTGATTACAAAAAAAAAAAAATTTGGAACATCTCGTTTCTGAGATTTAGTTTCAATATTTGTCAAAATTCACGCCAGACCTACCCCTGACTGCAAACTTCTTTTGTTTTTTTTTTTTTTATTCTGTTTTCATTCTGTTTTAATTCTTCTGTTAATTATTCTGTTTTAATTCTTGCCATGTTTGGGTCACAAAGCCCACAGAAGTAGCAGGGGCTGATGTTTTCTAAATACCAGGTTCCAGCTAGCTCCTGCAAGGAAGCAACAAGCTCCCGAGTCTTTCCTCTGCCGTGGAGGTTAGCAGAGAGCAGGGAGGCTCCTGGCTTCGCCTCCCCAGCACACGCAGCAGCGTGAGCATGCTGCGCCAAGCAGTCCTGGCACTGAGCGCTTGTCCCAGTCGCACAGGGTGGGCGCGGGGGGCTGAGCACAAGCCAGGAGGAGCCGGAGCCCAGCCTGCTCCGCTCGCCCACTGCACCGGTGTTGCTGCTTACTGACACTGCATTCTCATTTTATGGAGCATAACAGGAAGGGGAATAAGAGGATTGTTAAAATAGTTTTTGTTAAGTTGTCACACAGGTTTTAATGCGCTGTAAACATTCCTCTCTTTTACTTTTTTTTTTTTTTTTTTTTAATAAAACGACGCTCAGGTTTTCACACTCAAAATGATTTTATATTTTAGTGGTAGCAAATCGCAGTACTCTCAATACCAGGAGCCATTATTAGAGATGATCTGCAAGGAATAACTGAACTGTGATTTTGCTCCTCCTTCTCTGCACTGCTAAAGGCCTGAAAGTGTTCCCTTTCAAAAAGAGTATTTTCTCCCATCTTTTTTCTTTACATGGAAAAATGTTAAGCCTAGATCCTAAAATTACATACAGGCAGAATTATAGAATAGGGGTCTTTTGTACCCTATTTTTCCTGGAAGAATCTGTCTGTCTGGCAAAGTAACAGCATCATTACTTCTTAAGTGCCTTGATGTTAAATTAGAGAGTGCCCCACATACCCTAGGGCAGTTGCAGAATTTAGACCCTTTCCCAATGCTCTAAGTAAGTCTTTCTGGTGTGTTTTTTTTTCTTTTTTTTTTTTTCTTTTTTTTCCCCTTCGATTTCAGCAACATATACAAAACAATCGTCTCAAAGCCTTTAGGTGTGCAATGGAAGATTCCCCTTGTCTTTGCATCTCATACACCAGCCAGGAGCAAGTACGTCCCTCACTAGGGCTGTGGGAACCAGGCAGGAGTCCGGCTCTGGACCCTGCTCCAGCCCCAGGCTGGCTCAGAACCTGTGGCCCAACATAGGGACTTTGCCTCTGCCATGTTAAAACCAGCAGAGGTGCAGGATTGTGCCCTCTGATGGACCCAGCACAGGGTATGTCTTCAGCATTCCTTCCCTTCTGTCTGAACACAGTGTCTGAATTAACTCTGCTCACAGGCCTGCTCGAGAGCTCATAGAAGCCAACAAAACTGTCCATGGGAAAGAGGTGAGCTCTGGGATTAAGCAGCGGAAGAGGATCCAGGAGACCTGATCTAACATGGGACGCACGATCCAGCACAGCCACTGATCCATGCATGACCTCGGACAAGCCACTTCCCCCTTCTGTGCCTCTTTTTCCAACTATCTTTTATCTGCCTTTGTCACATAGGTTGTAAGCTGCTTGCTTCCAATGTGTCTGCACAGAACCGAGAACCAAGGGACCCTGATCTCACTTCTGGCCTTTAAGTCCTCCTGTTACATATTTCATCATAAAATAATTATTCAGAAAGGAAGCAATTTTAATAGTCTGTCTTCTTTTTATTAACACCTATTTTAACTCAGACATCCTCAGGAACATTAAATGAAGACGTAGTCTCTCTTATAACACAGCTTTTCTGAAATGAAAATGCTACGAAAGCTGCTAGTATTCTTTTGAGTCCTTCTGCCCCAGGCCCTCCAGCAAAGTCGGGGAAAGCCAGAACCAGCATGCTTTCTACATTCAAAGTATCACACAAAGATACTTTTTATTTTGAAAATTTTTTGTTAAAATGCCTGCACAGTTTTCAGTCTTTCTTCATACCCCACAAAGTATCAAACAGGGCAGAAACCCAATGGTGTGCTCTTTCGCAGGTCGCCTCCAGGTTTGCTTTATGCTCTTCGGTGTTACAATAACGAATTTGTTTTTCCATTGCTCTGTACATGCTCTCTTGTCTGACTAAGAGTGACCTATTCGCTTCTGAAGCAATCGGCTTTTTTACAGCTTCGTCTCCACTGTGTAAACAGCAAGCGCGTCGCACAGCTGAGCCCCGTTCTGACTCAAAGGAACACGCAGGGTGCCAGCCCCGAGCCATACAGCCTCTGTGAACCTGGCCTGTGCGACCACAGTGCTGCACATGGACACCCCCAACTTCGCTCAGTGGGATCACTGCGACGTTTTGTAGCACTTAGATAGAACTTCACCCTGCCCTCAAAGCGGCCGAGGAGATGGGATTTGTGCTAGGGACGCTGCACGGGGCAGGGAACATGATGGCTTTACACCACTGTTGGCCCCCACAATTTGCAGTGCTCTGGCAAAGCTGCTCTGCCAAAACATGCCCAGGAACCCTAAGCCCCGGATGGGCACCAGGGGTGCCGGGGTGCACCCTTAACGCCCTGCCGGCCCAACGCGGCCTGGTGCGGGGAGCAAGGCCGAGCCCTCCTGGCACCCACGGCCCCGGCTGGAGGCAGGGCCCTCCCGCATGGCTGAATTTCACACCCTATATATAAAATACACAGCCATACATTTATCCTCAAACATTCTGTGAATCGGTGTTACTGAGGGATATACTAACTCCATACATATGAGCCTTAAGGAAGATTTGTCCAAGGAACTACTTCCAGAGGAAGTGCTGGGCAGCCACATTATTTGTTTTGTTTAAAATGATTTCAGCCTTGATAATGTCTCTTTATCAAAACTACACATGTGCTGAGCATGCACAGTGCTGAGTGTTGTGAGGCATACAGGAAGGGGTGGATTTAATTTATTTCTTTATTATGAATATGGTGGTGCTGTAAGGAGAATCCAGGCTGACAGCGTGAAATAAAGCCAAACTTTCCGATGATAGTTTGAGGCCTGAAGTTCCTGTGCTGCCTTTTCAAATTCACTCTTAAATTCTGTATTCCTAATCCTCTGCTCTGGACCATCTCATGAATGGACATGTGTATTACTATAGAGCTGAGCAAGTACCTCATAATGTTTTCCATTAATATTCATTTGAAAGAAAAATGGAGTTTAAGCTTCCTGCTTTTGCTTTCCTTGAGTGAAGAACCAAGTGAGGGAGTGCATACATTCACAATTCACAGGCAAAGGTGACAAAGGCACACTGAAACACTGACACACTGCAAATATATCCCCGTCAAAACAGTAACTCTGTTTTATGTTGTGAGCATCATCCTGGCTATAAGGTTTGTTTAAATTTATTTTATGTCATGCCCTCCATGGTGGATTAAAGCATTAGTTTTGCTGGAGAGACTCAGTACTCAGTTGAATGATTACGGCCACAAAGCAGAAACAGAACCACCATGTTCTACCAGCACAGATCAACTCCCAGCTCTTAGCCTAGCAATATTTTTTAATTCTCCACCCTAAAAGCTGGCTTGGAGGAAAAAAAAAATGGTTAGAAAGAATGGGCTTCAGCCTCTATGAAAGAGACTGCAGTGGACAAGCCAAGTGGAGGGAAAGCGTAGGGATGCTGTCTGCATCTAACAAAAACAAGCTACAAGATCAAACTGTGCAGTAAAGACATGCAAGAATGCTATTTTTTCAGAAATCTGTATATGCTAAGTACTGTTTAAGAGTAAAGTGACAAAGACTAGGAAATTCCTTGTCTCAGCCTGGCTTGCCTGGGATGAACAAAGGAATTCTCAGTACCAGAAAGCTGAAACTAAGGAATAAATATATTGTGAAATGAAGACTGTGAAATGCTGAAGCGGTGCTTTCACTATCTAAGAAAACGGACTGCAGGATCTCACTGCCCAAGAGTGTCCTACCCAAGGTCTGTTTATATAAGCACCAGTGAGAAACCTGCAGGT
The DNA here is from genome assembly GCF_009819795.1 of Aythya fuligula. Lineage (NCBI taxonomy): Eukaryota > Metazoa > Chordata > Aves > Anseriformes > Anatidae > Aythya > Aythya fuligula. The sequence goes on along the minus strand of NC_045574.1, from coordinate 11,095,093 downwards.
ATGAGCAGATGACTCAGGTGAGAGGTGGTAGAAGTACACAGATTCACTGGCTGGATCCCAGCATACCAAACTGGTCTGCATGCAGACAGGAAGATGGGGCAAGACATGACAATAATAATCTACCATGACTTGAGACCTCCTGCCCTAGTAACAATTATGTAATTGTTACGGTCTCTTAATACTTGAGTAAGAAATCTTTTTATTGCATCAAATTCTCGTGTCTGGACAGATATGCGCTGTGAATGAATCATTACTGACTAGCTTTGAAGACCCGAGCTGAAGAGCACTTCATCGTGTAAGCCACATATCTGGACACATCAACACTTATGGTCCAATTTTCTGGAGCCAGTTCTTTAGGTACATTACCCTAGGGTATGCTGCCTGTGAGAAACTCCAGTTTTCCAGTGGCATCCTTAAAGGTTTATGAAAGAAAGCAATATAGTCTTAGCAAAGGAGCCTCTTAATCATAAACACCTAAGTCTTAGAATAACAAAAACAACAAACAAACTACTCCCCCCTCCAAAAAAAACACCACCAACAAAAAGCAAACAAAAACATATAAGCAAGGAAAAAATACAATTTAATAAACCAAACAGGCTTGAATTCACCTCTTGGCCTGACGTTACCTTTCCTTGGAGCCATCAGTCTGCCTCTGCTCTCTCTAGAACGTTTTGCTTCTCTGGGAGAGAGCACTGCTTCCCTAAATAATTTGAACTCCTTTTCTGCCCTTTTGCTTTTTTTTTTTTTTTTTCCCCCAAACTGCTAATCAACTTCTCTGCAAAATGGTCACCATCATACAAAATTCTGCTGCTCATTTATTTTCAACGATTCCCAGCTTTCTCATTTATCCTCTTGGAGGTGCTCCTCTCCTTGGCAAGGATGTAGGGCATCTTAAACATAGGCCTATATTTTAATTCAGCACAGAGGTTACAGCACAGGACGAAGGATTCAGTGAAGGTTAAGGTGTTCTTAAAGTGTGTGTTCTCTAAACCACAGTTTGACTCACATATGCCCCCAAACAATCATACATTAGCAATTATAATGATCTTTAATTAAAAAAAAAAGAAATATGTTGCTGTTCTTACAGATAAGGATCTATAGAAATACTTGTATAGGTGCCATGAAAGTCTATTTTTCAAACTACATTTTGGTGGGGGAATATTTAACTACCTTACCTACATTGCTTGAATGATACTCTAAAATGAACCTCTTTGAAGTTTTCTTATTAAAAAAGCTTTAAAAATTAAGCAGTTTGAATTATTTTTCTATGAACCATATAATCTTCTTAAGTAGTAAAAAGTTAACTTTAGCTCAAGTCATTCCACTTGGAAAAAGATGATAAAAAAGCAGTAGATTCATGTGTCTTGCCCTACATTTTCTCTAAATGTAACATCTAACCCCTGATTGTTACAATTTTTCATGGTAAAGCCTTCTGAATGTTTATAGCCAGCAGACTGGCTTTTATACTGGAAAGTCTGTTATATAAATGTCATTTTCATTTATATCCTCAGTTATAACAAAGTCATTAATGCAGCTGATTCCTAAGAAACCTTATATTTTAGCAACTAGTCCTAGCTCTGGTACTGGATAATGTAAACACATCTAACACACAGCACAAGAAACTCATACCTCGGAGATGCTACGTTTTTTAAACCAGAGTTAGAGGCTAAACTCACACACCATTCCTGATGGAAGTATCAATTGTCAGAGAGCTAGGTTTTGTTTCCAGAGAGCCACAATCACCTAACTACATTTCGTAGTTGCACGCAAGTGATTTTGTAGAGTGTAGTTATCAAATATTTGGTACAGACAGACAGAAGAAATGACGTTGGGTTGTGGCTTGGATCCTAAGGTCATATAAGACTGGAATTTGGGTTTGGATTCCACAGCACTGAAATTGCTCTTCAGAGATTCCATCTCTGTCGATACCAGAACCAGAAAAAACTCCTTTCTGTTTTTTAATCCTACTCAAACCCAAATATTGGAAGCATGTTAACATCTATGAACGAACATATCTGGCTCCTTGCCATATGCTGTATTAATATGCCATATTTAGCCTCATTCTCTAGTACTCAGGCATTTAACCTGTTACCTCCAGCCCTTTCATCCACATCCAGTATGCCACTAACCAACATGGCTTTGCCCCTTTTCTTTCTTTCTTCCATTCTGTTAGTTGTTTTACACACATTTAACACGGCTATCCCATGGCACTGGGAAAAGTGACTTTTAACTTGTGCTCCCTCTACTGTCTGATTTGCTTCCAGCATTTGCTTTGCATGAACATAGCAATATCGTAGAAAAAAAAATTCAATTTCTTCTAACAGAAAGGTCTATTATTTACCACAGCTTTAGAAGTTACTATGTTAACTTGCTAAAACACATGCATAGCAAATTAAGTGCCTAAATGTATAGACCTTCAACTAGCATATCAGCTATCCAGAATTCCATATATTACAGACATTTTGTCTTGATCTCCTGTGAACCTCCAGGCTGAAATGAAGGAGTCACATGAAGCAACCATGGTAGCTAATATAAAGTACTTCAGACCTGTCAGGTAGCCCTAACTTCCATCAAAATCAATGCAAGTTGCAATTACATCCCCCCTTTAAAAGGTCAGGCCACTTAAAAACGTGATTATTAGACTAGAAAGTCCTCAGTAAGAGATCAGGAGGCTGAGTTCTAAGTCTTGATCTAGGGATTTGTGCTATGCTTAGCCAGACCCGCGGCTTTTCCTTGACACGGTTCTCACTCCTCATCTGTCACGGAAAAAGCATCTTCATGTTTTACATTGGCAGTAAGCAGCTGTAAAGTGAGGAGGGGAAGAGGAACAGCAAGACTTGGTGCCCCTTCTGTGGCGATTCCTTTCCATGAACAACATGGGCGTTTTCCACGGCTTCTTGCAAAGCAGATCAAAACAATGAAGACAGCTTTAAATTGCAATTAGAAGCTCCTATCACGCACTCTGAAGCTCGGAACAAAGAATAAACCATGGAGTTAGCACTGTCTACAGATCAAATAGTGAAGCACTGCAGCTGCTCGCTGCTGGAGTACTGCTTGGGGCTCTCACGAGGCTCTTGGCGATGATGATGAGCAAGTCGTATCCTCTCAGTACAGTGAGGAACATCAACTGGACGAGCTACCATACATTTGTGGGTTTTTCACCTGCGATGTGGCCACAGAGCCACTGTGGATGTGGACAGCTAAGTACAAATACCAATGGTGAGGTGGAAGGCTATCTATGCAAAATGTGTGCATTATATGCAAGATATCCTGAAAGTATCTGATCCATTGTGCACACACTACATCAAGACTGGCTTTGTATTTCCATGTGATGCCACAACAAGATAACATTTGTTTAGAAGTGACAGTTTTGCTTGATTACTTTCAGAAATAATTAATGTTTAGCATACTGTAGACGAACTAAGAGGTTCACATTGTTTTTTGCCTGAAACACACATTGAAATAAATTCTAATAAAAAATAAGCCTTTAAGTCTTTGTTCATACTGGCAAGTAAACTGGCTGAGTATAAAAGCCAAGGGTATGATTGACTACCTTACCAATGTTACAACTGTTCCACTAAATAGGTATTTCAGAATTTACTTCCTTGCAGAAGAATCCTTAAATAAGCTTTCTTACAAGGCTTAGAAAATCCCATACTTTAGGACACATTTCCTGTTTTCTTGCTGTATTTAACTATAATTTCAGAATGAAATTTATTTTTTTTTAAATAAAGATCGAAAAATCAAACTTTAAGAGTATGGAGAAGATCACAGAAATCTATCTTGCCGATTTCAATGCGCTGAAATTGTTTAATGAATGCCCACAAATCTTTATAAAAATCAAAACAGTGAACACATTAACAGATTAGCATTATGAGTATTTTTAGCCCTCAGACATAAAAGGCACGTCTGCATATTCCCCAGAATGGAAAACTTCTGTAAGTAAAACTCAAATAATAATTAAATCCCATTTCATTGATTAGTTGTGTCTGTTACTTTCTTCTGCCTGCTTTTAGATTCTGAAAAGGATCTCACTAACACTCATTTTCTTCTACTTCCTTTAGCACTGTGTGTGGTGGGGCAAATTCACAATGCAAATTCATGTAAAAGTATGCAAACTGATTTTTTATAGTATATAATCACCAACTTTCTGTGTTGATCAGCAGCTTTTACACCACCTCTAGTTAGACTCAGAGGTGCATATCAAATCTGGCATTGTGAAGACTTTGAATCTGAAATGAGTGTTTTTAAGGAAACTTATGGGCTACCTTACTTAGGTCTCCAGAGTTTCTAGATGAGCAAACTAACCTTCCCACCACAGCTCAGAACTCCTTCTACTTTCAGCATCACTTGTCTGTTGACTCCACATACCAGTTACACACCTTCTTAATCCTTCGTGTAAGCTTTGCAACAGCTTTATAAATTCCTTATTGTTTCTTACTAAGAACAGCGATGTTCCCCTTCACCCCAGCTGCTCAGCTGCAGTTTTCATTTACAGATAGAAAACAGAGCCTGTTTCTACAGTGAGGAAAAAAAGAGTACACACCCTTGCAAGCCCTCCTCGGTGAAAGTCCCCCAGTACTTATTTTAAGAGGTGAGGCTCTTGTATTACAAAACTGGTTAGAGCTGGACAAGTCAATGGCACTCTGCAGGAGAACATTTATGAAACACACTGAAAAATCATATTTTAATCAAAAGTCAGACATCGATTCTACTTCAATTTGATATATTTGAAACAATTCTGGAAGCTAAATTCAGCTTCTTAAAGCCTTTTTTGTGCACATTTTTTCTGTAATGAGGGACAGGACTTCTTCATAAACAAATATTGGGAAGGAACCAAAATAAGTTGATACTCAGCTGCTGAAAAAAAAATCAAAAGTACTTAAAGACCAGATTTCAAACAGTATCTTGGTATCTAAAGATTCAGGTAGACCTCTGAAAGGGCTTCCAGGTGGATCTGTGTGGTGGATCTATTTATTTTTCATACCTACCACAGTATCTGCAAAAGAATCCCATTAGGAACTCCTCTGTATTTTTATGCAACTAAACACCTCTAAATCTGAATTATACAACTCAGAATCTACATTTTATCTTTAAAAGATTGTTCAGGAACACAAAGCTACGGGAGCAGCAGCTGGTGCAGGAACACGTCTGTGTTCCCACGTTCTGGACTGCAGTGGCAATCAGCTGGACAGGGCTGCCTGAGTCCCTGGCATGCTTTTTGGAGTCGGACTTCAGGCTTCCGAGCTCTTTGCATAGATTCGAAGAGGGGAGGTTTATAACTGCTCCTCTTTCTGTTTGCATATTTTAAACAAGCACCCACAAACAGATACTTGGAAAGATACTTAATTGGGAAGCTTACATGCTATACATATTAATGTACAGCAATGCTAATGCTGTATATTTAATACATCTAAACAGAAAAGCACCTGCCAGCAGGCACATTAATTTTCTTGTTATTTTCTTGGTATTTCAAAGTACTATTTCTTAATATTTACTGGTTGCAATTGGTATTCTGTTGTTTATTCAGCTTTTTACTTCCCTTTTTTTTTTTTTGTATTTAGAACTAACATGTTAACTAGAATCCCTCTGCACAATAACCTATGCCTTCCTTTCCTTAAATGATCACTACAAATCTTCTAACTAATATAGTCTGTAATACAACTCGTTATGCAAGTATATTTTTGCATTTGCCAGGGTGTGATTCTAAGAAATTTATGTGTGTGTGTGTATATGATATTACATGAGCTTGAAATAAGGATTTACCCACAACTGCAAGCACAGAGTCAAGCTAGAGAGGATTCAGTGTTCCTTCAATCATCCTGGCACCAACATTCATACCCAGGCATGGGTATGACATCTGTACGTAATTCTACAGAAAACTGCTTTATTCACCAGTAATCTTCTGTTGTAACTATCATCTCTTTCAGAAAGCTGTGAAAACGTTCTTTCTGTGGCCCTTATCATTTTCAGATTAAAGAATTCCCCATTAGTTACAGGACCCGTGAGCACTCACTGTAAATCAACAAGCTGTATGTATAAAATTAGCCCTTACAATATCCAGCCCAAATCCCACAAACTGCTCTGAACTTTTTCTTCCTTTTTTGCCAGTTGTCTATCTTTTGCAAAGCTGCCATCATCTGCTCTCTTGCAAATTCATGGTTTTCAGGGGGTTCTTGTTTCTGCTGCCTTCTCAGATTACAATTTCTTTTGTGTTAATTAAGCTGAAAAATTGAAAGAATGTCGCTGACTCTACAAAGAACACAAAACAGGCTTGCTTGAAAAGCTAAAAATAGATTGCTCTGTTCAGAAGACAGACTACTCAGTCTTCAAACTATTTGTACAATGTGAATTAATTGCAGATGGCCAATTCATTTATTTAGACCTCTGTGACAGAAATGAAAGTGCTACTGCGACTCACTATGTGCACAGAGCTCCCTTCAGGTAGTTGGGTCTAATCAGAAAAAGAGGTGGCACGTTTTTTATTTTCTGGAAGTCAATTTGTCAAAAAGTTTTTTGATTTGATTCTCTCTCCCCAACATCCCGGTCTCTCTCCCAACGGCTAGGGTTTAAGACATGACACTGATGTGCACTAACTAGAAGTTACGATGGCCAGTCCACATTTACTTCTAGCATTCACAGTATATGCTGTAAATCAGTTACATCCTTGTGATTAAAAAAATATTTCATAATGATGTAAATGTTGCAACAAAGAGCACCTAGACTATTTGAATTATTTGAAATCAATGCTCTTTTTTACCCTCAGTGTTTGTTTTAAAAAGCATTTTAATTTCCTTTTTCTTTTTTTTTTTTTCTTTCTTCCTTAAAAGCAAAGGAAGAGATTTTTTTAAAAAATGTTATTGATTTAACAGGAGATAATTCAGGAAAATCTAAATGGAAGCTGATATTCCATCCTGGCTTTTATTGTTAGATAAATGGGAGGTTTCCAAAAATACCATCTATTAACTGGGGTGTATAAACTGTAGCCGTGAAATAAAAATACCATTGAACGAGATAAATTGTTTGGGAAACAGAATGATCTGTACTAGGACTTTACAGCAGATCCTGAACAGCGTGAGGCCTCTTTTGTGCTAGAAAACTAGAAAGTTGTCATTTGGGAGTCTAAATAATGCCAAGAAAAAGAAACTAAATATCAGAGTCCCTTTCCTCCAACTCCAGTGTCTATCCTTTGCAATTTTACTACTTAGCAGTCTCTAAATCCTTGTTTGCAGACTTACTGGCTTGAAAAATGTGCAAAAGTTGATCCACACAGGGTCTGAGCTAGCAGGGTTGTAAGAAAACCTCCCAAGAAGCTTCAGGTGGTATGATATCTAGCATGCTGATAGTATCACAGATATTACATTTTTCTGTTACTATTTTAAATAACATAATGTTGCTGTCTGCATTTCAAAGTAGTGATGTTACATCTTAAGTCTTTAAATAAAGGCTGGTATATATAAAGGCATCCAGCCTTACAAGCCAAAAATACAGCTTGATGCAGAAATGAATTAAATTTTCTGCCTAGACAAGTGATAGTAATCTACTGAAATTTAAGTACCAGTCTCCTCCACTGTTTAAGCTCCTTCTGAAATACTTCTCATGAAGTTGCTCATACTTATCAGTTATCACAGACTTAAAAGGGGGCAGACATCATCCCTACCCTATATTTTAAGCTATATTCCTTTGCTGTAACTTCATTGAAACTCTCATCGAGGTCAAGGGAAGTAACTTGTCTTCAAGCAATACAAAACCAGCTACGCAGTTAGGCTACAGTTGTAAACGCATCTTCCTTCTACTTTTATGGACTACAGAAAGTAGAGAGAGAGCTACCACCTTCCTAACAAGAAACAAATCCATTCCTAAGGAAAGAAACTTCACAGGATGCCTCTTAAAGATGAACTCTGTCCTGCACGTTTCGTGCATTTCCTGGAAATGCAGGCGATACCTGAGGTGGAGCAGAGGACAATAAAGCTGCAAGATAGCAAAGGTCAGATGCCTTCAGCTCCATCCACAAACCAGGCTGAGCCACCCATCAGGTCAATCCAGGCACAGATTCCAGGTCTGGGGAGGGGGCACCCTTAAATGCTGCTGTATGCTCACACAGTGCAGTTACACTTGCCCCCAGTCCTTGGAGGACTTACAGCACAGCTCGCTCACCCTGACGGGGTCCACAACACCCTCAAACCACTGTTTTTGCTTTCAGCCCCAGCTGGAAACGAAGTCATGGCCTTCAGCGAGGCCAGGCCACAAGGAGTGCGCCCCCAGGCACAGCGGCAGCGCCCGCGGCTCACCGAGGTTTACTTCTGCAAATGAACTGACTTAGACAGAAACTAATCTTGGTTGAAAAGTGAAACGCTTGGCCACATGCGTAGAAGAGGAATTTGTTGTTGTTTTTCAAGGCATGCAGTAAGGAAAGTGGTATTGGGGAAGCACCATCAGACCGCAGCAGCATCCGCCAAGCAGCCCTCTCCTCCTGGTGACTTGGTTCCTGCTGTAAAATAAACCGGCATCACCAACATCCCGTTGAAATGACCAGAAAACATTAAACTACCCATTCACAGTGACTGACCCCATTGCTTTCACTGAGAGAAGCAAAGGGCAGCAGATTGAAAAATAAATACAAATAAACAAGTGCCTGCTGCTGGAGAACAGCACTACCCCAGCAGTGAGAGCTCAAGTGAAGACAGCGTGGTCCTCGCATCCTTGAGGGCAAAGCGTGTTATCAACGCTGCCATGGGGAGTGACCAGTCTGTGCCTTTGCACTTCTCCAATTCTTTTTAATTTTCCACTCTGGATTTATTTATTTATAAACTGTGGTGGGCCAGACTCTGTAGGGATCGTGTCTTTACGCAGGCACATGCTACCTTCTCTCAAATGAGAAACATCTTTGTTTACTTAAGCTATTTTTGTTAGACTTTTTTTTTTTTTTTTTTTTTTTGCTGGTCCTGAAGAGTTTTGCCTTGCTTAAGTAAACATCAATATCTTTGGCAGAAGCGCCACCCTGGAGTGCCCACAGAGTACCCTGGTAGACCTCATAAAGGTGACATATGTATATATATGTTTAGTGCTTGCTGACGCGAATCATGTCAGCCGAGGTCTTTCTAGTAAATAAAACATTTTCAAAGCATTAACTATTAAAGATTTCTAAAACACTAATACTAGCACTTAAGAAATTCATACGAAGTATTTCTCTTTCTGTGGGGACTGTGCCTGGACCTGTGCTGCCTGCTCCAAACAAGGCTCCCATGACACGGGGAAATGCAGCACCATCTCCTACTGGCACCGAGCGAGGACAGGAGCTGACACCAGGTATAAGCTGGGACAAGCTGAGTCCCAGAGCACCACGTCAGATGCTGGTCCTCTCAGAGCTTTCCACACCTGGTGTGGTCTGCAAAACCTCCAGCAGAATAGATGTAGCACATCGCAATTCTCCGACTGCAAAAGCTCCTTCACATTTGTAATGAGAGGAATGGTTAAATGTCTGTAATTTATTAATTTCTATACAGGATTTCACAAGAAGGTAGGTGAACTGACAGCTCAAAAGGAGGAACATCACCTCACTTTTCAGCAGTAGATTCTTCACCGTAAACCCACGAAGTTATTTTTTGTTTAGCCCTTAATGAAGGATGATAAAATATCAGTGTCTGTGTTGCAATTCTGATGCATCACGAGAGGGAAGGGGGGAAAAAAAAACAACAGAGCACACAAGACAGAGATGATTTAAATAGTGTTTCAGCATTTTTATCCAAATTTTTAAGATGCTGGACTAGCAGGAATTCTAGTACTTCTCTCTAGCATTTTGACTATGTGTTCTTAAATACTTTTTAAACCTGGAGGAGTGCTACAATTTAGCACCTCTCCAGTTGACAGTGCAAAGAAAAGGAGAAGCGTCAGAACACTCGTTCTCTGAATGGATTTGTTCCTTCCCCAGTGCCCCATGTTGGCCTACTGCAGCACCTCTGAGACTACAGAAGGATGCTGAAGTCACAGTTTACGCTGGTTCTTGCATATCTACAGCCCCTACCCAACAGAAAGTTGGCCCTCTGGATATAATTAGAGTTCAAGGAATAGCCTGTCTTTTAAACCGCAAGGACAGAGATCAGGTTCCACTATTATAAAAAGGAGAAAAACCTTATTTGTATAGACTGCAAGATTTCTGAAGTATAGAAAATGAAGATATGCCATGGTTACTCAGGACGACTTAGGATCTGCAGCATGTATGCTTTCATAGGTTGCTGTCTTGTTTTTATTTCCCCATCAGGTTGCATGAAAGGAACATTTTCTTCCATTTTGTTAAAAAAGAAAACAAACCATCAGATAAATATCAACATGGTTAAACTAAAATAAATCCATCATCCTGTAAATTTTTAAATAACTCAATAAACTGTTATGTTTTGAAATGGTATAAGACAAATTTTTCCTCCTCTATAATTCAAAAACAGCCTTAACCAATTACTTCAAACTTTTCCCCAAATGAGACACATCTCCTTTGGCTCAACATTTCACATGAGAATTTTCAAGCCAAAAGGAGTTTCTTCCACAGATGAAATTGGAAATGAGAGATTAAAATCACCCTAATGATAGGTACTTGGTTATGCCTTTTAACTATGGACCCATGCCCGTATCTCTATAATTGTGACAATATTTTTCCAAGCAGAGTATCGTGTTGTATGTAACATTGAAACTTCCTGGTCTCTACTCCTTCTCCTCTGCTGCATGGTTACCATCTTATTTTTATAAGCATTCCATTCTGGGGCTGGCCCTTTAGCTCTGGCAGAGCCAAGCAGCTTCTGCTTTAAAGCGGCTATTTTGCAACTAGCTGCTGCTTGCTGCATCTCCCTTTTCCAGCCAGCAAGTACCTGTAATGTTTTCCTCTCCAGCTACTGAGAAACCAGCACTTTCTCACAGGTGCTGGCCCCTAAAACAGTGCACCCAGCGGGAATAACGAATGGTGACCTGGACCACGCAGGGATCTGTCAGGGTGGGCTTTGGTGCTGTTTCCTTTTTGGAAGGGCTGCGAAATGGCTGGTTTTACATGAGCTCATAACAAAAATAATTCTAGATTCACATCCTGCTCACGCTGGCACTATGCTGCTGGACCAGTCAGGCTTGCATCAAAGGCAAGTTTTCATCGCCGCTCCAAATCAACGGCTAAACATCAGGGGAGCCACCAACAGCACCACCAGGCACTCCTGGCCACTTCTGGCTCAAAAGCAGCGGTCAGCAGGGCAACGACAGCAAACTACATGGATTAAATATTTTAAGCAAAGTACCTATGGTATGATTATTTTACTTGGGCTGTTCTGTAGTGAGAATCCAACCCTTTACAAATAATAATGCTCTATTTTCCCCCCTTAAAAACAACACATACACAAAAAAAAAAAAAAAGAAGAAAAAGCGACTGAATTTAGAGCAGCCAAAACTCTGTGTATTGCCTGGAGGAGAGGTCTGCCCATCCGGGCTGCCAGGGAGGGAGGCTTTTTTCTTACAATTAATTGCCTACAGGACAAAGCAACTACCTTGACCTAGAGGAAGATGTGGTTGTTTCCTTCCCATCATTTTTCTCAGTCTTTAAACTGCTGTAGACAAGTGTCACATGCTCTGAAGTGCACACAGGCGGACACTAAGAGACAAATTCAAGCACGGTCACAGCCCCAGGAGCACCCCAGCCTCCTGATGCACTGAAGAGCCCTTAGTACATTTTCAGCTGGTCTCCACTCCAGATCAGACATCTGCACCACAGCAGTACATCATGGATTCGTAGCAGAAGCTACTCGCTGCTCTGGCAGGCAGTAATTAGATTACACGAATTACAGAAACGACGGGCTGGTTGTCTACTCACTGTACGGGCAGCCTGGAACGGCCTGGATAAGAGCAAAGCATTCAGATTAGCACAGGGATGAGCTCAGTGTAAATCCAAATAATACCAAAATAATATGTATTAATGCATGATGCCTCTGAACCAGCACGCTTGCTATTGCAATGCTTATCCTCTGCTGGCTATTTCACGAAACTGACAACATGAAATGTACCGTGTACGAGGCCGTCTGCTCATTTGCTTTTCTCAGCATCACACCTTCCACACTGTTCACACTTTTTATTAGAAAACTCAACAATATGTGGGAAAACCCCATGACCATGCCTGCATGAGCACTGCAGGCGTGCTGTACAACGGCGACCACAACTACAGTGCTCCAGACACTGGCCTACAAGCAAGTGCAACAAGCATTCAGCTTTGCTTATAAAACTCCCATATTTAACACAGCCACAGCACGTAGCTTTCAAAATCAGAGCTGGGTTTTCCCACTTAGGGGCAGCCGACCTGCTGCCAGGGGTCCATCAGCCACCAGTGCTGCATCACGAGGCACCCGCAGCTGTGTTGCCTCCACATCATATCCACTTTCCAGCTTGACTGAACCCATAACGTGGCTAGCAAATCTTTCAAATCCTATTTAAAAGTTGCATTTCTCCAACACAACTGTCATGGCAAAGCAGGGCTTTGTGTATCGGGATCACAGGCGATGCACAAACCCCTGGAGCAGTCGTGTGCAAGAGGAGCGCTAACGGGCGTCTCCCTCGGGCTGCACGAAAGCGTTTGAGTAACACAAACGCAGCTCCCAGGGGCTCTGCCTCAGCCTCTGACAACAGCTGTGGGTGGAACTGGAGAATATTCCATAGTTTTCCACATATAGGAAGCTTGGAAATGCATACCAGGGAAGGAGGGCGAGGAAGGCAGGGCTGCCAGTGGCAGCTGGAGGATTTTCACTGCCCAGGGCCGCGCATCAGGGCACGGCCTCCTCTGCACATTTGGTGATGCACAGTGCATTTAGGGATTCTCAGTCGAGCAGCCTATCTACTCACAGAGTCACAGCGGCACGAGCAGAAGCGCGTATTTATAAACGGCATGCAAAAAAAAGCAGGATGAGTAGGACTGGGGCTCTCCAGCTGCAGTTCTGGTTACGCCAGACAGCTGCTCTGTCAAAAATGCTGGGAGAAATGCTTCATTTCTTCACAGGGGATGCCTTTTCATACTCAGCAGGAGTCTGCTTTGGCAGCTAGATGCTGCCCAAGGGAGAGATCGTGGAGGTGATGTTTAAGATACGGGTGGTATGCACCAGATACCTGGCTATGTATTTCTGACTCAGAGGGATTTGCAGAGAGGAGAAAAAAAATATCCGGGTAAGCACTATTAACCGCCATATAATCATGACTGCATTTTTTTTTTTCCACAGCTGTTCAAACAAGCATCTTGCATGACTCCTGAGCTTGCAGCCCAGCACGTGAGGCTGCAGCTGCACAAGACCCAAGCTCTGCCCCAGCTGCTGCAGCCATCACCCACCGACCCAGCACCAGCACCGGTCTGTCCTCATCCTTGTCCTCATCCTCGGCAGCGACAGGGGACGAGGGAGGAGCTCCACAATTAAAGTTAGCATTTCAGCAAGGGCCATCCTCAAGCCACAACAGAACCGGCACAATCTGATGGGAGAGATTGGAATAATAGGTTGGTACTGACCCTCGGTTCGGGCAGCAGCATGGAAACAAACTCTAGGTAGCTCTTACATCTGAAAGCCTTGCGTCACTTTAGCAAATGTTAATTGCATCAGTGGTTTTACTGTAGTAAGTTTCTTTTTCCTTTCCAGTTTTCTAAAGCCTTAGGAATATTTCAGTGGGAATCCTTCCCAAATATGCAAACAGCAAGTCAATGCTCAGAGTTTTTTGCCAAGCTGCCCTTTCCCGACATTTCTCACACACACACACAAAAAAAAGCATGATTAAAAATAGTATTTAAAATAATAAATAAAAAACAGAAAGGGACTAGAGTTTAGCAGGTCTAGTATTGCAAACAGCTAATCAAAAATCATTGCTAACACAGCCATACGTTTACTTGTCCAGCGTGGCCTCCTGATGATAATGTGCTCCCTTTTAATCAGAAGTAATTTAAATGCCTGCTCCTGCTGTTGCTCACGGGAAAGCAAAGTGCAGCACTGAGGCAGCAGGATCAGACCTCCAGCGAGCTTCTGAGGCAGCTCCAGCTCCTGGGAGTCTTCTGGCTTGAGACAGCACTTGGAGGCTTTTATTATTTGAATCGTGTCAAGAATATCTTGGGTTTGTGTTTTTTTCACCAAATACCCCCAGCGTTTTCCTTGTTTTAATTAATTAGCTTTCCCTGGGGGGAAAAAAAATACTAAGGATAAGTAACAAATGTCATAATTGGCATCTCACTAATTGCATTCCTTCTTTTATTTAGAAATACTATGCTACAGCTTCTCAGAACATGAGTTTTCCATGTGTCGTTTTTTAGCACTTAAAAAAATGTTAAAAATTTATTTCCATCATGATTTAAGAAATCTAATTTTTAAAGTTCAAAACCAAATGATCAGGTATCACTTTCTCCAGTCACTTAAGATTCCTAAATTTCTATTTGTGGTTGCTGCTATCAAATTCCCTACTTTTCCTTTAAATATAGATGTTGCAATTGCAATGTTTAGCACTACGGTTACAGTTCACATTCAGGACAAAGCTGACTCCTTAGCACTCAGCCAGTATAAATGTACAGAATGATCTTCAGATGTATCTTAACCAGTCTCAGGCATTTCTATGCCTTTTAGCACAGAGTTTACAGTAACACTGACAAAATAAAGTATACTAATCTGATAATCATGTAATATTATTTACATGAAAACTCTAACTATAAATTCATTAAGAAAATCCTACAACAAAATTATGAAAAAACATTAAAAATATCCATCTTGTTCTTAACATTCAAAAACTTAAATATTTAGCTTATATTAAGGCTGCATAAAAATTTGTTACTCTAATATGAGGAAGAAGCAAATCCAGTAATTTTAATTAATAAATTTTATGTATCCCATCTTGAATTTGATATATTAAATATAATTTTAAAAGAGAGACAAAAGAGAGGGATGTTTCCAAGGAAAAATGTAAGCATCAAAAAGGTTGACTCAACTCTTCTCCCTCCCTTTTATAACATGCAATAGGAAATGGTTACCAGGAAAAACAGTAATTATCTTAGAGATGTTTTACTTTGCAATTACTCTACTAATTTTTTCTAACAAAATATAGTTCTTCAGTTAACTTTCTAGAGAACAGTACTGGTTGGTTACCATGCATCCAAAAATTCTACTTCTGTAAAAATCATCCTGAACAAAGAAAGCAAGACCACAGCTGTGACTGTCCAGATATAGAATATCTTCAGGTCATCAAAACTAATATTTCACACGTTCTCAAAACTGTCTTACCATATTATCTATATGAAACAAATATAGTTTCTGACATTTTAATAACTTAAGTTACCCCTTTCAAATAACATGGCAAATTATCACTGTACTCTAGATTCTGATAATTAAACATTTCTAAAAATTATTTTAGAGGGTAGTAAAAATACCCATAAATATTTCAGTCCCTATTGTGTATGTTTGCAATGAGATCTTCACCATCACACCTTTGGCAGGAGGGGGGGGATTAATTTTATTACTTAGAGGTAACATAGTCAAAGGATTGATTTCTTTAAAGCTCAGGCAAATTAAAAAAATGAAAAAATATCATTGTGGAATTTTGTCATCTAAAAAAACCACCATAATCCTAAGAGAATCTTAATTAGCTGTTATCAATTACCAACATGAAGAAACACATCACCTGCATTCCCAAAATTGGGAAAACAACAAAATATTAAAGCGGTTATGAAGAAGAGCAGAATAACTCAGAAGATAATGCTAACAATTTAATATCTAACAAGTTAACAGACCTTTATGTGGAAATACAGGAATTTAATATACTATAGGTATTTATAGTACTTTTTCTACACATTTGCATTTACAGTATAATCACGAGACTTTTTTTTTTTTTTTTTTTTTTTTTTTTAAAACTTTCACTCTTGCACCACTAAGGCAATTTGGAATTAGACTTATGTATTCAACAGTCCACTAACATCATCAAAAAAAAAAACAGGTGACTAACCAATACTTCACTATTTCTGACAAACAAAATCTTTTTACCTAGACAGTAAAATAATAGACTTTTTAAATAACTTTATCTTGCGTGTACCCATCTCAAACTCCTTCACAAGATTTATAATCTCAGTTTAATTCCTTTGCAGACTCCCAAGGGACTAATTTCAGTTACATTTGTGCTGTTTTCTCCCAGTTTGGATTTAATACATTACGGAGGGCAACAAATATTAAGTATGTAAAAAGGTAACAATTTAAAAATGACAATTCCTGGAAAAAACATTCTTTATGTGTTAAATTCCCTGAAGAACAGAAATGGCCAAGATGTGTTTCAGACATCTGACTATTAGTCAACTATTGTTAAAGTGATCCAATTATTAAATAGGCAAGAATTATTTATTTTACTTATATAAACTATCCTTCTTTGACGGGTCTGGAATAAATTAACACATCCACATGTTTCTTTGCTTACTATGCCAAGAAGAATGACTAATATTTTTCTATAATAATATTTTGATAAGAAAATGAATGTTCAGTTTAGATTTGTAATATGAGTTTCTGCATAGTTTTTATGAGCTGAATCAAATATGAAATGATCAAATTAGAAGGATTTGAACAACCTAATTTAAAAACAAAACAGCTTTGCTCAAATACAAAAAGTATTTTCTTTGCTACTTTATCAAATGAAAGCATATTTGGGCTGTCAAAAATACACTGGCTAAAGGATTTAGACAGGCTTCATCTGAAGTACATTTAAACATCAAAACTAATTTAAAATGATCTAGAGAAACAAGCTGTGGAATGTCCAATCCTAAAAAAAAAAAAAAAAAAAAAAGTAATTAAATGCTCAGGGCTTAGCTTACTAAATACAATTACGGACATCCACCT
The DNA here is from genome assembly GCF_009819795.1 of Aythya fuligula. Lineage (NCBI taxonomy): Eukaryota > Metazoa > Chordata > Aves > Anseriformes > Anatidae > Aythya > Aythya fuligula. The sequence continues at coordinate 11,078,237 of NC_045574.1, read as the reverse complement.
CCTTTCTCCCCTTGCCAGATAAAATGCCCTCACCCGGCCACCTCCAGCCATGGCAGGAGGACTCGTAACAGCTTGGAGGCTGACCCCAGACCTGGAAGAGGGGGAAGGCATCCATTCACCTGCATTATAATGCCAGGATTTCCAGACATGTTGGTAAGACACCAACACAGAATCTGGAGCAGGCTCACTCCTCACGCCTGCTCCTCCTGCCCACAGACAAGAGCCTGGGGCGAGGGGCAGCCTGCGGACCCCACTGGACATCGGGGGAGATGTTATAGGATGCTGCCCTGCAACACCTGGTGTTCCTAACCTGTGTGACAAAGCACCAGGTGGAGAGCTTCAGATCCTCAGTTCCACAAAATAAAACTAAAACCAACAGTCTGATTGAAACTGTAGTTGCCTCTACACTACAGGAGCTTTCTGTTTTTCCCTACCCAGTGGCTGGGGCAGCTTCAGGAAACAGGTCTGCCTGTCTGTCACAATAATTGTTTCTGCCTCAGTTATCTAGTCCAGTCAAAACAAGCCAAGTTCATAGCCAGAGCTGCAAGAGATTTCGAACAAGATTTCTGCGAGCCCCTCTGCGAGCCGAGCATCCCCCTGACACCCAGCACGCCTCACCCCACTGCTCCCCGGCTGGGACCACCTCAACATCACCCACCCCAATATGCAACGGGACCGCTCAGAAGAAAAAATCCACTCAAGGTCTCCCTGTCCTTTCCTATCACACAGCTGACTGCTCCCTCCCTTCGCCATCGCGCGGTCCCCTGGAGACAAGCCTGCACCTTCCGGGCCGCAGGAAGCAGCGTGGCCCCACTGGGGCTGGGGCCCCGGCTGGCTGCTGCCTTTGAGCCGCTTCTCTGCGGATCCGTGTGAGATTCATAATCCAGCTGGCTGCCTGGCTGCTCTGCCAGAGCTGGGGGGCCAGAGCGGGACAGCAGCACTCGGGTCTGCACGCCTGGAAGTGACGGAGGGTCTTGCAAAGAAGAGCAGGACCGCTGTCACAAAAAACAAACAAAACCACCACCCCCCAAAAAAAATCCCACACCAAAAATAGCTCAAGAGAAAGAGAAAAGTGAAAAACCAACCCTGAAAGGCTTTCTAGCTGGTCTGTCCCCAGACTATGCAGGAGGCTCAGCAAAAGAGGAATTTGTCCCCCACCCCCTCTGGCACAAAGTTGCAGCACGCGCAAACAAACAAAGAAAAATCCATAAAAAACGCCAAAAAAATACCCAAAGCTCATCCTCTGCAGTGTACAGGGTGCTTCTTTAATATTTTCAATCTGCAGAGGGATTTAGCTTTGGGCTTTCTTGCCGGCGAAGGCAGAGGGAGCAGGGCAGGAGCGGATCAGAAGGGAGAAGTTCCCCCAGAGGGTTTCAGAAGTTACCGCACATGTATTTCACCAGAGGCTATTTTTAACCCAGCAGTTGCTATTTTTACCAATGTCAGTGTTTTCCATGTGTTGAACTCTGTCCCCATGCAGGCTGCGGGGCGCTGCGCCCCGGCCCCCCCCAGGCGGCCCCCAGGCTCCCTGCTCTCCCCCCCGCTCCTCCTCCCTCCAGCGCTGGCTCTGGGTTGTCTGCAGCTCTTTGGGAGCTCTTTCAAGAGTATCAGCAGAGCCTGGACTCCGCTCCCCGCTGCCCCTCCTCTGTATGGATATATCTGGGGGGGGGGGGGGGCTGTGCGTGGTGCAAAGTCCAACCGCCAGCACCCAGCAAAGCTCCTGCTTCAACTTCATTCCTCTCCAAACACATTCCTGCCAACCCGGAGGGGAGAAGGAAAAAAAAAAAAAGAAAAAAAGAAAAAGTAAACAAACGCCACTGTTGCTAAGTTTTGCACTTTATACCCTTTTATATTTACAATCCTCTCTTGGCTAAAAATAGCAACACATGATCCATTTATAACTGGCCGGACATGCCCCGAAGCCGCTGGCGGGGCCCTGGCTGATGAAAGGAGCTCTTTGCGTTCCTTCTACCTGAGCTCATCTCGCGCTTAAAGGGCTCAGACAACCCCGCTGCCACAAAGCACGCATTGAAACCCCTGCTGCTTCCAGCAGAGATCAGGATAAGGGGTGCAAAAAAATAAAATAGCAAAAAAAAAAAAAAAAAAAAAAAAGGCTGCCCCCTGCCCTTCTTGGCATGCTTGGAGGAACATGGGAGCAGGGAGGTGCGGGAGGGGAAGGCGGCCCCAGCATGGGGCAGAAGCGTGCCCCAGCCCACAGCAAAGGGGCTGGGGAGGCAGCTCAGGGTTTAGCTTGGGGTTTAGCTTGGGACGTGATTGAAAAGTGAGTCTGGAACTTGCATCAGAGGTGACCATGGGAACAACTGGGGGCTTGGCTCTCAGGCAGTTGTTCTGAAATCGACCTTTAGATGGTACCATGAGGTGGTCACTGTGGACGGACCCAGAAGTGGCTGGAAGCAGTGCCCAGTTTATCTGTACACCACTCCAGGCCTGGTTCTTGGGCTTGGGGTGAGGAGTGACTCCAGAAGCAGTGCTAAAGCTGGCCTAGAAGCAGTACCTCAACTGCCTGAGGCAGAAATGCATGGATTTATTTGCAAAAACTGTTCACACAGGAAGTTTTAAAGATGGGGTATTTTCTTCTTTCACCATTACTAGCATCTTCTGAATCCAACATTAAAAATTTCCATCAGCACCCATGAAGGATTCTTAGCTGTGTGTGTAGTGTAAACAGCTCGGGGACTGCAGGAGAAGTCACAAGGGCCAGGCCCAACGCCTGTTTCAGTGGAAGCCACACCTTCCCTCAGAGAGCCCAGGTGCCACACGAATGCCACTTCCCATCTAGTATCAACAAGCTTCAATGTTCTAAAATTTCCTCTTTGAGGCACACGTTTCCTGCTTTTAGTCTCTTGCGGAACCAGGCCCAGGTCAGAGGCAGGAGGGCAGGTCACACATCACCCCACAGTGGTAACAAGAACTACAGCGTGGGACTATGCTGGCAACCATCACTGTTTTAGCAAAGTTTACCACAAAGGTGCAAATCCTAGATGCTTAGTAATACACAGTCAAGCCCTCCCAAAGTTATGGGACCTAAAAGCAAAATATACCTTCCATTTATGAGTCTTTCAGGTACTTTAGATGTTTCTCCGTACCTCAGTTTCTCTTTAGAGCCAAGGAACACTGTTTGCTTGGAATGACAGCAAGAGTTCAGTGCAGCATGCCATGGATTGCAGCTCTGAGGAAAAATGTAAGAATCATGGTGGGACCCAGAGATGAATTGATTGGAACAGCTGGCAACATCCTTACCTACATTTATTCTTTACAGCCCTATTTCAGTTGCTGTTCTGCTGCTCTTCTTGGTTTTGGTTTCTCTATGGGAAACCACACCACCTGACATCTCGTCTGTGCTGGAGCTTTCAGGCTGCGTTTCCCCTCTGTGACTACACCACGTACACGCTCACATCCACGTGTACCGCTGCCTTCATCAGCATCAGACATCCTTCTTCCGAGTGCAACTGCAAGGGTTATTTTGCTGACAAGGTGCTGAGCCCACAGGTTCCTGCCCCAGCGGCTGCAGTCTTCCACACTCCTGCAGCGTGCAAACACCAGCAGCCCTTTTCCTGCCCCTTCCTCTCCCTGGCACCTTCCCCTTCTCACCATCTTCCATTCTGAAGCTGACACCCAACCCCAGTCCTTGCAGCTTTGGCCCCCTCTTCTGTTGACAAAATCAAACTCCCTGGCCATGATCCCCTTGGAGGTCTGCCACCTATTCAACAAGTAGAAATGCCCCCCCCCCCCCTTTTTTTTTTTTCTTTGGAGGGCCACAGCAGGGTAGGTGCACAGAGAACAAAGCAGCACTGCAAGCAGTCCCTGTAACACAGGGTGTGATGGCTGTGGTGATGTCCTCTGCAGCTACACTGGCTCTGACACAGGTCTGATGGCCATGCTGGTGCCAGGAATACCTGGCTTGGGATAAAGCATGTAAGAGGGTTGTTGTGTTGCTGAGATCTCCAGTCACCATCTCACAAATACCCAACTATGGCCTGACATAAGGAAAGGGGAGGAGAAAATGGAGCACACATCTCCAGGGAAAATACACAATGTAACAGCATTTATTTATCCACACTAGAAGATGTTCCCAGAGACTGTTACTGCCCTGCACTTTCCTCTTTCTACCAATGCTCTCGTCCTGGGAGTACCCCTTTGCATTTGCTATTTATTGTTCTTTGCAGATGTTACATGCCAGTGTCCCCTGCCAAGACAGGACTCGGCCCCTCACTTTCAGAAGTGACAGAAACCTGACATCTCTAGCTGTGATGATGGAGGATTATAGGGCAGCGTTAAGGATGCCAGGTATATGGAACCAAGACAGCCATAACAGGGACTGAATCAAATAACTCAGCCCTTCCCAGCACTGCTCTGGGGTGGTGAAGCTTCCAGGAAGAAAAAAGCAGTCATTCCTTTGTGCAAATCAAAACCAGCCCGAGGTCACCTAACAATGGAGCGGTGTGAAATTGCACATGTGTAGCTGAGAGCAGCGCTTAGGACAAAGGCTTTAAAACTTCCTTGTTTAAAAGGCCAGAAAAAAAAACACAAAGCCCTGGTGTTCCTGGGCTACTGGATCTCCCCATAACCATTGACCTTCTATATTTGTTTATTTTTGAAAATGTGTCACTATTTTTCTCTTAAGTCAAATAATTGAATGATTTCCACATTCTCTTCCCTCTGACCTCTTATTTTCTTCCTTTTCTCTAGAAATGCTCATTCAGGACTCAAATATTAAGAGTGGATATGGCCTAAATGTTGCAATTCTTCATTCCACAGATTGCTATCACTATTGCAATCACTGTTCCCTCTTGTGTGGGTTTCTCCAGATCCAAAGGACACCATGAAATACAGATTTGAATAGTACACACAAGGAATAAAATAGACTCTTCGAAGAATCTTTACAAAAATACTCCTTAAGAATTAAGAGGAAAGGGCATTATTTTTACAGTGGGAGTATTATAAGCAATGTCTTCTGCTCTCAGCAAGGCCTCAAACGTTCGTTTCGTGGATCTGGGTAATTATTAGGCACTATGATTGTATTACCCCTGTGGAATCATTCTCTCAGGCTAAATTTGCTTCCTCAGACACCCTGGCATCACTCAGCAATTCTGCCTTTGCTTTTGAACAAAGCTGACTTGACCTGCTTTGATCATACGTGCTGGGAGACAAGAGGCAGAGAGCTCAAAAAGAAAGGGATTCTGGAGAGGGACGGAAATCACGCAGCCAGCACTGTCAGCCAGCTGAAACAGATGCTGCAGTTTTGGAAACGACTGCAGCTTTACTGACGAGAAGGTGAAGAGCGAGGTTGTCACCAGGGCTCCCCACTGCAGCCACATCGAGGAATTCTGCCTGCAAAGAAAGCTGCAGGCCAGTAAGAAGGGCTAGGGGTCCTTGCCCAACAGTAATACAGCCTCAGTTACGTTCATACAGTTCTACACCACTGCAAATAGCACTTCTGTTGGAAGTCCACCATCTACCAGTGGAGGTTATGCCAGAACCTCAGGACAGTGAACTCCACGTCTAAATCCAGACTCCTTGTGAAGGTAACGAGTCACACTGGAGAAGACTCTGCTCTGTTACATCTACAGCCTATGCTAACGGGCCATGGGAGTTGAAGAACAGTTTATAAAGCTATCTATGCACTTGGCTCTGCTGACATTTAGCATCCTAAACTACAAACCAGCATCCTGCAGGACATGGCCTTCACTACACTGCCTGCAGAAAGCTCCTCCACTCATTGCTTCCATCGAACTGGTCCTGACAAAACCTTCCTTACCACAGAGCAGTTTAAATAGAAACTCCAGAACCAGCACACTTCACTCCACGCTGTTATTAAAATGATCTCACAGATTTTGGTGAGCGCTAAAAATTACACTATAACAATGCACATGCTCTTACAGGGCTAAACATGCTAAAGAATCAAGCCCCAGCGGTGTCCTGTGGGAGAGACCAGCAGACCTTTAAATTGTAGTAGCACTTGAGGGCGCTCCTGCAATAAATTTAACTCACCCTAAAATCCTCCACTTGGTGATATGAGTTGAAGTCTTCTGTTAAAATATCACTCACCCACGTTGACACGTATATTTTTGCTGTTACAACACAGTGGCCCTGCTATTTTGGTAAACAAGGAGCAGAAGTTAGTCCTAACATTAAACATTCAAGGTTAGCACCTTGTTGTCCTTCCTAATATTCACACGAAGTGATAAAGGGGGACAGGGGAGGAAGAGGACAAGAAAACAGTTTAATTCAGATTTTTTTCCTCCATATAACAAACGTGCTCTGTGTGAAATGTTGGAAGTGTGAAAATGTCTTCTAGAAACTTAAAAAAAAAAAAAAGGGATGAAGATTCAAGCATCACCTTGTCTCAAAGGACAGACATGGGTTGCTGTAGTCCCTTATGGGCAGGGTGACTAGACCACTTTTTGCTCTGGTTTCCTTGGCCTTTAGAAGCATCCTCCTCACACAGACTTCTTGGTCCTCAGAGAAACCCCCATCCCTCCTTCACCTTCCACCTGTTACCTTCTCCACTGCATCCTTCCCACACCTTCCTTCTTGCAGGTCCTGCAGGTTGCTGCTGTGTAGTTTGGGATGCTCAGTGCCAGATCTGAGATCCAGCCATACAGTTCTACCCCAAGGGAGCATCCCAGACACATACATGCTCCACGGTTTTAGTCATGTTTCAGTTCTGAACTCATAAAATTCGTTCCCCATTTTTTAACCCTGCTCCAATACGAAACAGACAAAAAACAGGAACAGTCTTTTGAGTGAAGTTACACACTGTCAGCCCGAAAACAGCATTCTGTTCAGAAGTTCTGCCAGTGCAGCGCTGCATTTGATAATATCCCTGTTTTTAATCACAATACTTCCATATTTAGCTCTTCCTCAATTTCAGCCAATATGCTCAATAGTTTTCATTGCAGGATTTTAAAGCATCACATGCTTTTTTCTCAAGTAATATATAGATATTTTGAGGGGGAAGAGAGAAACCAGACTATGCAACATTGGAGTTTCTTTTTAATACTGACTGCTTAACAGAAAAAGAATGAAAGGAAACACTGAAGATTAAAAAGATAGTTCATAATATTTTCTACTGTTCCTGTAGTACTATATTTCTCCATCATTTTATTCAACAGTTGTCTGTGTCCTTAAGAATTTAATATTTAAAAACATCCTTACTGGTGTTTTAGAAAGTGTCAGACTATAATTTTAAGCAAGCAGAAATATAGCAAAGCAGGTGTGCTTGGCAACATATCCTAAAGTATACAGACTAGCTTGCCAGAGCTTAGAGATGACTATAGCATCAGTCCTATAAAAATGCATTCAAATAAGGACTACTAATTACATGTCAAAAATCATCTGCAATTGTAAAAAGGCAGGACAAAGTTAAAGGGAAAGCAATCCAAGGAAGCTGACCTATAAATCCACAGTTGTCAACAAAAGATAAGCCAACAAAAAGTAGAGTACAAAGTAACTGAGAAAAGTACTCTTTATCTGCAAAGATGATGAATTAATCCTTTCTTCTCTATCGTTCTGTGATTAGTTAAGAGTTAAGCTTTAAAAAAAAAAATCAGGAACAACATACAGCACATATCCGATTTTAACAGCTCCTCTAGCTGTGACAAGGAATTGATCTCAGGGTTGATCTCTGGAAGCCAGAAGACCACATTTTATGCCCGAGTTTTGGCTCATTGAAGCCATGGGGAGGCTCGGAGCAACCTGATGCTGTGCCACCTCCCCGACACGGCGGGCAGACCAACAGCCAGGCTGCTCCCTGGGATCAGCAATGTGCGCACTGCAAGATCTCCGCTTGGCAGGGGTGGAAATCTTTCAATCTCTGTCGTTTCCTGCCGAACCAGCATGGCTGGAATCTTCTGTAAATGGGCAGCATATTCATTTGCCGAGCTTCAGACTTAGTGTTTTACCAATACATATGAAAACCTTGTGTATCCAAGCTCAAACTTTCTAGGAACAATTCCAGTAAGATGCCTAATGTTTCCTGCTCCATGCAGAAAGGGGAAAAAAGCACAACAAAAAAAAGAGAACCAAACTCATTTATAATCTACTTTGACAGTTATTGAGAACATTTGGCACCTATTAAAAAATCTTTAAGATTAGACCCTGTGAGCTATAAAAAAAATATGTAAATGTGAACTTTACACCACATTTAGTTCACTACTGTGGTAGGTTCAGTCAGTTATTTTCCATTGAAAAATTATCTTCAAACGAAGCCAACTGCCCCACAGACAGCAAACATCCACATACCGCTGGCGTGTTCCCATGGGCATCCCTCCCACCCCAAAGTCACAGCCACAGAAGCAGCCCCCTCCCTCGAGGGACACGACGGCTCCAGCATCAGCTCACAGCCCCACGCTAACACAAGGATAAGACATGTCTGTGCTCCAACACAAAACACACTCAGCACAGGCACAAAGAGCTATTCTTGCTCAGAATCAGATCTCACCCAGCGCCTTATCCAGGTCTTTTGCTGTCATTTTTGAGCTGGTGCATGCTGCCCTGTACGAGGCTATTCACCAAAACACTGTAATCATGAACCAGGCAATAGCTGCCCATCCTAGAAAGCAGACACTATATATAAAAAAAAAAAAAAAAGAGCTATGAGAAGAACATGGGACCAAACTGTAAACTCAGCCTTAAAAGCGGAGCAGACAGATCCCACAGTCTTAAAAGACTTTGAAACAACCCAGGTTCACGTTTAATAGTTGCTGTTGCCCATGCCAGTAGCATTACATGAACAACCATTCAACGTTTTAGAATTCCTCTGGAACAAATTAAGTCCAACTACTTGGAAACTGACATTCTGAAAACAAAACAGTAGCTTTCTAGAGCTGAAAATACAATATCGTCATGTGGATTACCAAAATAGCAATTTGATAACAAAAAAGCCACTAATTTGCATAAAATGATTGTAAATCAGAGCCGCAGATGTTTAGAAGCCTGGGATAGAAAAAATAAAAATGAAGGAGCTACATCTAGGCTCCACACTGACTGCTGGTGGTACAAGACTAATTTTCACTTTTCTTGAAGTGACCAACATCTATGTTTTTTTTCCTCAATATAACAGTCTGATATTATTTTTCCTGCCACTCAAGCAAAACTATCTGTACTGAGAACTGTATCCTTATCCCATGGGGGGTTCCCATAAACTCCAGGCTCTTTAGAGGCAGCTTCCTTCAGCTTAAGTATAAATTCAGAACCACAGGCTGTTTAAGGTGACACCTTATGAGAAAGGACGACATACTGAAGTATCTACAGTGGCAGAGAACTGGGCTTTCTGCTCAATGTGATGAAATATTTCAACATTTGCCACAGTTTAAGCCCCACATTAATAAATAAGCCTGTGTGAAAGCTATTCTGTGAGAAAGGTACTGCAGTTTCTAAAGATACAACTTCCAAATGCAAATGTCGTATACTAACAAATTTGTTTTGTCTGCGCAAGTAAATTTAATTAATAAAAAGAAGTTTCTGGCAGCCCACTGAAAGTTGGTCTTGAAGCCTCTCAGAATTACATTTTCTTTCAAGTACTGCTAAATTGCTTAGAAGCCACAGAAAATATATGTTAAGACAGTTGCTAATTTAGAGAAAAATGACCTCATCTGGCACAGTGTCTACAGCACCGATCACTGCACCACAAGAAAAATATTATTGTACTGCAGCATGTGAAGCCTTGTAACACAAGTGACGCCAGGTCAAAAGGATCTGACTTACAAAGAAAGGTCGAGATCGAGGTCTTGCTTTTACTGTAAAAGATGAAGTCCAAAAAGAAGTTTTAACATGAAGGGCTGGGTGGAGAAAAGATGATCTGAACTAAGTGAATATAAACTTCCCCCCCACCAGGAGCAATAACGCCTTCCAAATGTAGTAAAATGTTTTCCAATAATGACAAATTGAGGTAAGGAAGTGATGTGCTAAGTTACACTTCCTAGGGTCTCTTAAAGTAATGTAAGGAGAGCAAGAGTGTTATCAGAGCAGATTGTGCACGTGCTTAAGGCTATGTAAGCAGACCCCAAAGAGAACCCAGGGGAAACTACATCCCTAATGTAAAAACTTGAATGCTTTATACACTGGAGTGGGCAAGTAAGGTATTTATAAAGAACAGCTCAAAATCCCGGTGAGTAAGGGTGTACCAAAACCCCCGATTGGAAACAGGCAATGTGGTCGTGCCCTCCCATGGACACTGGCACGTCAGTGTTAGTCCATTTAAAGAAGTCCTAAGGCTGTGACACAGCAAGGTATGAGCCACAGTTCGGTCAAGTAACTGTTCCTCTTAGGACCACTGTGTTGAATTCTCTAACACTATACATGTAAAAACCCAAATCATAGTTTGGTATTAATGTAGGCGGCATTAAGGATAAGGCATTCCACTCATACATCGCTTTCTCATATCTTCTGCATTTCTCCACAGCCACAACAACTTGTGACAACACAAACACGTACATGTGTGTATGGGCCAGGCATCAGCTAAGAAACAAGCACCACCAACACACTGCTCCTCTGCCTCCCTTCGCATTTAAACCCACAAGCAAAATTCTCCTTAACTGCAGCATTATCAGTCAGGGAATTTACTTCCTCATTGGTGCATGATCCAGAGAAAGTTCACAAGGCAGACCGCCTTATTAATTCTGAGTAGACCCAATACTCACCAACCTTTCCTCATGATGATTCATTCTCACTTGGATTCCTCTGACATGGTGTCAGTTTTGTTATGAAACCACTTCACTGCAAGTGGCTTCAGTTGGCAGATCAGTTTCATACAAGAATCTGACCAAGCAAGATGTTAAAGACGTAAGATAACTACATGGTGTGAGATGACGGTTGAAGGGTGCTTCATAGTATGTTGGTGTCATGTCCTGTTCCCCCTTACCCCCAGTCTGGATGATCCTCAAGAAGTTTACCAGTAAAACATCCTCTGTAAAGAAACTGCACACAAATACTGCCCATCCTTAAGCAACAGCAGCAGGATATTGTCGTGTTGCAAAAGGAGACACATGGGATTGCCTGAAAAGATGACTGTAGCACCCCAGGCTGCCTCTCGGACTCTTGGTTAATGCTGTTTAACGTCACCTTTCTTACCGTGACTTCCCAACTTCGGGGTTCCAATTTCAAATGGATTTACTTCAGCGGTATTCCTAAGAAAAAGGTGGTCTGTACCGGGTGAGCTCAGTGGGAAACGGAGATCCCAAGTATTCAAATACCACATGGAGCCTGCTGAGTTATCCAGATTTCAGCTGAATTAAATGACATATAGTTATGACTACTACAGACATCTGTTTTCAAGAGGTGTCTAGATCATTAGCAGCTAATTCTATGCCTCTGTGACATTCCCTGCCATATGCTGGGGGATAATCTCAGCAACCAACAGGGATTTTCACCTCAAATCCTAACAAATCTGCTCTGCAGGGCTTCGTGGGTTTTCTTATGTCATTTATTAGATAATACTGCTCAGCTGCTCTTCTCTGCTTTTTCCATGCCATGTATCTGTTGTTTCACAGCACCCAACACCCAAACACTCATGCAACCTACCTGGTTAAGTGACAATTTTTTTCACACCATCCTAGTAAAAAAAAAAAAAAAAAATCCCTTCCTTGATAAAGGTAAATACAAAATTAATCTCCTGGGTAAACACACTCAAACTCGTCATTAGGGTTGCACGTCTGTGCATGTAACACACAGTATGAAGAGCAAAGGGAGAAGACCTAGCTTTACATGGATCTTCATTAATAGTGAAAAATCAGAGGGTTTTTGGCACTCCGTGAAATAGGTGCCTATGCTGAAAGATGCAATGGTACTTTTGCAGCCATAACAAATGTGAACACACAGAATTTGATGTTTGGCGTTAACCAATAATAACAAGCCTGGATGCATCTTCAGTACCAACAAAAGCCATGAGCCAAACTGCTCTGGAGCTTCGACCAAATCATTTCTCCAGGCCATAAGGAGAAGCATCACAAATCTGTTGCATTTGCTCAGCCTGGTGGCAGTCCTTCCCTGCAAAAGGGCACACAAAACCTCACTCAAGCCTCTTACTTTGCTAGCTAGGTATTATCTTTGCTGGGCTTTCTGATGGGTTTGGCAGTCACTTTGACCTCAGGGGCATCTCCTGAATGCTGCCGGGGAAGAGGGACAGCTGTCAGCAAGAGCTGCTGGTGTTTCCACCCCACACTTCCAGCCCTCCCAATGAAAGACAGCAGGGAAATGCAACAATCTTCAATGAACTGTGGCAGACCAGAGTCAGGGTGGGGAGAGCGGGGAGGATTTCGTGGTCCTGCCTCCTGCCAGCCCTGAAGGAAGCCAGCAGTCTGATGAGATGTTTCTGTAGTCCCAGAGCTTCCCCCAAAGCTACAGAGCGGTTCTGCCGCTGGCGAGGAGGGATGTGTGGCTGGGATATTTTTATCTCCTCTTCGCTCCCATCCAGGTCAGTCCAAAACAAATCTCAGCTAGTGAAGTGGGAAAGATGGTTCACAAGGAGAAAAGGATTCCCCAGCTCGATTTGCGTGTCACCACTGGGTAAAGCAGACACATGCCACTGCGGTGGCACAGCTGCATTGTTCCTGGTTGCAGCCTGGAAAGGTTACTGGAAGCTGGGAAATAGCAGGCCTACTGCTTGATTTTTAGCAGCTGAAGAGCAGCAGTAAACCACATAAGTATTATGTAAAATGATCTTTTTCTAAGTATACATTTATTGTGCACAGAAGAAGTGGATTTAATTACAAACAACTGGAAGTTTTTAACAGTCTAGATTGCCCCCTACTCCCTTTCTAAAAACTAAGGTTTGGCAGCAGCTTTTGGGTTTCTTTGCAAGTCTTCTAAGTATTTCCTTGGAAAGACTTTACACTTGGTTCCAGGCAAGCAGTCAAAATCAACATTTAAAAAGCATGCCCTGCATAATTTCCAGGATTCAGCAGCATTAAGGTATACTTATGGAGGCCAGGAAGAGAACTGCTTTTTGTACTTTTTGACTTAGTGCATAAAGCTGGTCTTCAGACAAGGAAGTTTATATTCCAAATAATATTTTTAACTACATGCGGTCAAGTGCATAACTTATCAAGCCTTTCCTCATCCCCCTCCCAAAATAAGCCTGAATCGTAAATGTCCTTGCAGTGTTTAGTTTTTTCTCAGACCTCTACTGGAAGCAACAGATTCTCAAACCTTCTAATAGAGAATTATTTGATGGCAGAGAAAGTTTCACATAACATGTTCTTAAATTCCCTTTTACAGTAAAACTACAGTTTGGGCCAGATAGTGATACTCAGACTAATTTGGCTGGTTCTCCAAGGAGGATTAGGAATGATTTTGTGATCTGTCACTGTGCCTTGGCTGGGGGACAGTAACAGCAACACAAAGGTGAGAGCGCTCACTCATACAAATAATCCCACTGAAATCACTGTGACTGCTTTCAGATCTGCAACGCAAGTTTTTGGTTTGATCCAAAGCCCATGAAATTTCACCCATTTCATGTATTTGATCAGGAAACAGGCCTTTGCAAATTGCTTTTGACTTTTCAATAGTAGTACACATGACACTTCTGGATACAACAATTTACACATTTAAGGACTAACCTCTAAAAAATTCTCAGATTTTGTTTTGTTGAATAGACAGACTAGAAAGGTTTCCTTATGAATATTTTCAGTGTATTCAAAACAAATGCATATTCTGAAACACCTGGAAGTTCAGTCCTGCATTGTTCACCACCTTTTAGATGGTGTAGCATGAAATGCTACAGACAAGTGAAACCTTTACAGAAGCTGAAAGGAATGAGAGAAATGACAATACCAGTAGCGTTAAGGAATCACGTTTAGAGGAAAAAATATCTTTGAGCTTTTACAGACTAAAAGGTATTTATTTGTTCTATGTTTCTAATCACCAGAAGAAAAACTGGGTCTATCAAATCATGAATTTCCTGTGTGGGGAGAAGGCAGGGAAAGCATCGAGGGAGTATATTATGCAGTATTTTTCTTCCAAGAAAATAGTTTTATCTGGTATTTATAAAAAACAGTCTGAATGCAGACTGTCAGCTCACAATAGCATGCCCTTCTTCCTCACTGTCTCTGTTCCCTCCCCTTGTAAAGCTGAAGTCCCACAAATTCCCCAGCGCTCCAGAAACCCTCCGGCTAACCAGCAATCCCGAGATTTCAGCATAAAAGCCACCAGAAAAAATGCAAAACCAAACAAATGCAGCCCACAGACTAGAAACTGTGCCTGGTGGGGGGGCAGGGAGGGGAAGAGGAAGAGGCTGTGATGCAAGGCACGAGGGCAGCCTGCCGGGGAGCAGGGCAAGCGCCCAGAGGAGCTATTTCTCATTCTGCAGCAGCTCTGCTTGGTTCCCCCTGCGACCAGCATGGCCTGGGGCACAGCCACAGCACATCACAGTCTGTGCATCCCAGGGATGCATGAGCACTGTTGGTGGCAGGCTCTCTGCGCTTTGCCCAAGAAGCCAACAGAACTCAGGCTCTGAGGAAGGAAACAAGGGGCTTGCACAGTTGTCAGTGTCCCAGTCAAACTACTGAAACCAAAACTAAGAAGTCAAAAAGAACTAACATGAAGGAGTTGCCTTCCTTTGATGCCTGAAGCTCATCTCCAACAGTGCAGGGCAATAGGAGAAGATCAAAACAGCAGTAAGCTCATCTATCTCAGAGATGGAAACCATGCTGCCCATGTGGAGCCCAAGCAAGGAGTTTCAGCACCAGCATTGCTGCAGTGCCGACCAGAGAAGCTTGGATCTCCCACTGAAAGCCACAGCAACTCCTTGCCTGCTCGACCAACAGGCATCAGCCCCATTGTTGCAACGCCTCACAGCAACTCTTACCACCCAAAGCAGGACGGAGGAGGTGAAAATGGAGCCCTTCCAGGCTCAACAAGGAAGAAAATCCCCAGGGAACTCTGCCATTTTTGGCTTGACAAGAAGAGAGAATACTTACAGTAAAAATGTAGTTCTGAAGTTATTTTAATTTGCACTGATGAGAAAACAGAGCTGGGCTCTCCACAAACATTGCCAACTGCTCTGGGATGAAAAGTTTCACATTTTTCTTATGAACAGCAGAGCTGGAGCCTGGAGAATTCCTTCCATCTGCCTTTGGTTGCTGCACACGCTGGCACACAGAAAATGTTTATCGCTAGCAAGACCATGATCAGAACCACTGCAGTATATTAGCGAGATCAAAATCTCTGGAAAAACACATACCTCCTACTCTCCTTGCATGCACATAAGATAAAGCCCTACTGCAGGCTCAGGTAACATTACCATCTACTGCCTGATACACAGGTGCAGCTTGGGGCACCTGCTTGCACCTGGAGTCACCTGCTCTTGGGCTTCTCTCAGTTCATCAAACATGCAAACACAAGAGCCGTGTCTGCTCCACGATTTACAAATGCACTGTGTTAACCAGTGCTTGCTCGCTCTCTGCCCTTACCACCCCATAACAGTGCTGACTGGCCCTCGTGCACTGGGCTTTAGAAGCTCCTCCGTTGATGCTACCTGCCCATCAGTGGTCAGTAATGCACTTGGTCCGCATATCACTGAATTTCAAAAAATAAAATAAGATGCATGCTCCAAAAATGCAAACCTCAGATTTTAAAAGCAACTTATTTTGGATTAGCGTTCCTAAAATTTAATGCAGAGAAAGCTCACGGTAGGCACAGATGTGTGCACTGCCCCAGTGTTGGGCTGGGGTGGGAACACAGCCCCACACAGGGCAGTGAGAGGGGAAGAAAGCTCTGCAGTGAGGGCTCTGGTCACACCTGAAACTGCTTTAAAATGAAACATAAAACCACTTTTCCCACTCACACTGGCAGAATTCCACCCTACAAATAAATCACCTGCAGCTCCCAGGGATGCTGTCATAGCAGCTCCCACAGCTGCTTCCCCTGGGACTGCAATAAATGCCATCCCCGCACAGGCCGTTCACACGCAGGGTAGTGCAGGGTTGGGCCCTCCTTTCATTTGTTTTTCCACTGAACCCGATATACTTCCTGGAGGTCAAAGTCGTGAGCTGAGGCAGCACCGCAATGCGCAAACACGTCTGCGCCGAGCCACGCTCAGGCAGGGCCCTGTGGGTTCAGTTCCCAAAACCAGGCCCCAAGCGCGCTGCCGGCCTAGCGCCACGCTCAGCCTTGTGGTGTGCACAGAGCTGAGGTACTGGTTTGGGGCACTCGCTGATCTTCACATGAAGATTTCTCCTTGCAATAATGTTAACCTGTGCTTAAGATGAGAAAGAGGAGAAGAAATAATGCCTCAGTAGGAAGAAAACCTCCTAGAGCCCCCCTCCATTCTGGAGGCAGAATTTAACTGGGTTTTCCCAGCAATTTTAGTTCTTCCCCCACTTCCAGCACGCTGTCAAGGAGATTGGAGAGCTGGCTAAACAGACTAAGACTGTAGATTGTAAATCCACATCTTTCTCTTAATTAGGAACTGATCCATCCTCCCTGGCGTCCCCTTCCTTCACTTGGCAAAATAAATACTAGCAACTCTCTGACATCTGTTTAACACCTTCCCCGCATTCCTCAACGCAGAGAACACTTATCAAGTTTTCTGTGACATGCAAATCTTATAAAACACTGCCCAGACAGTTCTGTGGATTTTCTCTGCAGAAGGAACATATTAGAGGAAGTTAAGAAAACTTCAGCTGCTATTTATAAGCCATACAGTGGCTTGTTTCTCAAAAGCCTCATTGACCAGGGGAACAATGACAGTAAGTTTAGGGAGTTCAAGTTCTCTTAAGACACCCTTCAGGCCCATATATCTAAAATATTATGGATTTACATGCCCGCAACTGGGCTTTCTAATAACAAAGATCTGGACTTGTCCTCACTTCAGGGAATTGCCTCTTTTTCCCTTTACCTTTTTCATACTGTAGTAATTAGAAAGATTCACAAATATGCATGATTTCATTGAATAAACGCACTCCCAAATTTAAGAGAAACAGGGAAGAGCTGTGTGTAATTAGAGGTAACTGTTCTTTGTTGTTTCTCTTCCAAGAATACGAACACACCTTACTGAGTTCTGCAGGTATTGACAGCCCACAGAAAAGACACAAACTATTCACATTCCTGTTGAGATGACCACCTCAGTATTACCTTCTTTTTGACACTACAGTTTTTTAACCAAGCTATGACTGCTGGCCAATACACTTTTCAGCATCTTGCCAGAAGCTGAGGTGCTGCCTGCATGAGGCTGTTCAAGGGCAGACAGCATGGGAAGGGCAACAGAAGCCTGTGCCAAGGAGAGCTGCGGTTCCCTATGAGGAGCTCCGCTGGGCACAAAGACTCCTCTGAAGTCCATCCGAACGCTGTAGGTGGGATGGCTGTGCCAGCATCTCCTGCTCCCACTGCAACATCCAATGCTGCTGAACCACACATTGCAGACGCGATGAGCTATTTATGAGGTCCACCCAAAGAGCCTAAGCACTTCCCCTGCAAAGAGCAGAAATAACTGAGTATTTCTGGGAATTTCTCTTAAGGTTACAGGAATTGCCAAAGAAGGAAAACACAAACAGCTAATACACCAGCTAATAGATATGCTTTTAGCAACAACACTTGCAAATGTTAAAAATTAAAACATCATCCACCTCCTTTCAGCAGAGGATACTTTACAGAGACAGATGTGTAACACTTTAAAGCAGATGAGAATACAGCTAGGAAATACAGATGTACACAGATTGATCTGTGCACATACATAATATTTATATAAAAGAAAGATACCTTTCTAAAAACACATTTGTCTGTATGTAGCTGAATATAAGTTGCAAGATTCCCATCATTTTTATCAGGAGTTACCAAAACCTAGCACTGGTTAAAGATACAGGCCTCCCAGTGATTTTCTTCAGAAAAAAAAAACATTGATTTTTGTTCCTAAATTTGTTTCTGACCACTGACATTACACAGAGGGATCAGAAAATGCACTATCACTACAGAAACATGCCAATAAAATACTATGATACAGCCTGGAAGAAAAGCCAAGCGCCACAGGCAAACAACGTTGTAATTCACAGGCCAAGTCCTGGTCAGCCCAAGACCAACATGCCAGTAGGCAGTCAGTAATACTCAAGAGTACGTGCTGCCAACTTTTCACCTGTCTGCGGCACTGCTTTGTAGCTCTAGCACTTGAGGAGACCACCTAAAATACACAGGCACTACAACACCAGCCTCTGCATGTCAGGGCAGCAGAGCCCCCAAACTATCTTCAGAAAATGCGTTAGAAGCCTAAGGAGTACCTTTTTGGGGGGGGAGAAACCACCTTTAGCCAAAACCCTGACCATTCCCACCCTCCAAAGCTGTATTGGCAGATTAACACATACAAGCCCCCTCAGTTTTACAATTTTAGGATGGCACTGGTGTCATTCCAGGTTGCTGCACAAACCTCTGTTACCACTGAAATGTGTGGGTTCAGGACATCTGAGGAGAAAGGTCTGTAGCTTACATGAACAAAACCCTGACTTCTTTGGCCAGTTACTAGGACCAAGTAGGTCACACCACTAGCAAGGGGGTGGAAACTGCTCAATGAATAAGATTTTGCACAATTGTCTGCAGAACCCCACTCTGGAGCAAGCTGAGAGCACAGATGGAAATAGCTGCAGGAATAGCATCCATTTGGAGTCAAGGTGGGATCGCGCTCTACATTTTTGCATCTCACCCCTCCTTCCTAAGGAAGCTATACAAACAAGGGTTGATTCTTCTAACATAAGAAAACTGGTAGACATCAGGTCTGGAAAAAGTTGTCATAGCTGGAATCTACATCCTTCCAGCTCTCAAAGAAGGAAAACAATTTCTCTGGACCAGGTATTGTACCTTCAGGCACCCAGCAGCTCTTCCTGAGCTGCCCCAGATGCCTCTTGCAGGCAGCATACAACACAAACACAGCTCCAACATATATATGTATATATAAAAATAAATGCTGAGAAACTGGGGAGACTTTGAACCACATTATTGTATGCAGCTCCAAAAATCTCACAAGTGCGTCATGAATCAGACAACAGGACTTTGCTTGTACTTTATTGCAGCAGTAAAGTTTGAACTATAAATAGCATAGAAGCACTTGGTCTCTCTTTTTTTTATGATTTATTTTCAAAGTACGTTCTCTTTTAAGAGGCACCAGTTTGTGTTCAGTCCTCCTCTCTCATTTCTTCACTGCTGGTGCTCTCCATCAGCGATTCCCAGCCATGACACCGCCAGACCTAGAGAAACCCTAGCACAGGAGACAGTTCAATTTAAGATGCTGCAGAACAAAAAGGAGCTAACAGCTACACATGAGTGATCAAGCAATGTTGCCTGCTCTGGAAACTGCAAGTGAAACAGTGCTCTTCCCACTCTTAAAGAAAAAAATCATAGTATGGAGCTGGCCTAATAGCACACAAGTTGATTGGAGCCAAAAGCATGTTAAGTGAGTCCTTACTTCTTCTGCAGGCAAAAAATGTGGCAGTTTCACTCAGGTATAGCCACCTACTCTGCACTGGGAAAACTTATGATGCCAGCAGGTACAACCGCTGTCCTTCCTACAAGAGGAAGGGAAGAGCTGCTGCCTTCCTTCAGGACAGAGATGGAACAAACAGCTAAGAACAATAGGCAAAACCAGAGCACAGCTGGGGTATAGTCTTCACTTAAAAATAAGCAACAGTCTTTGATACAACTCTCAAATTAGGTCTGTGGCTACACATGAATGCTGCCTTGCTATAGTAAGATATCATCATCTCTATCCCACCAGGCATTTAATGAGTAAAAATACAGGTTACCACTAACACAGACATTGCCTACACACTGGGGAAGAGGAGAGATGATGCACACCCATGCTGCTGTGGTGGGTGCTAGGGAACAGGGAATCCCCCAGATCCCTCAGCCCCTTCCCCACAACAATCCATGCTGGCACGTACATGGAGCAACTAATGCTGAAGGGCTGCAACTGTGAAAGCAATTATTTTGCAGTTTGGCTCTCTGTACAGAAAGCATCATCCTAGCATCAATAGTGTGCCATCCATTAGCAGTCCTTCATTGTGACACTTTTATAGCAGTGCTGCTGTAGGTTTCCTAACAACTCCTATTGCCAGACCCTGCTTGAAGCAGCTCTAACTTTGCCAAATTTCAAATATACTGGCTGAAGCTTTCCATGCCATGTGTCTGCCTGAAGCTAGTGATTTTTGTTTGTGTATAGATAGTACAAAAAAAAGTTAAGGTCAGAAGCACTCAAGGAGGAAGAAATAAAGGCAGAGAACAATGAGTAGCTTGTCTGTCTCCTTTCTATGGAAACAGGAGAGAAACTATTTTACCAAGTTATCTAAAGCATAGATGTGCCAGTGCTGAAGATAGCATGTTGCTCCAAGGTACAGTGACCATAATTGCATCACAGGTCCTGAGCTAGCACTGCTTGCATATTGAGTAAAGCCTTGTTAAGGTATGCAAAGCTTTCCAGGTGTTTTTTTTCAGCATGAGAATGCTCCACATCCAGCAGATCTCTGCTGGACAGGCAGCAGTCTATGCCATAGATCCCATTTTGTATGCAGTGGTGAGAACCGAGTAGGACTTGTCTTGCAGAGGCTCTTCATCACGAAGACAGACCCGTAATTAGCATACCACCTCCCGGTGTCTGCAGCGGGATCATCATGCCTGCAATGGAAAGTACCCAGTGGATGGAAACCACAGATTCCCACGTCCAAGTGTTTTTGTAGTATCTGGCAATTACTGGGAGCCCTGTTGGAAAAAATTGTAATTCCTTTACCACTAATGACAGCCCGTTTGGAGCACAGTTGTGTACTGCTGCCTTCTGAGCCTCTCTCAGCGCGCAGGAGGCCAGGTTGCTCAGCAGAGCAGCCCGTTATAAGACACTTGCACTGCTAGCGTCCTATTGGGTTGAGTCTAGAATTTGTTGGTTTTCCTATTCCTTATTTTTTAAAGGGGAAATGAAACACCAACTTAGTATAAGATGTTAAGGTTCAGAAACCCTGTTCTCAAGAATTAGAAAAAAACAGGATACAGGTTCTCTCTACAGTTTTAGTCTATTTTTCCCTACCTTTCACATATCTTCCAATAAGGATCATATCCTTTTTTTCCCAGGGCTTATACCTACTTCAGCTCACAAAACATGAGGCACAAGAAACAAATGAGAGCTGGAAGTGAATGAAACTATTTTCTACAGTGACAAGCTCCTGTGAGAGGGAATCTCTTCAAGCACCTAAACAGATACTTATCTGTACAACTGGTTGCCTTCCTCTCAGCCATGCCTTCCCCACCCGCCCGGTCCCTGACAGAAGCAGAGTAGTGTCAGGATAACCACCTAACTGCAAGCAAGGTACGGAATCACAACATGAGGAAGGATATTTGTGGGTTATGCCATTAAATGCAGCCCTGCAGAACCAGACCAGCTTCATTCTGGTGCAGTGCTACCGCAGCAAACCGAGCAACACGTGCTTCCCATCACTGGCACCAAGCCATGCTTCACACCTCCGAGATTGCAACTGCAGCATCCAAAGCTTGACTTGAGCATTCACAGCCATGACATCCATGCTCTAAACACATGAAGTGCACTAAAAGAAGCTGAGTGCTATGCAGAAAAGTTAACATTATGCAAAGATCACTCATTTAAACTTTATGGCAGCTTCGGACAGCTTTAGCCTTAGTCCTTCTATGGTCCTATTTCCCTCCCCAGCATCCATAAAAGCAGGAGAACGATGCCACCTCATCGCACAGCAGTGCCATGCAGACACAGTCACTGACATTTGTGGAGACTACATTCCCTGCAGTGATCAGGGCTGCAGAAAAGCCCACAAGGAGTTCAACAGTTCTTTATTCAGTACGGGGTACGGATGGCGTGTCATAAATAGGGCACGGGGTAACACATTGTACGAGGAGGATAAGAATATTGAATAGCCACTCATTCACTGCACAACATCCATCTTGTGCACTCAATGAAGTACAAGCCCTGTGGAAGAAAATACAATGTAAACCATACAAGACAGTCTTTAATTATATGTTATCCAGGGGCTTACCATGCAGCACACACACAGAAAGAGTGACTGCGGTTAGTCTTCATGCTGATATTTTCTAGCGTCTTAAAGCATTTTTTTTCCCTGTGTAATGTATTTCCCCTACAAAAGCTTTTAATTTGCATGGCCTATATTCATATTTGTACCTATAAGTAAGAACACTTCTAACAATTATTTAAGAACTGATGTAGCTAAGATTCAGAACTGTTTAGTATGTTGTAGTTAAATATCCCAGATAACAAGCACATGCATCTCTATTTACATACAAAGATATCTAAGCCCCC